>NC_041386.1:81019318-81034656 GCF_002162155.2 Triticum dicoccoides | reverse complement strand
AATCCTCCCACTCGGGGGCTTAGCTGCAGTCCAGTACTCACCTAAGTTCTCTCACTTGAGGACTTAGCTGCAGTCAGGCACTCGCCTAAGTTTGTAAAAATCCTACCAAGTGGAGAGCAATCCTCCCACTCGGGGGCTTAGCTGCAGTCCAGTACTCGCCTAAGTTCCCTCGCTTGAGGACTTAGCTGCAGTTAGGCACTCGCCTAAGTTTGAAAAATCCTACCGAGTGGAGAGCAATCCTCCCACTCAGGGGCTTAGCTACAGTCAAGCACTCGCCTAAGTTTGAAAAAAATCCTACCGAGTGGAGAGCAATCCTCCCACTCGGGGGCTTAGCCGCAGTCTAGTACTCGCCTAAGTACGAAACACATCTCAATCCTCAAGGACGACGAGGGGCGGGTCGACTGCCACCTTCTCCTGGAGAGCTTCGCCACAAATACAATGCGCGATTCATCCCTCTCTACAGTAATGAAGTACGGGTCGACTGCCACCTTCTCTTGGAGAGCTTCGCCACAAATACAATGTGCGCTCCGTCCCCCTCTGCAGTAACAGAGTGTGGGTCAACCGCCGCCTTCCCTTGGGGAGCTTCGCCACAAATATAAGACAAGGGTCGACTGCTTCCCTCTCATTCGGAACTGCGCTGCGAGTGCAAAAGTTGTCTCGAATGAAGAATGGGTTCACTCAGCAGGAGATTCATAAAGATATTCAACGGTAAACCAAGTTCAGATAAATTCTAAAGGTTCCAGACCATAAATCGAAGTACTCGGGCATGCAGCCCGAAAAAGTTTAACGGTTAGAAAAACCACTCGGCATTCCGAGGCAAATTTAAGGTGGGACATAAGAGTTTGTTCACTCCGCGGGAGGAGGGCTGGCAGGCTCGACGAACTCATCTAGGTCAACGCCGTCGGCTATCCAAGTGGCTGCAGCGATGAAAGTCTCCATAAAGGTTCGGAAGTCATGCTTCTGGGTGTTGGCGACCTTGATTGCTGCCAGCTTGTCTTGTCGCACCTCCTTGTAGTGGACACGAACCAAGGACAGAGCCACATCAGCGCCACACCGAGCAGAAGACTTCTTCCACTCCTGCACTTGGTCAGGGATTCCGTTAAGTCGAGTCATCAGAGACTCGAGATCATTTTGGAGTGTAGCCTCTGGCCAAAGTGCCGGGTCGATCCGTGACATGGCGACCTTCAGTCGAGCCAAGTAGTCCAAGACACCGTCAATGCGAGATTCCAGTCGGACCAAATTCATGGCAGCTTCATCTTTCACGGGAGAGTTGATTGGATCCAAACCTGGTTCGATCCGCCCAGTCTCCTCTTCAAAGTTCTGGCAAAACTCTGCATTCACGATCCAAGGATAAGTCAATTTTCATACACTGAGTCGACACAAAAAAATCAGTCGGAACTAAATGTGCACCTTCAAGCTTGATATACAACTTCTTGGCAAGGCTCCTCAGGTAGCTCTCCATATCATCCCTCCTACGAGCGACGCCTTCCGTCTTTTCGGTCAGGTTGAGGTTCTCCTTCTTCCAACATGTGCACTCCGTGTTGGCTTCATTCAGAGTAGTCTTCAGCCTGGTATTCTCTTCTTCCAACTGGCCGACTGAAGCCAGCTTCTGTTCGGCCAGAGCGGTCCTGTCGTCAGCCTCCTTCTGGGCAGCAGACAAATCCTGATCCTTTTTCGCCAAAGCCTCTCTCAGTTTTTCTGCAAAGAAATGATGATTGATTCAGAAATAGCAGAAGGGTGCTCGAGCCTAAAACTGACCAGTCGATAGACTTGTTTGACCGGCGGCGCCATCTCTGACCGTCTGCAGTTCTGTCCTGGCCAGCTCCAAGTCAAGTTTCAGTTGAATCTGCTGACTTTCCAAATCAGCGAAGCGAGCTCCAAGATCACAAGATTTCTGAAATCAAAGGGGAGAAATTATTCCACAGCAAAAAACGACAAATACTAAGACTATAGTCGACTGCCCGCAGTCCACCATAGACTCGGGGACTACACCCAGTGGGTGCACTTTGCGTGCCCCCATCGGTTCTGATTCCACTCGACCGGCCCGCCGGAGTCGAGTTCAAAAAAGAAGAAGAAAGAGAGACAAAGTAGAACTCAGACCACATTCGACTGCCCGCAGTTGACCGCGGTCTCGGGGACTACACCCAGTGGGTGCACTTTGCGTGTCCCCACCGGTTCTGATCCCACTCGACCGGATCGAGCGGAAGAAACAAACTACCAGTTCGGTTTTACTCAACAAAATACAAAGACTACGTTCGACTGCTAGAAGTCCGCCGTAGCCTCGGGGACTACACCCAGTGGGTGCACTCAGCGTGCTCCCACTAGTCCAAAAAATTCAATCGACACACCCAGTGGGTGTACAAATGAAAAGATTTTCGGAAAGAATCTTCAGATAGAATATCCTAACAGAACAAGCGGCGACCAACTAACTTGAACATTGCTCTGGAGAGCCGAGTTGGCATCATAGGCGGCTTGGCTGGCGTCCCGCACCGTCTTCATCTTGTCCATCATAATGCCCGCCTGGCGTATGGCTTCCCTAGCAGCATTCACCTCGTCCTCCGGGACATGATGAGTTGCAAAAAGTGAAGGCGGGTCGACAGGGGCCTGAGCGGTCGAAGAAGAAGGCAAGGCACTCGACAGGGGCTCCGTGAAGGTAACAGAACCCCGATTGACGTCACCAGTGTCCTGAACGACTGGTTCCGCCCTCGGTGTCGACTGTAGCGCCTCACTTACAGGACCTCGCCTACTCTTCCTCGTCAAAGACCTCTCGGGCTCTTCATCATCATTAGGGAGGTCAATAATGTTAGGAGTTGTACAAAGTTCAAATTGCCAAAATCATGTCACCCAGTGATGCACGATGCAGTTGAATCGACCAAAGAAAGATAGTATGGCAGAAATCATACCCGGAGTGTCCAGCTTTGAAGTACTAATGGAAAGATTACTCCCTGGAGTGTCCAGCTTTTTCTATAGTCGGCAGTTTCAAAGCCGAATTCATTCACCATGCCGAGAGCACGAAGATTCACCTGCTTGACCGAGTTCCAGGCTGAATTTATTCCATGCCGAGTGCACGAAGATCATTCCGACTGACTCAGCTCCAGGCTGAGCTTATTTACCATGTCAAGCACCTGAAGATGCATCTGATTCACTCAATTTCAGACTAAAAGATATTTACCGTGTCGACCGCGTGGAGGTTTACCAGGAGACTTAAACCCTCTGCCCGACTCATCTAGTCCGACAGAGGCTCGGGGACTACACCCATCGGGTGCACTTAGCATGCCCCCACTGGAAGAGAACTCGGAAAGAAACATTTTGCTCGATGCAAAACCAGCTCCAGAATTACTCGACCTCCGAGTCAGAGAAGAACAAGTTCATCAGTACCATCTAAGAAGAGTTTTAGTTCTCTCAGACCCCCGCCGACTGCTCGCAGTCGACGACGGTCTCGGGGACTACACCTAGTGGGTGCACTCAGCGTGCCCCCACTGGAGTAATCTCCACTCGGTACGGCCTGACCAGTCCGAGTGATGAATAACAACAAAAAAGACAGGCTCTAAGACTCCCGCCGACTGTTGGTATCCACTCGGAACGGTCCGCCCGGTATGAGTGACGGCCAAACAACAACAAAAAAGACAGGCTCTAAGACTCCCGCCAACTGCCCGCAGTCGACGGCAGTCTCTGGGACTACACCCAGTGGGTGCACTCAGCGTGCCCCCACTGGAATGGTATCCACCCGGAATGGTCCGCCCGGTCCGAGTGACGGCCAAACAACAAAACAAAGACATGTTCCAGGCGTGAACAAATTCCGAGTAATCAGTTACTCAATGCAGGACCAGCTCCAAATCACTCCAAAAAAATTGCTATAAGGTGAGTTTAACGATCCTCCGCGGACCCGTTTGAGCTCATTTCACTCGGACACCATATAGTCTGGAATCCATCAAGGGAACATGCGGAGATAAGATCACCGGGTGACCAGAGGAAGTTCATAAGTGCCTCCGCAGCACTCGACTCATCTGGGAATTCACCTCGACTCGACCCGCTCAACCTCGACCGATTCGGGGGCTAATGACGAGGACATGTATTAGGGGTAGGGTAACAGGCCTGACCTAAAGGCCTTACCCATGGACATTGTATACTTTGTGCTGGGCCCCTGGGCCAGATCGCCGTCCAGATGTACCGCAACTTGAAATTCACTCGGACGGCGACAACCACTCGGAGCACGGCACTTCACTCGACGAGCTCATTCCACTCGACCGTGTAACTCACTCAGATATGCAAAGACCAATAGTCAGCATGATGGTTTTGTAGTGGGCAGGCATTATGGCATTGATGCTCCACCGTGTAACATAATGGGTGAGGGGGTGGCGCACTCTATATAAGCCAGCCCCCACCACTAGACTAGGGGGCTCTTTTATTCCACCTCTCTCTTTCTAAACATTAGTCTCAGGACATAGCTCAGGCATGGAGATCCGTTCTCCCCTTTCTCTCACACATTGTAATCTCCGGATACATACTCAGATAAACAAAGCCTCTCCGGAGCACGAGACGTAGGGTTGTTATCTCCACCGTGAGAGCCCCGAACTCGCTAAAACCACCGTGTCACCTATTTGCATCTCGATATATCATGCTCCTTTACCCTACCCCCTTTCTATTGTCGGAATCGTTCCCACGATAGCAATCAAAAATTATAGATACGTTGGAGACGTATCATTGGGGGAGACAAGAAAAGGAAGGAAAAGGAAGGCCGCCCCAACTAGGGAGGCCGGAGGGTCCAAGAAGGGAAGGACTCTCCTTCCGGACAGTTCCACCACCGCCGCCGAAGGCGAAGACGAGTGGTTACCCAGGTCCAAGCCCCTGGGGAGGTCGTAAGTATTCGGATACTAGAGTAACTCATAGTATCCTTTTGCGCACTGCTTCCCCTAACGCCGAATATGATTATGCGGGCTGCCACGAGCCCGTATCGATGTATCATCGGACGGCTCCCTGGGCTCGTCGGATATGGATAGCGATCCACTTCCGACCGCCACCTCCCCTTGCCCTGCGGATGACGCCGAGGTATTGTCTCAAGAGGCACCGAGTCGAGGGGAGACAGTCTCGGAGGCGCCTGAAGGCGAACTTACGGACTCCGGGAGCAAATGGGACAAGGCCCCTGAAGGCTCCGAGTTCGGCCCTCAGTCGAACACCGTGCCCGATCCTCTAGTGGTTCCGGACTCGGGCAGGCGGCCTCCTTCTAAGAGGGGAAAGATGCCTGTGCCGGTGACCTCTGTCCATCCAGAGGCGCCGGACAATCTGCTGGAAGCGCTTCACAGCGCTTCCATCGATGATGAGCACCATACTATTATGAGTGCGGTGGTCCAGAAGGTTCAGTCTGCCAAGAGCGGATTGACTGACGCCTGTGCCAGCCTTCTAACAGGCTTTGAGGTAAGTGTTTAAAATATAGGAAAAATATTACCGCATAGACAATAGCCCCTGATGCTTTGTTCGGTGTTCACAAAGAAAAGCCGAACAGAGGATCAAGTAATATCGCACGAGTCTAATATAAGTATGTCAATATGCGTATGCAGTCTTTGCTGCTGGCCTCAGTCGCACCGACTGCGGAGGTCGCCACACTGAAGCAGGACCTCGAGGGGTCCAAGAAAGAGCTCGACCTTGCCAAGAGGCAGCACGAGGAGAACAAGGGTAAGTAATACCCTGTCTATAGATATGTATATATAAAAGAAGACGCAATTGCAAAATGAGAGGATCATCATATATTTGCCAGGGGCCACGACCGAAGTGGCGACCCTGAAGCAAGCGTTGTCCAAGGCCGAAGATAAAGAGGCCAAGGAGTGCACTGAGCGGAAAAGGCAAGAGGCTCGGGTGGGCGAGGTGCAGCAAGAGCTCCAGGCTCTAGTGACGAAGCACGAGGCGTTGGAGCGTGACTCGAGGATGCGAGAGTCTGAGCTTGCTGCAGCCAGCGAGAGCGCAAAGAGTGCCAAGGCTGAAGCCCAAAAGGCCCTTCAAGAGATTGACGCGATGAAGAAAATAGCGGCGGGTAAGGCATTCTATATGCAAAGAAAGCATGTGAAAGTAAATTACCTATTACTTACCCGAATCCGGAGCTCTCCAGGAGCATTCGCAGATTTGCCCCGCAGCGTGTCGGATGCCGCACAGTTTTACCAGGACTAGGAGGGAAGCTCAACGGAGAAGTTGTTCTGGTCTCAGTATACTGGGACCGAACACCCGGTGCATATGAGCGACTAGCTGAAGCAGCTGGTCGAGCTACACAAGGCGGTCGAACAGGCCATGAAGGGCTTGATAGTCCGGCTGTGGCCTGGCGACGCCCTTCCGAACAGCTACTTCAGCCTGGTGAGGCGGCTTGTAGATGCCTGCCCATGGCTGGAAGTCGTCAAGCGGTCCCTCTGCATCGAAGGTGCACGCCGGGCTTTCGCCTGTGTGAAGGTGCAGTGGGCCAAGCTAGACGCCGTGAAGCTGATCAAGGAAGGACCACCGCAGGGCAAGGATCATCGCACCCCCGAAACTTATTATGAAGGTGTCCTGAAGGGTGCCCGTCTTGTAGCGGACGAATGTTCAAAGGATGTAATATTTGAGTAAACTTGCTCGTGTGATCCTGTATGATGAAAACTTGTTTCATATGCGCTATGCAACGCTTGTTTGAATTTAAAATATTACCTTCTGTTTGGCTATTTATCCAATCTGAGAGATGGCTAGTCCTCGGCTTCTGCCCCCATGCCGCGAGTGCTGTGGTGTTCGGGATAAACCTGAGCACTTTTGTTCCCATTGTTGGGTCCTTCGAGGGAGGTGCTCAGCACAGCGAACAAGGCAACCAGACTAATAATGCTTTATCACTCTCACTTAGCCATAGAATTCGATAATTTTAAATTTTGGCGAAGCCCTGGTATTCAGAAGGCCGAATTCGGGGCGCGATACATGCCTTTAAGCCGGACAGGACTGACTCCTCGCTCTAAGCGGCATAAGTCTTTAGGGACTCGAAACCTCGCCGAACAGCGACCAGTCTCTCGCCTTATCATGATAGTCAGTTTTAGCTTTCTCTACTGAGGTGCTTAGCCCAGCAGAACCGGGGCACAATCGCAGTAGTTCTCCTAGCGCTACCTTAGTCGATGTTGCGGAACATAAGGTACCAAAACATAGGAGCCGGGCAAACCCAACATTTGACCAAAGACATGATTCGGAGCTGATGCATATAATGCTATAAGTTCGGGGTGCCGCACTTGTGAAAGTGTTCGGACTTCTCACACCATATTGTGGGTACTTAAGCCCCTGGTGTATTGGCCGTACCAAAGTGTACAGTTGCAAGGCGTCATTAATGAACACACACACACACACACACACACACACATATATATATATATATATATATATATATATATATATATATATATAAAGAGAATGCAATAATAGTCTTAATGCTATGCATTGTTTATTCAAAAAGGTGCGTTTAAAGCAGAATGATACAGATAGTGCGATAAGCAAAAAGTAGGACTATGTCCCTTCCAAGGGCAAGCTGAGGAATAGTATTAAAGCAAATATTTCACTCGTTATCGTAATCCACCTGGGAGTTTCGTGGTATGACATAGCTTTCTGCCTCCTTGGTTGCTGCATCATGTGTTCGGCAATCATGCTGCCGGACAGGGTTACTAGAGATTAAAGTCCTGAAAGAGAAAAATAACAAGGCGGGAAGCCCCTAGTGCAGTTTAGGCCGCGTCTTGGAGCGTGCCGTAGTTGTGCCCCCCTCCCCACCTGTGCCCATGGTATTTTTAATGCGTAATTATGTACGCGTGACACAGATTTCGTTGTTTGGCTGGGACTGGGGTGGGGGCCGCATTGCTACGCGAGCTCAGATCGTGCCGGGCGGTCTAGCTGCCGATTACTCCGAGCGCGCTTGAAGGTGTCCGGGTCTTGAAACACCAAACTGGTGGATTGCCTTGAGAGGCCGCTTTGCGCTTCTGCTGCGAGGGCTGTAGTGTGCTCCTCCGTTCGGAGAGAGCGCTCTGTGTTTCCATTAACTGTAATAACCCCACGAGGTCCTGACATCTTGAGCTTGAGGTATGCATAATGCTGTACCGCATTGAATCTCGCAAATGCGGTTCGCCCGAGCAGTGCATGATAACCACTACGGAACGGGACTATATTGAAGATTAATTCTTCGCTTCGGAAGTTATCCGGGGATCCAAAGACCACTTCCAGTGTAATTGAGCCTGTGCAATGTGCCTCTACACCTGGAATGACGCCTTTAAAGGTCGTTTTTGTGGGTTTGATCCTTGAGCGGTCTATACCCATTTTGCGCATTGTGTCCTGATAAAGCAGGTTCAGGCTGCTGCCGCCATCCATAAGGACTCGAGTGAGGTGAAATCCATTAATGATTGGGTCTAGGACTAGTGGGGCGAATCCACCATGACGGGTACTAGTGGGGTGGTCCCTGCGATCGAAGGTGATCAGACAGGAGGACCATGGGTTGAACTTTGGGGCGACTGGCTCCAACGCATATACGTCCCTGAGCGCACGCTTCCGCTCCCTCTTGTGGATGTGGGTTGCGTATATCATGTTCACCGTCCGCACTTGTGGGGGGAACCTCTTCTATCCTCCGGCGTTCGGCTGCCGGGGCTCTTCCTCGTCATCGCTATGTGGCCCCTTATCTTTATCTTCGGCAATTAACTTGCCGGCCTGTTTGAACACCCAGCATTCCCTGTTGGTGTGGTTAGCTGGCTTGTCAGGGGTGTCGTGTATTTGACATGAGCGATTGAGTATGCGGTCCAAACTGGACGGGCCTGGAGTGCTTCTTTTAAATGGCTTTTTCCGCTGACCGGGTTTAGAGCCTTTGAATCCGGCATTGACTGTTGTATCCTTAGTATTATCGCTGTTAATGCGGCGCTTATGTTTTTTGCGACGTGACCTGCTATTACCGTCCTTGGTATCCGAAGTACCATGGTTTTTTGATATGCTGTTACTACGAGCCAGCCAACTGTCTTCTCTCGCACAGAAGTGGGTCATGAGTGTCGTGAGGGCTGCCATAGATTTCGGCTTTTCCTGTCCAAGGTGCCGGGCAAGCCACTCGTCGTGGATGTTATCCTTGAAGGCTGCTAGGGCCTCTGCATCTGGACAGTCGACGATTTGATTTTTCTTTGTTAGGAACCGTGTCCAAAATTGCCTGGACGATTCTTCTGGCTGCTGAATTATGTGGCTCAAGTCATCGGCGCCTGGTGGTCGCACATAAGTGCCCTGAAAGTTGTTGAGGAATGCGGCTTCCAGATCTTCCCAACAGCTAATGGACTCTGTTGGCAAGCTGTTAAGCCAATGTCGCGCTGGTCCTTTGAGCTTTAGTCGGAGGTATTTGATGGCGTGTAAGTCATCTCCGCGGGCCATGTGGATGTGGAGGAGGAAATCCTCGATCCATACCGCAGGATCTGTTGTGTCGTCGTATGATTCAATATTTACGGGTTTGAAACCCTCTGGGATTTGATGATCCATTACTTCATCTATGAAGCATAGGATGTGTGCGGCGCCTCTGTATTGGGCTATATCGCGACGCAGCTCGAATGGGTCTTGCCCGCTGTGTTCGGCCCGGTCAGATTAACTTTTACTGTATCCGGCGTGATGATTATCGTCTCGCATAGTGGCATGCCCTCGTGATCCGCAGATCGATCTTGCATGTTTTGCTTTGTCCTCCAATACGTCTCGCAGGTCTAGCGTATTTCCCCATGCCTTTTTATTTGAATGGTGTCGGGCTGCAGGCTGAGTTTTTGGCTGGAACGCCTCTCTATCGCAGGCACAAGGTGGCCGATCAGCCGCATCATACGCTTCTTCCTCCAGTCGGGGTAGCAACCTGCATTTTGGGTAACTCTTGGAGGGGCGCTCGGGTTTATATTCCTCGGCCGCTAGGACTTCAGACCATCTGTCAGCTAGCAGATCTTGATCAGCTTGAAGCTGCTGCTGCTTTTTCTTAAGGCTATTCGCCGTGGCTATAAGCCGGCGCTTGAAGCGCTCTTGTTCGACGGGATCCTCTGGCACGACGAATTTGTCATCGCCGAGGCCTGCCTCGTCTTCGGAGGGGGGCATGTAATTATCATCCTCCGCTTCTCCATCTGCCGCTCTCTCAGGAGGGCTGGCTCTTCCATCCTCCTGCTCTAACTCTTGCTGGAGGGCGAGGGGGTTATTGTTGTCTTCGGCACTATCCGGAGTGTTATTACCTCCTATGCCGGTATCACCACTTTTGCTTTGGCGGGACTTAGAGCGCCGCCGCTGACGTCGGCGTTTGGGTTGCTTCTTGGAGGGGTCATCCTCTCCTGTCTCATCACCATTGCCTTCTTTGGGTGTATCCACCATGTATATATCGTATGATGAGGTGGCTGTCCAGTGCCCTGTGGGCAGTGGTTCCTCTTCGTCTCCCGCATCGTCGTCCATACCGTCGATGTCTTCGGAGTCGAAGTCGAGCATGTCGGTTAAGTCATCGACAGTGGCTACTAAGTGGGTGGTGGGTGGGCCGCGAATTTCTTCGTTGTCCGCATCCCAGTCTTGCCGGACATAGTTCGGCCAGGATCCTCCTGACAAGGAGAGAGACCTTAATGAGTTCAGTATGTCGCCGAAGGGCGAGTGCTGAAAGATATCCGCGGAGGTAAACTCCATGATCGGCGCCCAATCAGATCCGATAGGAACGGGCGCAAGCGGTTCGGAGTCCGTGGTCGGAGAAAGATCCGGCAGTTTAACAATACGGCTCTCGTGCAAGGTAAGGTCGGTGTTCGGCTCGATCGCCGCTGAGGGTAAGGCCTCCGTGGCAGGGTCCATTCACCCGTCCATGGACGGCGCAACTGGCTCCAAATTGAGGGTCGGAGCGGCTGTCGGTGCGATCTCCTGAACACTGTCTGATGGTAGAGCTAAATCATACTCATCGTGACTGCGAGACGCGCAAGGCAGAGGCTCGAATCCGTCGAAGATCAAGTCTCCGCAGATGTCGGCCGTGTAGTTTAAGCTTCCAAACCTGACCTGGTCGCCAGGGGAGTAGCTTTCAATCTGCTCCAAATGGCCAAGCGAATTGGCCCGCCGTGCAAAGCCCCGAACACAAAGATCTGTCCCGGGAGGAAAGTGTCACCCTGGACTGCATCGCTATCGATGATAGTAGGAGCCATCAAGCCTAACAGCGACGACACAGAGGAACTCTCAATGAAAGCACCAATGTCGGTGTCAAAACCGGTGGATCTCGGGTAGGGGGTCCCGAACTGTGCATCTAGGCGGATGGTAACAGGAGGCGGGGGACACGAAGTTTTACCCAGGTTCGGGCCCTCTTGATGGAGGTAAAACCCTACGTCCTGCTTGATTAATATTGATGATATGGGTAGTACAAGAGTAGATCTACCACGAGATCAGAGAGGCTAAACCCTAGAAGCTAGCCTATGGTATGATTGTATGTTATTGTTATGTCCTAAGGACTAAAACCCCCCAGTTTATATTGACACTGAAGAGGGTTAGGGTTACACAAGGTCGGTTACAAAGGAGATATCCATATCCGTACTGCCTAGCTTGCCTTCCACGCCAAGTAGAGTCCCATCCGGACACGAGACGAAGTGTTCAATCTTGTATCTTCATAGTCCAATAGTCCGGCCAAAGGATATAGCTCGGCTGTCCGGAGACCCCCTAATCCAGGACTCCCTCACACACCATCTTTTTCTGCCTCTAGTAGAGCCTCAAGAACTATAATATCTATGCTCAGACTACTCTCCGGCGGTGTTGCCTCTGAACTGCTACCATCTGGTAACATGGATGGCGCACTGCTTCCACAAATAGATTCTGGGGTTGTACATTGTGTCCTAGTGTGAATGACATCCTGAAAGGTTTCCGTTGGACATAAGTAAGAGATAGTTATCGAATGATCTAGGTAGTAAGCTTACATGGTAAATGACATACGAATTATTGCCGAGCATGGCAAGCTATATTTAAATGGTTCGAAGCAGCATCAGCCGAAAAGAAATTAAAATGGTAATATGAAACTAGGGATGTAAGTGGCAAATAAACGACATCCACTAGTCCCATCTAGTTAGTTTTTGCTAGCTCCCTGGTTCATTTTCCTCAAAAAAAGCTCTTTTGAACTATCATACCACTAGTGGACTTTAATTGGGATTAAACGGGACCCAGTTGACATCCCTAGTTGAAAGGGAGTGTACCACTGCTATATTTAAGTTGCCAAGGCATCTAAGCAGTTGAAATAATCTGAGAAAGCACTTAACAGTGTGGCCTCATATAAACTACGAAGATAGTCTTGTGATGAAGTTCAGAGGAAAAGTTAAGGACTCAAATGAACTAGGCATGCATTTCTTTACGATAGTACAACACGCACTGCTGACATATTGGCCAACTCAGGTATAGCGTAACAAGTAACAAACAAGCATTCGAATCAAGCAATACAGCAAAGCAGATAACTGAACTATTTGTTATTCTGTAGGATTACAGGTTGAGGGAACAAGCCAAGAAAGCAGCCCACACGCATTACGTTTCACATGTACTAAAACACACTGGCTTACCATATGTTGTTGTGAAGCCTAGCTGCTGTTGCAATGTTCTTTGAAGATATCGTCAGCATCCCGTGGTTGCAAATCTACATGTTGTAGTTTATTCTGCACCCTCTATTTAGGTAAAATTAATTTTAATCGCATGCACTGGTTCGAATTGATCATTAATGGGTCATCTAAACTAATGAAAGAAGGGTGTGTGCATACACGACAATATATCTGCTTCCCTCTATTTTTATGCTTGTTCGAGGTGCCAGCCCCAAAAGAACAAATATTTTGCTTGGTGGGGTTGGCAGCTCCATAATTAATAGAAGCATCAAATTAGTCATGCAACTTGGGAAGATCAAGAACACAAAAAAATTAATGAACAGATGCTCATAGCAGTGATGTAATAGCTAGCATCAGAAAATGTAGGGTAAAACGAACAAAAACTAGCAGAACCACATGCTAGTTTGCTGATGTGTAATTAAGCATAGAGAACATGAAGCAGTCTGATGGAACCAACAGGTGGCATCAGAACAACACCATTATCATAAATATAGCATGCAAGAAGTAAAATAGTAGGCAGTGATATCTAGGGAGTACAGTAATACTTAGGACAAAACTAAAGCATATTAACTATATGTGCACTGGTATGTAGTGTAGCACATGTAACATGTTCATTGCCAGAAGTATGGCCCTACAGGTGCAAGCAGAATAACACGTCTCATGAAAAACTGAATGATGCCCTGAAGAAATTCAAAGGTGCGGTGCTCATGCTAAGAAAGTGAACGTAGGCGCCTGCCGTTGGTTAATAGTACCTGATTCTAGACGACGTATGGGTATCGTTGGCATACTTGATAACTAAGGATCGTAGATGGTGCTCGTGTTGCGGTTGAGTTTGGGCCGGCTGTCGCCATCGCTGAAGCGGCTCTGGTGCTATGGTTGCGGCGCCTGTCGACATACAAGAAAGCTCATCTGTGGTAAGTGAACAGTTGCACGATAAAGAGAAAAACTGAAGGAGTATAGATCGAAATAACCTGATGAGGCTGTGGCGTCGGTAAAGCAAGGCCGGTGGAGTTGAATATGGCGTCCGTGGAGCGGGTCTGGTGCAATGGACGAAGGCTTTGGCGGGCGTGTTGTACAGTGCTTTCAGTGAGGCGGATCTGTTGCGGCAGACGAGGGCTTGTATGAAGGGCCAGCGAAGTGACGGACGAGGGAGTCAGTGAAGGGCCTACACTGTGGTGGACGAGGGCGCCGGTTAAGCAGATCCGGTGCGGTGGACCATGATGGCGGTCAAGGAGATCTAGAGTGGTGTACAAGCCAGTCACTAAAGCGGCTTAGGTGAAGTGGTGAGTTGGCAGTTGGGGGTTCCAAGGTGTGGAAAGTAGATCCGTCGGGGTGTGGGGTCCACCGCTACGACGAAGGACTAGATCCGGCGGCTTGCCGTGGTTGGGGGTCAGGGAGGGGAGGGAGAGGGGCTCTGGGGAAGAATGTTGGGGGCAAAGAGGGGAAAACAATGGAGTTACCAAAGCTGCCCTTTTTCGTTCATGTGGTAGGGGTAAAACAGGAATATCGCGGGGCTAAACTTTTGGGCGCGAGATATTTCAATGTGAGCGGGAAATTTGAAAGCTTTTGGCACCTGAAATTATATTCTGCTCTTGTACGGCCGACTATAATATCATGGCCGAGAATTTGTTCGATTTGCATGCAAAAAAGTGTAAGTTTTGAAAATCAATGTCTCCAACTCAAAACTTAGATTGTCCATTCAATTCAAATATGGATCATTGAGCTACTACAAGCAAATACCATCATATGGTCCAATTCAGATGAAATTCCAAATGTGTTTATCTTAATATGATGACAAAAGCAAAAATGTGTATGTGTATGAATAAAGTGGATGATTATAAAGTTTGAACATGCTCGTATGTGTATATCTCTAGGTTTGATATATGAATTTGAAATCACGAAATCCCGGCTTAAAAATGTACCTTCGTTTAAATGAATTACAAAAGCTAATGATGGGTCGAATTCCAAAATTCCAATCTTAGGTTTGTAATTCTGGTACATCAAAGTATATCACGCATGTTCAAAAGTATTGTTATCTCATAGTCCAAACTGTGAAACAAATTGATCAACCTTGAATGCACACACTATTGACCATGTATATCTCAATTACGCTAAAGTCCCTCAAATATAGACACCTCACTCTTTATCTGAAGCCACCCCCCACACACACAGAAGTCATTCTCTCCCCCAAACACCAACACACGAGCACATTAACACCCCTCTCTCTTCTAAAGTCGGAGCCCAATATAGGTCTCTATCACTTTGTCTCTTGGGCATGCACACATCTCTTCCCCCACTCTCTAGCTAGGTCTTCCGGCATCTCTCTTTCCCAAGCACACGCACTACATAGAGTGTATCTTTCCCATACACACAAAACGTCGCCCCCAAACGTCTATCTCCCTAGTTATGTGGTTCTCACACACTCACCTCACACACCACCCCCACTCCAAAACAAGCACACTTTGTCTCCTTGTGCACCACTCTCCTCTTTCTATCTCTCCCACATGAAGACCCGCCCCAGCTCCTCCATGTATACATATACGTCGTGACTCTTTCCATAGCTCCCTAATGTATCATCGTTCTCGATCTCGCACATTGTTCTCTACACCATCTATTCTAGATCTCTCATCAAGTCCCTATCACACACACGATGACTCACTTCCCTTGCGTCTCCGTACATAGGCCAATTTCAAACAACATCAACATTGTCTCCCTATCTATACGCCATTTATGGACACAAACACCCCCTCTCTTCCTCTCTCTCTCTCCATCGCT
>NC_041386.1:81011314-81019029 GCF_002162155.2 Triticum dicoccoides | reverse complement strand
CCGCCCGCACCCATGTTATCCCGCTACTACACATGTCACACCATTCCCCCTTCCCTTATACTAGGTTTACATCATTAGTGGTCTCTCTACTCCACATACACACACTCCCTCTCACACACAAACACGCGCACAAACACCCATTAATCTGGATCCTCATCTCTCCCCATGTCCGCATGTGTATCTCGCACACTCACTCTCTAATTATGTATATGTGTCTCCACGTTACACAACACAAAGCCCCATGTACATGTCTCTCTCTATCCTCCACACACATAAACACAAAGAATCTGTTATCATTGCCTCAGTCTCTAGACATATCACACACGCACAATGTCTCCCTCTCTCACAAACACGCTCAACAATGGTTTCCCCATGAATAACTTATCGTCTATTCATCAATAGTCGTGGCAGTACGGCGAACACGAGACGTGAAAAAGAATAAATCTACACGTGCTTAGACCACCTAGTATGACTACTAGGACTAGAGCAGGCCAAAAAGAGCACCGCCGTCACCCCCTCCTTATCAGCGATGAGAAAACCTTTGTTTTACACAGTCGAGAAGTCATTGTGCTAAGGCCTCACACGTTGAGGCGTTGAATAGAATGTAGATGCTAGTTTACGGAAACAAGTATCGATAATACATTTGTATCTCCATACTTATATTTCTTCTCTTATAAAAAACCGAGTTGGTGATGATGGTACGCGTGCCATCTTGCAATATAGACCGTCCGATCTATATCTGACTGATGGAAATTAAACTAAAAGATACCCGCACCCCTCTCCACATTGGCATACAAGGCCTTCCCTCGTTCATCCTTATCTCCAACAACCTCATTATTGAGCAATTAAGAAAGGAAGCCTCTGGAACAAACTGACCTGGTGGCCGCTGCCGGCGTCGTCAATCCCCATGCCTCCGCTCAGTCCGACCACCAATCACCACCATGCCCCACTCCTCTTCACCTTGTATCCTATTTCTCGAGATATCATTACTTTTTACACATGGGATTACTCTCGCATGGGTGAGGGAGTCCTGGATTAGGGGGTCCTCGGACAGCCGGACTATATACTTTGGTCAGACTGTTGGACTATGAAGATACAAGATTGAAGACTTCGTCCCATGTCCGGGTGCGACTCTCCTTTGCATGGAAGGCAAGCTTGGAAATTCGGATATGTAGATCTCCTCCCTTGTAACCGACTCTGTGTAACCCTAGACCCCTTCGGTGTCTATATAAACCGGAGGGTTTAGTCCGTAGAACAACAACAATCATAATCATAGGCTAGCTTCTAGGGTTTAGCCTCTACGATCTTGTGGTAGATAAACTCTTGTAATACTCATATCATCAAGATCAATCAAGCAGGAAGTAGGGTATTAGGCCAACTCCACCGCGCGACCCCAAACGGACGTCCGTTTTGTCCGGATTCTGTCCGTTTGGGTAGGGATTTGGGGTCGTGTCCGTAAGTATCCTGGGATGCGGTGGCCGTGCGCCAACGCGCGGACGCATCCTTTTGCCCCATCCTGTCCATCAGGGCCAAAAATGCCTAAATTTTCATCAAAACTAGTTTCCAACCCAAATATTTGTCTGAAAATTAAAATAATTTTACAACCCAATTGAAATTGTCTTTAACAAAATAGTTTTACAACCAAATCAAAATTGTCTTGACTAAACATAAAATGGATCAATACATCTATTGGTTGCCAATGTGATCCCACACGTGCTCAACCAAGTAATTTTGAAGATTCAAATGAGTGTGCCAATCACGCATCTCACGGTGGAATTGGGCAAACTATTCAAATGTGGCCGGGTCTTGGTGTAGGGCTCAGTATTTTCACCTTGATAGTCAAATCCTTGGTCGAAGATACTCTCATCACGCTCGTCCTCGACGATCATGTTGTGCATGATCACACAAGCAGTCATCACCTCCCAAAGCTTCCTTTCATCCCATGACAGTGCAGGGTTTCGAACGATACCCCACCGGGATTGAAGCACACCAAAAGCACGTTCCACATCCTTTCTAACACTCTCTTGCATTTGGGCAAATCTCTTTCTCTTCTCACCTTGGGGTTTCAAGATTGTCTTCACAAAAGTTGACCACTGAGGATATATACCATCTGCTAGATAGTATCCCTTGTTGTAATGGTGGCCGTTGATCTCAATGTTGACAGGTGGGGAGTGGCTTTCTGCAAGCCTCACGAAGACTGGAGAACGCTGCAGCACATTGATATCATTGTGAGAACCTGCCATGCCGAAGAAAGAATGCCATATCCAAAGATCATGTGATGCCACCACTTCTAATATGACAGTGCGCCCAGCGCACGGTCGCATCCTTTTGCCCCATCCTGTCCGTCAGGGTCAAGAATTGCCCAAATTTGCATTAAAACTAGTTTTGAACTCAAATATTTGCCTGAAAATTAAAATAGTTTTACAACCCAATTGAAATTGTCTTTAATAAAATAGTTTTACAACCAAATCGAAATTGTCTTTACTGAACATAAAATGGACAATACATCTATTGGTTGCCAACGTGATCCCACACGTGCTCAACCAAGTCATTTTGAAGATTCACATGAGTGTGCCAATCACGCATCTCATGGTGGAATTGGGCAAACTGTTCAAATGTGGCCGGGTCTTGGTGCAGGGGCTCAATATTTTCACCTTGATAATCAAATCCTTGGTCGAAGATACTCTCATCACGCTCGTCCTCGATGATCATGTTGTGCATGATCACACAAGCAGTCATCACCTCCCAAAGCTTCCTTTCATCCCATGACAGTGCAGGGTTTCGAACGATACCCCACCGGGATTGAAGCACACCAAAAGCACGTTCCACATCCTTTCTAACACTCTCTTGCATTTGGGCAAATCTCTTTCTCTTCTCACCTTGGGGTTTCGAGATTGTCTTCACAAAAGTTGACCACTGAGGATATATACCATCTGCTAGATAGTATCCCTTGTTGTAATGGTGGCTGTTGATCTCAAAGTTGACAGGTGGAGAGTGGCCTTCTGCAAGCCTCGCGAAGACTAGAGAACGCTGCAGCACGTTGATATCATTGTGAGAACCTGCCATGCCGAAGAAAGAATGCCATATCCAAAGATCTTGTGATGCCACCGCTTCTAATATGACAGTGCACCCGTTAACATGCCCCTTGTACTGGCCCTGCCAAGCAAATGGACAGTTCTTCCACTCCCAGTGCATACAATCTATGTTGCCAAGCATGCCTGGAAAGCCCCTAGCTGCGTTGGTCGCCAACAATCTCTCTGTATTAGCGGCAGTTGGCTGCCTCAAGTACTCCGGGCCAAACACCTCGATCACAGCCTGGCAAAACTTATACATTGGCATCAGACATGTTGTCTCACTCATACGCACATACTCATCCACCAGATCGCCTGGAATTCCATATGTAAGCATGTGGATGGCCGCGGTGCATTTCTGGTAAGAGGAGAATCCAAGCTTGCCAAGGGCATCCGTCTTGCACTCGAAGTATTGGTCATGAGCAACCACTCCCTCTCGGATACAATTGAACACATGCCTAGCCATTCGAAAACGGCGATGAAATTTATCCAGCTTGAAGAGAGGGGTGTTGGCAAAGTAATCAGCATAGAGAAGGGCGTGGCCTCTCTCCCTATTGCGGTTCAGGTTGGGAGCACGGCCAGGGAGTGACCCCCTGTACCGAGGAAGCTGCCGTTTAATGTGGTCGTGAACGACCAGTGCAACCACCACAATATCTTCATCATCCGACGATGAATCGTCCGACAAACAAAGGAAGTGATGGAAGAAAAACTCGTCTCCACTGTCCATACCTTTCTAGGCAAAATGCCGAACACCTTGCGGGCATGGTGGCGAAGAGGCCGCGATGATTACCTCGACGCAGTAGGGGTGGTTGCCGGCCGGCTACTAGCCGCTGTGGAGCTCTCATCGGAAGCTGCCGAGGACGCCGTGGTGCGTCGTCGGTGGTCCTGTCCCCTCTGCGATCGGCAAAGACGGCAACGGCCAAACCTCCGATCGACGACCAAAACTACGGCCAAGGCACGGGCGTGGTGGCGGCCATGTCGAGACATGGTGGCGGCCATATTCTGTTTTGGACATTATTGGGCTTTATTATACAATTTTATATTATTTTTGGGACTAACCTATTAACCGGAGGCCCAGCCATGTCGAGACGTGGTGGCGGCCATTTATTTTACTTTGCATCTTTATCATAAAAATAACAAAAATATTATCTCATCATATCTATCAGAACTCACTCTCGTGAGTGAATGTGTAGGGATTGAAAAATGCTTATCCCGTTGGTTGCGAGGATTTATTTGTTTGTGTAGGTGCGAGGGACTCGTGCGTGGCCTCCTACTGGATTGATACCTTGGTTCTCAAAAACTGAGGGAAATACTTACGCTACTTTGTTGCATCACCCTTTCCTCTTCAAGGGAAAAGCAACTCAAGTGCTCAAGAGGTAGCAAGAAGGATTTCTGGCGCCGTTGCTGGGGAGGTTCGCGCATGACAAGTCAAGATTTCACTCCCGACAATGAGTGACTTGTGGCGCCGTTGCAAGTCAAGACATACCAAGTACCCATTTGTAACACCCCGAATATGATTTACCTAATATGTATCCAACTCTTGCCGTTTCCGGCGTTAAGTTATTTTATTTTCTCGAGTTCGGGTTTTTGTCTCCGTGTGTTGTTGTTGACATGCATCTCATATCATGTAATCATGTGCATTGCTTTTGCATACGTGTTTGTCTCATGCATCCGAGCATTTTCCCCGTTGTCCGTTTTGCATTCCGGCGCTCCGTTCTCCTCCGGTGGTCATTTCTACCTTCTTTTCATGTGTGGGGGTTAAAAATTTCTGGATTGGACCAAGACTTGCCAAGCGGCCTTGGTTTACTACCGGTAGACCGCCTGTTAAGTTTCGTACCATTTGGACTTCGTTTGATGCTCCAACGGTTAACCGAGGGACCGAAAAGGCCTCGTGTGTGTTGCAGACCAACACCCCTCCAATTTGGCCCAAAACCCACCAAAACCCTCTCCATCATCTAGAGCATTCGATCACGATCGCGTGGCCAAAAACCGCACCTCATTTGGACTCTCCTAGCTCCTCCTATGCCTATAAATACATCCCCCTCTGAAATTTTCGGTTCCCCTCTCCCGAAAACCCTAGATCCATTTTTCCCCGCTGCCGCCGGACGAAATCTCGCAGGCCGGACATTTTCCGACCCGCGCCGCCGCCGCCGTGTCACCGTCCGAGTGGTTGGCCGCCTCCTCCACTACGAGGCCCGGGGAGCCCGTCGCCGGCCCCCGCGGCCTGGATCCGCGGCGCCGCCCGCGCCTTTGCCCCGCCGCCGCCTTCACCCGCCCCGCCGCGCGCCATCGCCGGAGTCCTCGCCGATGTGAGCTCGCCGCCACCCGAGCTCGCCAGTCCGGCCCCGCGCCGCCCAGCGTCTTCCTCCTCGTCGTTCGCGCCTCCTCCGCCGGCCGGATCTGGCGACCTCCCTCGCAAGATCCGGCGACCTCAAGCTCCAACTCCGGCGTTCCTCGGTTCCCGCGCGTGAACAGTGTTTCCAGATCCAGATCCGGACGGTTGACTTTCCTCCCGAAACCCTAATTATTTTGCTATGTTCATCGTGCCGTAACTTTGCATATTTAGATCCGTTTTGGGCGTATAGCATATCAAAATGATCGTCTCGGAGAGAACATCATTTCATCTCATTGCATCTTTTTCATTTGAGTTCATCTTGATGCCCAAAATGCTGTTGGACGAGTGCTATTTGAGATAATTGTCAGATCTGCTGCTCCAAATAGCTATTTGGCATTTTTGCCATGATTATTGTGTGCATGATATGCCCCTGAGCTCTACATATGTTTTGTTATGTGTTTTGTCATCTTTCCAGAGGTGCCATCCATGTATTTTTGTGATATGTGTGGTGACTAGCACAAGCTTGCAAAGTGGTGCATTCGTTAATGCTGATTTTAGGGACTTAGCAATTCCACTAAGTCCTTGGACTGTTTTTATCAATATGCCATATCTTCATGTTGTTTCCTAGTGATCCGTGCCTCTTTTGAGGATGATCAATAAGGATGTTTTGTTAATCTTGTAGTGATCTATCCATCCATGCCTTTTTTTGCAATTATGGAGCACCCTAGCTTGAGTCAATCGAGCTCTACTTTTGCTATTTCGTGAATCTGGGCAGATTGTCTACTTGTTAGCGATTTTGCCGAGGATGTTGTAGTTGATCCGTGCATGCTATGTTGTTGTTCTTGCCATGTATAGCTTGTATAATGTGTATTATTGATGGGTGTATGCTTAGATTGTCATTACATGCTCTGTAGTGAGTGCATCGAGCTCGTAAACATGCCTACTTGATATCTGATTTGCATGTTCTAGTTTTTCACTAAGTCTGTGATCTGATTATGTTTTTGCCATGTTCACATGCTTGCAATTGTATGTTCTGATCCTTTTTGGCTCAAGGTCACTAAGGGAATTTTGTTAAGCTCTTTGAGTAGCTCCATGCCATGCCTTGCTTTGCCATGTTAAGTTCCTGTAGCATCTAGTTTTCATGCTCCAAAGTGTGCTACCTGATCTGAAATTACACACAAGTGTTAATTTCACTAAGTCTGAAACCTGTTTACCAATTGCATTTTTGCCATGCTTGTTTGAACCTGTTAATGGATGAATTGGCCATAGCTCCGTGTTCATCTTTTGTTAAGCATTATGAATGGATCCCTGCCATGTATTTTTTTACCATGTTTTGGTGCTGTAGCATGATTGTCTTGTTGCATTTAGATGGCTATTTGCTGAATATCACAGACCGGTGCCATATTTGTATTTCTTGCCATTTCTAAACCGTGCATCCGATTCCGGTGTTCTTTATATAGATTTCAACCGAAATCACCTCACCTTTCTAGTGGCACACTTGGATTTCCAAGTTGAGGCCAGGTTCATTCATTCCTTGTCAAATCTTGCATATGTATCACATATCGCATCCCGCATAGCATACCATGTTTGCATCATGTTGTTTGAGCTTTGCACGTGGTTGATTGTGTCCTTTTGCTTGTTTGTATTGTTTGGGTAGAGCCGGGAGACGAGTTTGCTAACGAGGAGCCCGTTGAGTTTGCTTTCGAGGATCCAGTCAACTCTGACAATTTTGCAGGCAAGATGATCATACCCTCGAAATCACTTCTATCTTTGCTTTGCTAGATGCTCGCTCTTTTGCTATGCCTATGCTACGATGCCTACCACTTTCTTATCATGCCTCCCAAATTTCCATGTCAAACCTCTAACCCACCATGTCCTAGCAAACCGTTGATTGGCTATGTTACCGCTTTGCTCAGCCCCTCCTATAGCGTTGCTAGTTGCAGGTGAAGATTGGAGATCGTTCCTCGTTGGGACATTATTTACTGGTTGGGATATCACTATTTTATCTTGTTATCTTAATGCATCTATATACTTGGTAAAGGGTGGAAGGCTCGGCCTTTTAGCCTATTGTTTTGTTCCACTCTTGCCGCCCTAGTTTCCGTCATATCGGTGTTATGTTCCCGGATTTTGCGTTCCTTACGCGGTTGGGTAATAATGGGAACCCCTTGACAGTTCGCCTTGAATAAAACTTCTCCAGCAATGCCCAAACTTGGTTTTACCATTTGCCACCTAGCCTCTTTTTCCCTTGGGTTTCCGGAGCCCAAGGGTCATCTTATTTAAACCCCCCCGGGCCAGTGCTCCTCTGAGTG
>NC_041386.1:80887001-81010974 GCF_002162155.2 Triticum dicoccoides | reverse complement strand
AACCCAAGGGAAAAACAGGCTAGGTGGCAAATGGTAAAACCAAGTTTGGGCATTGCTGGAGAAGTTTTATTCAAGGCGAACTGTCAAGGGGTTCCCATTATTACCCAATCGCGTAAGGAACGCAAAATCCGGGAACATAACACCGATATGACGGAAACTAGGGCGGCAAGAGTGGAATAAAACACTAGGCTAAAAGGCCGAGCCTTCCACCCTTTACCAAGTATATAGATGCATTAAGATAACAAGATAAAATAGTGATATCCCAGCAAGTAAATAATGTTCCAATGAGGAACGATCTCCAATCTTCACCTGCAACTAGCAACGCTATAGGAGGGGTTGAGCAAAGCGGTAACATAGCCAATCAACGGTTTGCTAGGCCATGGTGGGTTAGAGGTTTGACATGGCAATTTGGGAGGCATGATAAGCAAGTGGTAGGCATCGTAGCATAGGCATAGCAAAAGAGCGAGCATCTAGCAAAGCAAAGATAGAAGTGATTTCGAGGGTATGATCATCTTGCCAGCAAAGTTGTCAGAGTTGACTAGATCCTCGAAAGCAAACTCAACGGGCTCCTCGTTAGCGAACTCGTCTCCCGGCTCTACCCAAACAAGACAAGCAAGCAAAAGGAACACAATCAACCACGTGCAAAGCTCAAACAACATGATGCATACATGGTATGCTATGCGGGATGCAATATGTGATGTACCCGTGTCAAAAAGAACTTTAGCTGGAATATCGTTAACAGGGAGGTTACCCATGATGACATCTGACGAGTCCTCTGCCTGAGTTGCATTCATCAAATTGACCTTGGCATGCTTGGGGTTATGCTTGACCACATCTGTACTTGCCGATCTCACATGAGGAGGAGGAGGGAGACGCCTCTGATTGAAGCACTTGTTGGCATAGTGACCCTTCTGTTGGCACTTGTTGCACGTGACCTCTAAAAGCAGACGGTGATACAGAGCACTCGATCTTGGAGCTTGAGACGAAGTCTTGTTCTGAAAGCCAGGGTTGGGTGGGTGGGAAGATCCACTGCCACCTTTGCTCTTCTGTTGAAACGGCTGACGGAACGGAGGAGGAGGAAGCCAAAACTTCTGCTGCTTGGCCACTTGAGTAGAGGAAGAAGGAGTAGCATCTCTGACTCACTTCTTGGAAGCATCACACTTCAGTTGAGCAGCCTCTTGCTTCAATTCCATGTTGTAGAACTCATCGTACCTCAAGGGCTCAAAGAGAACAAGAGCTAGCTGGATTTCTTCTCTGAGACCACCCCTGAACTGGTATATCATGCTCTTCTCATCAGGGACGTCCTGCTTGGCAAAGCGGGCGAACTTCTGGAACAACTTGTTGTAGTCATAGACAGACAAAGAGCCTTGCTTCAGGTTGCAGAATTCCTCACGCTTACTTTCAACCACGCTCTGGGGAATATGATGAGCTTTGAAGTCTTGACGGAATTCATCCCAGGTAATCACACGGCCTCCTCTGGAATCTTTGTACTGCTGGAACCATTCTGCAGCTTGGTCTTTGAGTTGGAAGGAAGTGAACTTGACAAAGTCCTCAGGCCTGACGTTACTGCACTCGAAATGCTTGCACAAGTCCACAAGCCAATCGTCAGCATCAGTTGCCTCAACACAATTGCTGAAAGTCTTTGGCTAGTTAGCAAGGAACTGGTTGAGTGTAGCAAAGTGATTTTGATTGTTGCCTTGGTTGCCTTGGTTCGCTTGGTTGCGCTCTTGAAGAATTTGCATGATCAACTGCGTGTTTGCATTGGTAGCAGCCATCACAGCTTGCCATTCCTCCGGAGGAGGAGGAGGTGGTGGCGGATCCTGATTCTGATTCTGATTGCGGCTCTTAGCAGGAGCCATCCTGAAGAGGGTGACATCCGTTAGCACATTGACAGATAAGATTGAAGCTGAATCAAGCGGGTTGAAATTGCAACATATAGTCTTCACATCCGAACATAAGAACGAATGCACTCCACTTGAAATGGTCACATATCCATAAATTGAGAAGCCACTTAGAATTTAGGTAGAGGAATAAATCAACAAGGTACGGAACAAGAACGAATACTCGGTAAGAAATCCCAATCTCAAACCAAATATCCGTGGAAGAAGAGCTAGAGCTACAAGAATTCCCACCTATGAAACTCCCGAACCTTTCCAGTTATGCAATCAGGTGTTGGGGATACAGGGGAAGCATAATATCTCACCCAAATCTAGCAAATCCTACATCCAGCTGTATCCATCCTTCAACACATAACCGAGAAAAACTTCGGAAACCATCTACCTCAACCTTCGAAAAGCATCCGTTATACAAGTTATGGCAATACTCCCAAACTCCCGCCCCAGTACTGGGTGGCGTCGAGGTTATCTCACCAACAACTACATAAAAGAGATTTTCGATGTCGGCGAACTAAACTCAGGTATTCCAGAACTGCAACGATTAAATTATGACGACAACACCTCGGAGCTCAACTCCCCGGGACACTGCCACAACCCCTAAATGACAGGAGGCACCAAGAACAATGTTCTCGTCACAAAACCATTAGAACGATTCCAAGATACCCGCGTGATCCTAAATCTTTTTAGTGAAATTTGAGAAGAGAAGAGTCAAAACTCTATGTCAGGATGCCTTACCAGAGCGATGAAGGGACTGGGGAGTAAAAAGAATTCCTAAACTCTCTGATATATAATTCCTAAAAGACCCAAAACATTTTTGTAGACTCAACAACGGCTGCTAAAAACGATCAAGAAGTGGGGGCTCCTAAGTTCGGGGAAGGCTTTGATTACCAACTTGTAACGCCCTTGATGCGGCTATAACGCCCTCGAAGCACGACTTAGAGGCATAACCGCATTGAAAGCAATGTCGCAAGTAAGGTAATCTTCACAACATCCCATGCAATATAGATACTAAAGGGAAAGGTACATAGTTGGCTTACACTCGCCACGTCAAACAAAGTACATAAATAGCATTACATCATTCAATCACTCATGGCCCGACTACGGTGCCAAAATAAAAGATCAACCTGACATGCGACACGGTCCCGATCGCCCCAACTGGGCACCACTACTGATCATCAAGGAAAGACACATAGTAACGACGTGAGTCTTCGTCGAACTCCCACTTGAGCTCAAGCGCATCATCGAGAACGGAGTCGTCTGGCCCTGCATCTGGTTTGGAAGTAATCTGTGAGCCACAGGGACTCAGCAATCTCGCACCCTCGCGATCAAGACTATTTAAGCTTATAGGTAAGGCAAGGTAATATGTGGAGCTGCAGCAAGCGACTAGCATATATGGTGGCTAACCTGTTCGCAAAAGAGAGCGAGAAGAGAAGGCAAAGCACGAACGAAGAACTAGAGAACCAACTACGGCAAACATTACTCCAACACCATGTTCACTTCCCGGACTCCGCCAAGAAGAGACCATCACGGTAACGCACACAGTTGATTCATTTTAATTAAGTTAAGGTTCAAGTTATCTACAACCGGACATTAACAAATTCCCATCAGCCCATAACTGCGGGCACGGCTTTCAAAAGTTCAAATCCCTGCAGGGGAGTCCCAACTTAGCCCATGACAAGCTCTCACGGTCAACGAAGGATATACCTTCTCCCGAGACATTCCGATCAGACTCGGCATGCCGGTTCTACAAGACAACCCGACAAGTTAAAACAAGTCCAGCAACACTGCCCGAATGTGCCGACAAATCCCGATAGGAGCTGCACATATCTCATTCTCAGGGCACACTCAGATTGTCTAAGGTACGGGTAGGCCAGCCCAGAGTTGCCCCTGGTGGCCACCGGCAGCTGACAGGTTGGACCAACACTTAGAGGACCACTGGCCCGGGGGGGTTTAAGTAAGATGACCCTTGGGATCCGGAAACCCAAGGGAAAAAGAGGCTAGGTGGCAAATGGTAAAACCAAGTTTGGGCATTGCTGGAGAAGTTTTATTCAAGGCGAGCTGTCAAGGGATTCCCATTATTACCCAACTGCGTAAAGAACGCAAAATCCGGGAACATAACACCGATATGACGGAAACTAGGGCGGCAAGAGTGGAACAAAACACTAGGCTAAAAGGCCGAGCCTTCCAACCTTTACCAAGTATATAGATGCATTAAGATAACAAGATAAAATAGTGATATCCCAACAAGTAAATAATGTTCCAACGAGGAACGATCTCCAATCTTCACCTGCAACTAGCAACGCTATAGGAGGGGCTGAGCAAAGCGGTAACATAGCTAATCAATGGTTTGCTAGGACATGGTGGGTTAGAGGTTTGACATGGAAATTTGGGAGGCATGATAAGCAAGTGGTAGGCATCATAGCATAGGCATAGCAAAAGAGTGAGCATCTAGCAAAGCAAAGATAGAAGTGATTTCGAGGGTATGATCATCTTGCCTGCAAAGTTGTCAGAGTTGACTGGATCCTTGAAAGCAAACTCAACAGGCTCCTCGTTAGCGAACTCGTCTCCCGGCTCTACACAAACAAGACAAACAAGCAAAAGGACACAATCAACCACGTGCAAAGCTCAAACAACATGATGCAAACATGGTATGCTATGCGGGATGCGATATGTGATGCATATGCAAGATTTGACAAGGAATGAATGAACCTGGCCTCAACTTGGAAATCCAAGTGTGCCACTGGAAAGGTGAGGTGATTTCGGTTGAAATCGATATAAAGAACACCGGAATCGGATGCATGGTTTAGAAATGGCAAGAAATACAAATATGGCACCGGTCTGCGATATTCAGCAAATAGCCATCTAAATGCAACAAGACAATCATGCTACAGCACCCAAACATGGCAAAAAAATACATGGCAGGGATCCATTCATAATGCTTAACAAAAGATGAACACTGAGCTACGGCCAATTCATCCAATAACAGGTTCAAACAAGCATGGCAAAAATGCAATTGGTAACAGGTTTCAGACCAGGTAGCACACTTTGGAGCATGAAAACTAGATGCTACAGGAACTTATCATGGCAAAGCAAGGCATGGCATGGAGCTACTCAAAGAGCTTAACAAAAGTCCCTTAGTGACCTTGAGCCAAAAGGGATCAGAACATACAATTGCAAGCATGTGAACATGGCAAAAACATAATCAGATCACAGACTTAGTGAAAAACTAGAACATGCAAATCAGATATCAAGTAGGCATGTTTACGAGCTCGATGCACTCACTACAGAGCATGTCATGACAATCTAAGCATACACCCATCAAGAATACACATTATACAAGCTAGACATGGCAAGAACAACAACATAGCATGCACGGCTCAACTACAACATCCTCGGCAAAATCGCTAACAAGTAGACAATCTGCCCAGATTCACGAAATAGCAAAAGTAGAGCTCGATTGACTCAAGCTAGGGTGCTCTATAATTGCAAACAAAGTCATGGACGGATAGAGCACTACAAGATTAACAAAATATCCTTACTGATCATCCTCAAAAGAGGCACGGATCACTAGGAGACAACATGAACATATGGCATATTGATAAAAACAGTCCAATGACTTAGTGGAATTGCTAAGTCCCTGAAATCAGCATTAACGAATGCACCACTTTGCAAGCTTGTGCTAGTCACCAAACATATCACAAAAATACATGGATGGCACCTCTGGAAAGATGACAAAACACGTAACAAAACATATGTAGAGCTCAGGGGCATATCATGCACACAATAATCATGGCAAAAATGACAAATAGCTATTTGGAGCAGCAGATCTAACAATTATCTCAAATATCACTCTTCCAACAACATTTTGGGCATCCAGATGAACTCAAATGAAAAAGATGCAATGAGATGAAATGATGTGCTCTCTGAGACGATCATTTTGATATGCTATACGCCCAAAACGGATCTACGGATGCAAAGTTACGACACGATGAACATAGCAAAATAATTAGGGTTTCGGGAGGAAAGTCAACCGTCCGGATCTGGATCTGGAAACACTGTTCATGCGCGGGAACCGAGGAACGCCGGAGTTGGAGCTTGAGGTCGCCGGATCTTGCGAGGGAGGTCACCGGAGAGGGCCGGGTCACCGGATCCGGCCGACGGAGGAGGCGTGGACGACGAGGAGGAAGATGAGGGGCGGCCCGGGGCTGGACCAGCGAGCTCGGGTGGCGGCAAGCTCGCGCCGATGAGGACTCCGGTGAAGGCGGCGGCGGGGCGAAGGCGCGGGTGGCGCCGCCGATCCGGGCCGCGGGGGCCGGCGGCGGGCTCCCCGGGCCGCGCGATGGAGGAGGCGGCCGACCACTCGGATGGCGACACATGGCAGCGGCGGCGCGGGTCGGACAATGTCCGGCCTGCGAGATTTCGTCCGGCGGCGGCGGGGAAAAATGGATCTAGGGTTTTCGGGAGAGGGGAACCGAGAATTTCGGAGGGGGTGTATTTATAGGCATAGGAGGAGCTAGGAGAGTCCAAATGATGTGCGGTTTTCGGCCACGCGATCATGATCGAACGCTCTAGATGGTGGAGAGGGTTTGGTGGGTTTTGGGCCAAATTGGAGGGGTGTTGGGCTGCAACACACACGAGGCCTTTTCGGTCCCTCGGTTAACCGTTGGAGCATCAAACGAAGTCCAAATGGTACGAAACTTGAAAGGCGGTCTACCGGTAGTAAACCAAGGCCGCTTGGCAAGTCTCGGTCCAATCCAGAAATGTTTAACCCCCACACACGAAAAGAAGGTAGAAATGACCACCGAAGGAGAACGGAGCACCGGAATGCAAAACGGACAACGGGGAAAATGCTCGGATGCATGAGACGAACACGTATGCAAAAGCAATGCACATGATGACATGATATGAGATGCATGACAACGACAACAACACACGGAGACAAAAACCCGAACCCGAGAAAATAAAATAACTTAACGCCGGAAACGGCAAGAGTTGGATACATATTAGGTAAATCATATCCGGGGTGTTACACCATCACAAACCCTTATCTCCCGCATTACATTATTTGCCATTTGCCTCTCGTTTTCCTCTCCCCCACTTCACCCTTGCCATTTTATTCGCCATTCTTCTATTCTTCTTTCCATTTTCTTTGATGTCTTGCTTGGCTCGTTTGCTAGTTTGGTTGGATTAATTGTTTATTTATTACTAAACAGAGAACCTAAGATCTATGGATCCTCATCCGCTTGCTAATCTTTTTAAGAGATCCAATTGTAATGAACCAATTGCTAGTGAGTTTTGTGCACTAGATTATCTTTATGAAGTTCTGCTTGAAATTTGTGAATCTAAAAATGTGATAAAGTACCTTATGGAGTGATTCCCGATGGATCTTTGAATAAAAAGCATGATTGCAATGATGATAGTATAAATTCTATTGATATAAATTGTGCTAATAATATGCAAAACCCTAAGCTTGGGGATGCTAGTTTTGCTACGACCTCTACTTGTTGCAATGATCATGATTGGGGTGATTCTTCTTTTGTTCTTGAAAATATATTTAAGCCCCATGATAAATATGAGATTGATAATAGTGTTTGCAATATTATTGAAAGTGGGTTTGGAAGAGTGTCAACTTTAGATCCCACATATTTGGATAATGTTCAATCTTATGATTTTTTTTATAAAAGTGGGTTTGGAGAAGTCATGACTTTAGTTAATGTTAATCCCACTATTTTGGAAGAGTGTCAAGTTTGCATGCATGTGGATCGTGTTGAAAATATTTTATGTGATAGATATTTTGTTGAATTTGCTTGTGATCCTACATGTAATAATTATGATACAGGAAAATATGGTGGTATAAATTTTCATGTTACTAAATTACCTCTCGTTATGTTGAGATTGCTACTGTTTCTTTCTGCTTTCTTGCATATGCTAGTTTTTGCTTGCCTTGATAATTTGTTTGCCTATAAGATGCCTATTCATAGGAAGTATATTATACTTAGATGTGTTTCTCACGTGTTTTATGATGCTCTCTTTGTGCTTCAATTCTTGTCTTTCATGTGAGCATCGTTGAAATCTTATGCCTAACTATAAGGCTTTAAAGAAAAGCGCTTGTTGGGAGACAACCCAATATTTTTAATTGCTGTTATTTAATAAATAATTTATCTAGCCTCTGTTTTGTTTGTGTTTTGTGTGTTTAATTAGTGTTTCTGCCAAGTAGAACCGTTGGGAAGACTTGGGGAAAGTCTTTTTAATGTTGTTGTAAAAAATAGAAACTTTAGCGCTCACGAGAATTGCTGCCATTTTTATTTGGAAAGTGATATTTAGTTAATTATTTTTGCTAATGATTAATAGATAAATTCCTCACGTCCAGAAATTTATTTTATAATTTTTGGGGTTCCAGATCTTGCGTTAGCTACAGATTACTACAGACTGTTCTGTTTTTGACAGATTCTGTTTTTCGTGTGTTGTTTGCTTATTTTGATGTATCTATGGCTAGTAAAATAGTTTATAAACCATAGAGAAGTTGGAATACAGTATGGTTTAACATCAATATAAATAAATAATGAGTTCATTACAGTACCTTGAAGTGGTGTTCTGTTTTCTTTCGCTAACGGAGCTCACGAGATTTTCTACTTTAAGTTTTGTGTTGTGAAGTTTTCAAGTTTTGGGTGAAAGATTTGATGGATTATGGAACAAAGAGTGGCAAGAGCCTAAGCTTGGGGGTGCCCATGGCACCCCAAGATAATCTAAGGACACCTAAAAGCCAAAGCTTTGGGATGCCCCGGAAGGCATCCCCTCTTTCGTCTACTTCCATCGGTAACTTTACTTGGAGCTATATTTTTATTTACCACATGATATGTGTTTTGCTTGGAGCGTCTTGTATTATTTGAGTCTTTATTTGTTAGTTTACCACAATCATCGTTGCTGTACACACCTTTTGAGAGAGACACGCATGATTTGAAAATTGTTAGAATACTCTATGTGGTTCACTTATATCTTTTGAGGTATATAGTTTTTGCTCTAGTGCTTCACTTATATCTTTTAGAGCACGTCGGTGGATTTGTTTTATAGAAACTATTGTTCTCTCATGCTTCACTTAGATTATTTTGGGAGTCCTACAAAACAGCATGGTTATTTGCTTTAATTATGTTAGGCATTCAAGATTAATAAAAATGTTCTTATGAGTGTGTTGAATACTATGAGAAGTTTGATACTTGATAATTGTTTTGAGATATGGAGATGGTGATATTAGAGTCATGCTAGTTGAGTAGTTGTGAATTTGAGAAATACTTGTGTTAAAGTTTGTGATTCTCGTAGCATCCACGTATGGTGAACCGTTATGTGATGAAGTCGGAGCATGATTTATTTATTGGTTGTCTTCCTTATGAGTGGCGGTCGGGGACGAGCGATGGTCTTTTCCTACCAATCTATCCCCCTAGGAGCATGCACATAATACTTTGCTTTGATAACTTGTAGATTTTTGCAATAAGTATATGAGTTCTTTATGACTAAGGTTGAGTCCATGGATCATACACACTTTTCTTCCTTCCACCATTGCTAGCCTCTCTAATACCGCACACCTTTCGCCGGTATCATACACCCACCATATAGCTTCCTCAAAACAGCCACCATACCTACCTAACATGGCATTTCCATAGCCATTCCGAGATATATTGCCATGAAACTTTCCACCATTCTATTTACTATGACACGCTCCATCATTGTCATATTGCTTTGCATGATCATGTAGTTGACATTGTATTTGTGGCAAAGCCACCGTTCATAATTCTTTCATACATGTCACTCTTTATTCATTGCATATCCCGGTACACCGCCGGAGGCATTCACATAGAGTCATATTTTGTTCTAAGTATCGAGTTTTAATTGTTGAGTTGTAAGTAAATAAAAGTTTGATGATCATCATTTTTAGAGCATTGTCCCAGTGAGGAAAGGATGATGGAGACTATGATTCCCCCACAAGTCGGGATAAGACTCCGGACGGAAAAAAAGAGGCCAAAGAAGCCCAAATAAAAAAAGAGGCCATAAAAAAGGAAAAGGCCCAAATAAAAAAATATGAGAGAAAAAGAGAGAAGGGACAATGCTACTATCCTTTTACCACACTTGTGTTTCAAAGTAGCACCATGATCTTCATAATAGAGAGTCTCCTATGTTATCAATTTCATATACTAGTGGGAATTTTTCATTCTAGAAATTGGCTTGTATATTCCAATGATGGGCTTCCTCAAAATGCCCTAGGTCTTCGTGAGCAAGCGAGTTGGATGCACACCCACTTAGTTCCTTTTGTTGAGCTTTCATATACTTATAGCTCTAGTGCGTCCATTGCATGGCAATCCCTACTCACTCACATTGATATCTATTGATGGGCATCTCCATAGCCCATTGATATGCCTAGTTGATGTGAGACTACCTTCCCCTTTTTTTCTCCTCCACAACCACCATTCTATTCCACCTAAAGTGCTATGTCCATGGCTCACGCTCATGTGTTGCGTGAAGATTGAAAAGTTTGAGAACACCAAAAGTATGAAACAATTGCTTGGCTTGTCATCGTGGTTGTGCACGATTTAAATACTTTATGTGGTGAAGATAGAGCATAGCCAGAGTATATGATTTTGTAGGCATAACTTTCTTTGGCCATGTTATTTTGAAGAGACATAATTGCTTAGTTAGTATGCTTGAAGTATTATTATTTCTATGTCAATATTGAACTTTTGTCTTGAATCTTTCGGATCTGAATATTCATACCACAATTAAGAAGAATTACATTGAAATTATGCCAAGTAGCATACCACATAAAAAATTCCGTTTTTATCATTTACTTACTGGAGGACAAGCAGGAATTAAGCTTGGGGATACTTGATACGTCTCCAACGTATCTATAATTTTGATTGTTGTATGCTATATTATATTCTGTTTTGGACATTATTGGGCTTTATTATACACATTTATATTATTTTTGGGACTAACCTATTAACCGGAGGCCCAGCCCAGAATTGCTTTTTTTTTGCCTATTTTAGGGTTTCGTAGAATAAGAATATCAAATGGAGTCCAAACGGAATGAAACCTTCGGGAACGTGATTTTCAGAACGAACATGATCTAGAGGACTTGGACCCTACGTCAAGCAATCAACGAGGAGGGCACGAGGTAGGGGGGTGCGCCTACCCCCCCCCCCCCAGGCGCGCCCTCCACCCTCGTGGCCCCCCTGTTGCTCCATCGATGTACTCCTTCCTCCTATATATACCTACGTACCCCAAACTACCAGATACTGAGCCAAAACCCTAATTCCACCGCCGTAACTTTTTGTATCCACGAGATCCCATCTTGGGGCCTTTCCCGGAGCTCCACCGCAGGGGGCATCGATCATGGAGGGCTTCTAGATCAACACCATAGCCTCTCCGATGAAGTGTGAGTAGTTTACTTCAGACCTACGGGTCCATAGTTATTAGCTAGATGGCTTCTTCTCTCTTTTTCGATCTCAATACAAAGTTCTCCCCCTCTCTTGTGGAGATCTATTCGATGTAATCTTGTTTTGCGGTGTGTTTGTTGAGACCGATGAATTGTGGGTTTATGATCAAGTTTATCTATGAACAACATTTGAATCTTCTCTGAATTTTTTATGTATGATTGGTTATCGTTGCAAGTCTCTTTAAATTATCAGTTTGGTTTGGCCTACTAGATTGATCTTTCTTGCAATGGGAGAAGTGCTTAGCTTTGGGTTCAATCTTGTGGTGTCCTTTCCCAGTGACAGTAGGGGCAGCAAGGCACGTATTGTAATCCCCTCGAGAAGCAATCTAAGCACCGACGTCATCGGCGCCGCTCTAAGCCCCGCCATAGCAAAAGCTGTGATACCGGCATAAGAGATAATAACGCTGCGGATAGTGCCGAAGACGAAGACAATCCCCACCATCCAGGCTTCGAGCGGGAGGATGGGCAAGCTAGCCCTAAGGAACAGGTGATAGATGGAGAATCAGAGGATGACAATTACATGCCCCTCTTCGAAGACGAGGTGAGCCTCGGCGACAAAGAATTCATCGTGCCCGAGGATCCCGTCGAGCAGGAGCGCTTCAAGCGCCGGCTTATAGCCACAGCAAAAAGCCTGAAGAAAAAGCAGTAGCAGCTTCAAGCTGATCAAGATCGGATAGCGGATAGATGGACCGAGGTCCTGGCAGCCGAGGAATACGAACCCGAGCGCCCAACGAATAGTTACCCAAAGCGCAAGTTGCTACCCCAACTCGACTAGGAAGCATTAAAGCCTACACTCCCAGCATATTATGCGGCTGACCGGCCACCTCGTGGCCGAGACAAAGCGGCGTATCAGCTCGGAGTCCAGCCCGCACCCCGTCGCCAGTTAAACAAAAACACCAAGGCCCGGGGCTACACGTAGGACCTGCGAGACGTATTGGAAAACAAAGCAGGACATACAAGATCGATCTACGGATCACGGGGGCGCACCCCAACGCGTGACGACGACCATCCAGCCGGATATACTAAAAGCAAATCCGGCCGAGCCGAATACAGCAGAAAAGACTCGTATGAACTGTGTCGCGATATAGCTCGGCACAGAGGCGCCGCACACCCCCTTGCTTCACCGACGAAGTAATGGATCACGAATTCCCAGAAGGGTTTAAAGCCGTAAACATTGAATCATATGATGGTACAACAGACCCCGCAGTATGGATTGAAGATTTCCTCCTCCACATCCACATGGCCCGCGGTGACAATCTACATGCCATCAAGTACCTCCCACTAAAACTCAAAGGACTGGCTCGGCATTGGCTGAATAGCCTGCCGGCAAACTCCACTGGCAGTTGGGAGAACTTGGAAGACGCATTCCTTGACAACTTCCAGGGCACTTATGTGCGACCACCGGATGCTCATGACTTGAGTCACATAACCCAACAGCCCCGGAAGTGATATGTCTCCAATGTATCTATAATTTTTGATTGCTCCATGCTATATTATCTATTGTTTTGGACATTATTGGGCTTTATTATCCACTTTTATATTATTTTTGGGACTAACCTATTAAATGGAGGCCCATCCCAGAATTGTTGTTTTTTTGCCTGTTTTAGGGTTTTGAAGAAAAGGAATATCAAACGGAGCCAAAACCCTAATTCCACCGCTGTAACTTTCTGTATCCACGAGATCCCATCTTGGGGCCTATTCCGGAGCTCCGCCGGAGGGGGCATCGATCACGGAGGGCTTCTACATCAACACCATAGCCTCTCCGATGAAGTGTGAGTAGTTTACCTCAGACCTACGGGTCCATAGTTAGTAGCTAGATGGCTTTTTCTCTCTTTTTGGATCTCAATACAATGTTCTCCCCCTCTCTTGTGGAGATCTATTCGATGTAATCTTATTTTTATGGTGCGTTAGTTGAGACTGATGAATTGTGGGTTTATGATCATGTCTATCTATGAATAATATTTGAATCTTCTCTGAATTCTTTTATGTATGATTGGTTATCTTTGCAAGTCTCTTCAAATTATCAGTTTGGTTTGGCCTACTACATTGATCTTTCTTGCATTGGGAGAAGTGCTTAGCTTTGGGTTCAATCTTGCCGTGTCCTTTCCCGGTGACAGTAAGGGCAGCAAGGTACGTATTGTATTGCTGCCATCGAGGATAACAAGATGGGGTTTTCTTCATATTGCATGAGTCTATCCCTCTACATCATGTCATCTTGCTTAAGGCGTTACTCTGTTTTTAACTTAATACTCTAGATGCATGTTGGATAGAGGTCGATGAGTGGAGTAATAGTAGTAGATGCAGGCAGGAGTCGGTCTACTTGTCTCGGACGTGATGCCTATATACATGATCATACCTAGATATTCTCTAAACTATGCTCAATTCTGTCAATTGCTCAACAGTAATTAGTTCACCCACCGTAGAATACTTATGCTCTCGAGAGAAGCCACTAGTGAAACCTATGGCCTCGAGGTCTATCTTTATCATATTAATCTCCTACTACTTAGTTATTTCCTCTGCTATTTACTTTGCCTTTATTTTACTTTGCATCTTTATCATCAAAATACCAAAAATATTATCTTATCATATCTATCAGATCTCACTCTCATAAGTGGCCCTATAGGGATTGACAACCCCTATTTGCGTTGGTTGCGAGGATTTATTTGTTTTGTGTAGGTGCGAGGGACTCGCGCGTAGCCTCCTACTGGATTGATACCTTGGTTCTCAAAAACTGAGGGAAATACTTACGCTACTTTGCTGCATCATCCCTTCCTCTTTGGGGAAAACCAACGCAGTGCTCAAGAGGTAGCAAGAAGGATTTCTGGCGCCGTTGCCGGGGAGGTCTACACAAAAGTCAACATACCAAGTACCCATCACATACCCTTATCTCCCGCATTACATTATTTGCCATTTGCCTCTCGTTTTCCTCTCCCCCCACTTCACCCTTGCCGTTTTATTCGCCCTCTCTCTCTATCCTCCCTCTCTATTTGCCTCTTTTTGCCCGCTTGCTTTCTGTTTGCTTGTGTGTTAGTTTGCTTGCTTGTCACGATGGCTCAAGATAATACTAAATTGTGTGACTTCACCAATACCAACAACAATGATTTTATTAGCACTCTAATTGCTCCTCTTATCGATGTTGAATCTTGTGAAGTTAATGCTGCTTTGCTGAATCTTGTCATGAAAGATCTGTTCTCCGGCCTTCCTAGTGAAGATGCCATTACCCATCTAAATAGCTTCGTTGATTTGTGTGACATGCAAAAGAAGAAAGATGTTGATAATGATATTGTTAAATTGAAGCTATTTCCTTTTTCGCTTAGAGATCGTGCTAAAGCTTGGTTTTCCTCTTTGCCTAAAAATAGTATTGATTCATGGAATAAGTGCAAACATGCTTTTATCTCTAAGTATTATCCTCCCGCTAAGATCATCTCCCTTAGAAACGATATTACGAATTTTAAGCAACTTGATCATGAACATGTTGCACAAGCTTGGGAGAGAATGAAACTAATGATACGTAATTGCCCTACTCATGGTTTAAATTTGTGGATGATTATACAAATTTTTTATGCCGGATTGAATTTTGCTTCTAGAAATCTTTTAGATTCGGACGCGGGAGGCACTTTTATGGAAATCACTTTAGGAGAAGCTACTAAACTCCTAGATAATATTATGGTTAATTATTCTCAATGGCATACTGAAAGATCTACTAATAAAAAGGTGCATGCGATAGAAGAAATTAATGTTTTGAGTGGAATGATGGATGAACTTATGAAATTATTTGCTAATAAGAGTGTTTCTTCTGATCCTAATGATATGCCCTTGTCTACTTTGATTGAGAATAATAGTGAATCTATGGATGTGAATTTTGTTGGTAGGAACAATTTTGGTAACAACGCGTATAGAGGAAATTTCAACTCTAGGCCTTATCCTAGTAATCCCTCTAATAATTATGGTAATTCCAACAACAATTCTTATGGAAATTATAATAAGATGCCCTCTGATTTTTAATCTAATATTAAAGAATTTATTACTTTGCAAAAGCATTTTAATGCTATGATGAAAGAAAAATTGCTTAAGATTGATGATTTGGCTAGGAATGTTGATAGAATTGCTCTTGATGTTGATTCTTTAAAACTTAGATCTATTCTACCTAAGCATGATATCAATGAGTCTCTCAAAGCCATGAGAATTTCCGTTGATGAGTGCAAAGAAAGAACCACTAGGATGCGTGCTAAGAAAGATGCCTTTTATAAGAGCGTATTCTTCTGGTTGCTATGAAAATAAAGATGAAGATCTAAAAGTTATTGATGTGTCCCCCATTAAATCTTTGTTTTTCAATATTAATCTTGATAATGATGGGACTGAATATGATCCACCTTTACCTAGAAGGCATTCCAAGAATTCAGAATTTGTTGATCTTGATGCTAAATTTGATAAAAGTGGGATTGAAGAAATTAAAACCCTAGATGTTGCTAAACCCACTATTATGGATTTCAAGGAATTTAACTATGAAAATTGCTCTTTGATTGATTGTATTTCCTTGTTGCAATCCATGCTAAATTCTCCTCATGCTTATAGTCAAAATAAAGCGTTTACTAAACATATCGTTCATGCCTTGATGCAATCTTATGAAGAAAAACTTGAATTGGAAGTTTCTATCCCTAGAAAACTTTATGATGAGTGGGAACCAACTATTAAAAATAAAATTAAAGATCATGAATGCTATGCTTTATGTGATTTGGGTGCTAGTGTTTCCACGATTCCAAAGACTTTGTGTGATTTGTTAGGTTTCCGTGATTTTCATGATTGCTCTCTAAACTTGCACCTTGCGGATTCCACTATTAAGAAACCTATGGGAAGAATTAATGATGTTCTTATTGTTGCAAATAGGAATTATGTGCCCCTAGATTTTATTGTTCTTGATATAGATTGCAATCCTTCATGTCCTATTATTCTTGGTAGACCTTTCCTTAGAACGATTGGTGCAATTATTGATGTGAAGGAAGGAAATATTAGAATCCAATTTCCATTAAGGAAAGTCATGGAACACTTTCCTATAAAGAAAATTAAATTACCTTATGAATCTATTATGAGAGTCACTTACGGATTGCCTACCAAAGATGACAATACCTAGATATATTCTTGCTTGTTATGCCTAGCTAGGGGCGTTAAACGGTAGCGCTTGTTGGGAGGCAACCCAATTTTTTTATTCCTTCATTTTTGCTACTGTTTAGTAATAAATAATTTATCTAGACTCTGTTTTCGTTGTGTTTTTTGTGTTTAATTAGTGTTTGTGCCAAGTAGAACCGTTGGGAAGACTTGGGGAAAGTCTTGTTGAACTTGCTGTAAAAAACAGAAACTTTAGTGCTCACGAGAACTGCTGTCATTTTTATTTGGAGAGTGATATTTAGTTAATTATTTTTGCAGATGATTAATACATAAATTCCTCACGTCCAGCCATTTATTTTAGAATTTTTGGGGTTCCAGATCTGCGCTAGCTACAGATTACTACAGACTGTTCTGTTTTTGACAGATTCTGTTTTTCGTTTGTTGTTTGCTTATTTTGATGAATCTATGGCTAGTAAAATAGTTTATAAACCATAGAGAAGTTGGAATACAGTATGGTTTAACATCAATATAAATAAATAATGAGTTCATTACAGTACCTTGAAGTGGTGTTCTGTTTTCTTTCGCTAACGGAGCTCACGAGATTTTCTACTTTAAGTTTTGTGTTGTGAAGTTTTCAAGTTTTGGGTGAAAGATTTGATGGATTATGGAACAAAGAGTGGCAAGAGCCTAAGCTTGGGGGTGCCCATGGCACCCCAAGATAATCTAAGGACACCTAAAATCCAAAGCTTTGGGATGCCCCGGAAGGCATCCCCTCTTTCGTCTACTTCCATCGGTAACTTTACTTGGAGCTATATTTTTATTTACCACATGATATGTGTTTTGCTTGGAGCGTCTTGTATTATTTGAGTCTTTATTTGTTAGTTTATCACAATCATAGTTGCTGTACACACCTTTTGAGAGAGACACGCATGATTTGAAAATTGTTAGAATACTCTATGTGGTTCACTTATATCTTTTGAGGTATATAGTTTTTGCTCTAGTGCTTCACTTATATCTTTTAGAGCACGGTGGTGGATTTATTTTATGGAAACTATTGATCTCTCATGCTTCACATAGATTATTTTGAGAGTCTTTAATAGCATGGTAATTTGCTTAAAATCTTAATATGCTTGGTATACAAGGTTAATAATAAAACTTTCTTATGAGTGTGTTGAATACTATGATAAGTTTGATACTTGATAATTGTTTTGAGATATAGAGATGGTGATACTAAAGTCATGCTAGTTGAGTAGTTGTGAATTTAAGAAATACTTGTGTTGAAGCTTGTGATTCCCGTAGCATGCACGTATGGTGAACCGTTATGTGATGAAGTCGGAGCATGATTTATTTATTGATTGTCTTCCTTATGAGTGGCGGTCGGGGATGAGCGATGGTATTTTCCTACCAATCTATCCCCCTAGGAGCATGCGCGTAATACTTTGCTTTGATAACTTGTAGATTTTTGCAATAAGTATATGAGTTCTTTATGACTAATGTTGAGTCCATGGATTATACACACTCTCACCCTTCCACCTTTGCTAGCCTCTCTAATACTGCGCACCTTTCACCGGTATCATACACCCACCATATACCTTCCTCAAAACAGCCACCATACCTACCTATTATCGCATTTCCATAGCCATTCTGAGATATATTGCCATGCAACTTTCCACCGTTCCGTTTATTATGACATACTCCATCATTGTCATATTGCTTAGCATGATCATGTAGTTGACATCGTATTTGTGGCAAAGCCACCATTCATAATGATTTCATACATGTCACTCATGAGTCATTGCATATCCCGGTACACCGCCGGAGGCATTCACATATAGTCATATTTTGTTCGAAGTATCGAGTTGAAATTGTTGAGTTGTAAGAAAAATAAAAGTGTGATGATCATCATTATTAGAGCATTGTCCCAGTGAGGAAAGGATGATGGAGACTATGATTCCCCCACAAGTCGGGATGAGACTCCGGACGAAAAATAAAAAAAGGAAGAAAAGAGGCCATAAAAAAGGAGAAAAGGCCCAAATAAAAAATTGAGAGAAAAAGAGAGAAGGGACAATGTGACTATCCTTTTACCACACTTGTGCTTCAAAGTAGCACCATGATCTTCATAGTAGAGAGTCTCTCATGTTATCACTTTCATATACTAGTGGGAATCTTTCATTATAGAACTTGGCTTGTATATTCCAATGACAGGCTTCCTCAAATTGCCCTAGGTCTTCATGAGCAAGCAAGTTGGATATACACCCACTTAGTTTCTTTTTGAGCTTTCATATACTTATAGCTCTAGGGCATCTGTTGCAAGGCAATCCCTACTCACTCACATTGATATCTATTGATGGGCATCTCCATAGCCCGTTGATACGCCTAGTTGATGTGAGACTATCTTCCCCCTTTTGTCTTCTCCACAACCACCACTCTATTCCACCTGTAGTGCTATATCAATGGCTCATGCTCATGTATTGCGTGAAAATCGAAAAAGTTTTGAGAATTTCAAAAGTATGAAACAATTGTTTGGCTTGTCATCGGGGTTGTGTATGATTTAAATATTTTGTGTGGTGAAGATAGAGCATAGCCAGACTATATGATTTTGTAGGGATAACTTTCTTTAGCCATGTTATTTTGAGAAGACATAATTGCTTTGTTAGTATGCTTGAAGTATTATTTTTTATGTCAATATGAACTTTTGTCTTGAATCTTTTGATCTGAGTATTCATACCACAATTAAGAAGAATTACATTAAAATTATGCCAAGTAGCACTCCGCATCGAAAATTCTGTTTTTATCATTTACCTACTCGAGGACGAGCATGAATTAAGCTTGGGGGTGCTTGATACGTCTCCAACGTATCTATAATTTTTGATTGCTCCATGCTATATTATCTATTGTTTTGGACATTATTGGGCTTTATTATCCACTTTTATATTATTTTTGGGACTAATCTATTAACTGGAGGCCCAGCCCAGAATTGCTGTTTTTTGCCTGTTTTAGGGTTTCGAAGAAAAGGAATATCAAACGGAGCCAAAACCCTAATTCCACCGCCGTAACTTTCTGTATCCATGAGATCCCATCTTGGGGCTTGTTTCGGAGCTCCGCCGGAGGGGGCATCGATCATGGAGGGCTTCTACATCAACACCATAGCCTCTCCGATGAAGTGTGAGTAGTTTACCTCAGACCTACGGGTCCATAGTTAGTAGCTAGATGGCTTCTTCTCTCTTTTTGGATCTCAATACAATGTTCTCCCCCTCTCTTATGGAGATCTATTTGATGTAATCTTCTTTTGGCGGTGTGTTTGTTGAGATCGATGAATTGTGGGTTTATGATCAAGTCTATCTATGAATAATATTTGAATCTTCTCTGAATTCTTTTATGTATGATTGGTTATCTTTGCAAGTCTCTTCGAATTATCAATTTGGTTTGGCCTACTAGATTGATCTTTCTTCCAATGGGAGAAGTGCTTAGCTTTGGGTTCAATCTTGCGGTGTCCTTTCCCGGTGACAGTAAGGGCAGCAAGGCGCGTATTGTATTGTTGCCATCGAGGATAACAAGATGGGGTTTTCTTCATATTGCATGAGTCTATCCCTCTACATCATGTCATCTTGCTTAAGGCGTTACTCTGTTTTTAACTTAATACTCTAGATGCATGCTGGATAGCGGTTGATGAGTGGAGTAATAGTAGTAGATGCAGGCAGGAGTCGGTCTACTTGTCTCGGACGTGATGCCTATATACATGATCATACCTAGATATTCTCATAACTATGCTCAATTCTGTCAATTGCTCAATAGCAATTTGTTCACCCACCGTAGAATACTTATGCTCTCGAGAGAAGCCACTAGTGAAACCTATGGCCCCCGGGTCTATCTTTATCATATTAATCTCCTATTACTTAGTTATTTCCTTTGCTATTTACTTTGCCTTTATTTTACTTTGCATCTTTATCATAAAACTACCAAAAATATTATCTTATCATCTCTATCAGATCCCACTCTCGTAAGTGGCCCTATAGGGATTGACAACCCCTATTTGCGTTGGTTGCGAGGATTTATTTGTTTTGTGCAGGTGCGAGGGACTCGCACGTAGCCTCCTACTGGATTGATACCTTGGTTCTCAAAAACTGAGGGAAATACTTACGCTACTTTGCTGCATCATCCCTTCTTCTTCGGGGAAAACCAACGCAGTGCTCAAGAGGTAGCAGGGAGTCAGCCCGGAAATTCTGGATTCGGTTCCTAACTAAAAAGAACCAAATTGTTGACTGTCCGGATGCTGAGGCCTTAGCGGCATTTAAACATAACATCCGTGACGAGTGGCTCGCCCGACACCTCGGCCAAGAGAAGCCGAAGTCCATGGCAGCCCTCACGACACTCATGACCTGCCTTTGTGCGGGCGAGAACAGCTGGCTGGCTCACAGCAATAACACATCAAGGAATCCTGGCAATTCAGATGCCAGCGATAGCAACGACAAACCACGTCGCAACAGACACAAGCGCCGCAACAACGGTGACAACGCCGAAGACACGACAGTCAATGCTGGATGTAGTGGCTCTAAATCCGGTCAGCGGAAAAATCCATTCAAAAGAAGCAATCTGGGCCCGTCCAGTTTGGACCATATAATCGATCTCTCATGCCAAATTCACGGCACCCCCGATAAACCAGCCAACCACACCAACAGAGAATTCTAGGTGTTCAAACAGGCCGGCAAGTTGAATGCCGAAAACAAGGAGATGGAGCTGCATAGCGACGACGAGGAGGAGCCCCGGCCTCCGAACATAGGAGGACAGAAGAAATTTCCTCCCCAAGTGAAAACCGTGAACATGATATACGCAACCCATATTCCCAAGCGGGAACGGAAGCGTGCACTAAGGGACGTCTATGCGATGGAGCCAGTCACCCCAAAGTTCAACCCATGGTCTTCTTGTCCGATCACTTGGGTATCAGGATGGGACGTCTAATATACGCAACCCATATTCCCAACTTATGGACGGTGGCAGCAGCCTGAACCTGCTCTATCAGGATACAGTGCACAAAATGGGTATCGACCCCTCAAGGATCAAACCCACAAAAACCACCTTTAAAGGGGTCATACCAGGTGTAGAGGCCTGTTGCATGGGCTCAATCACACTAGAAGTGGTCTTCGGATCCCCGAACAACTTCTGAAGCGAGGAGTTAATCTTCAATATCGTCCCCTTCCGCAGTGGCTATCACGCACTGCTCGGATGAACCGCATTCACCAGATTCAATGCGGTACCGCATTATGCATACCTCAAGCTCAAAATGCCAGGACCTCGCGGGGTTATAACAGTTAGTGGAAACACAGAACGCTCGCTCTGTACGGAGGAGCACACTGCGGCCCTCGCAGCAGAAGTACAAAGCAACCTTCTGAGGCTAACCGCCAATTCGACGATAAAGCCCTCGGACACCTTCAAGCGAGTCTGGAGTACCCTGCAACAGGATCACCCGGCATGTTCTGAGCTCGCCTAGCAATTCGGCCTCCGTCCTAGTCCCAGTCAAGCAGCGAAATTTGCGCCGTGCGTCCATAATTATGCACGCAAGATACCATGGGCATAGGCGGAGGCACGGCTATGGCACAGCCCACAATGCGGCTCAACCGCCTCAGTACCCATATATCTTTACCATTTTCTTCCTTTTAGGACCCTATTCTCTGAAGGCCCTCTCCATTACCCTGATTACCAGACCCATCACGGGAAGGAAACACCAAGGAAGCAAGAAGCTTTGACGTACAAGGGAATCCCCAGGTGGTCTCTGATAACGATCGCTATACCTGTTTTACATACCCACACGCAGCCTGCCCTTGGATAGGACATGCCAAATAGTCCTATTTTTGCTTATTGCACTACTTGAATACATACGCTTTGACGTATCATTTAAATAACAATGCACATCGTTAGCTTATTATTGCCTTTCTTCATCTTTTTCCCTGTCTGCTCATTTACGACAAATTGCAACCGTACATTCTGGTACGTCCAGTGCGTCAGGGGCTTCAGTGTACCCCATAACACGGCAAGAAAAGTCCGAACACTTTCGACAGTGCGGCACCCCAAACTTATAGCATTATATGCATCAGCTCCAAATCATGTCTTGGGTCAATAGTTGGGTTTGCCCGGCTCCCATGTTTTGGTACCTTACGTTCCGCTATATCAGCTAAGGTAGCACTGGGAGAACTACTGCGATTGTGTCCCAATTCTTCCAGACGAGCACCTCAGTAGAGAAACCGAAAACTAACTGTCATGATGTGGCGAGAGCTGGTCGCTATTCGAGAGGTCTCAAATCCTTAAAGATTTTTTCCGCTTCGGGCGAGGAATCGGCCTTGTCCGATTAAGGCGTATATAGCGCCCCAAGTTCGGCCTTCCAAATACTAGGGGCTTTGCCAAAATTTAAAATTGTAGACTTCTATGGCTAAGTGAGAGTGATAAAGCTGTATAGTCTAATTGCCTTGTTCGTTGTGCTAAACACCTCCTTAAAGGACCAATTTTTTGGATGAAGAGTGTTTAAGATTTATCCCGAACACCTCAGTACTAGTTACATGGGGGCAGAAGCCGACGACTGGCCAACTCTCAGATTTTATAAACGGCTGCACAGAAGGTAATATTTTAAATCGACAAGCGTCATATAGCACACATAAACTCGTTTTCATATTGCAGGATCACATGAGTACATTCATTCAAATATTACATCCTTAGCACATTCCTCCACCACAAGGCGGGCACCCTTCAGGACACTGTCATAATTCTTTTTGGGGTGGTGATGCTCCTAGCCCTTTGGTGGCCCCTCCTTCACTAGCTTTTTGGCGTCCATCTTCGCCCAGTGCACTTTCACACGGGAAAAGGCCCTGCGCGCACCTTCAATGCAGATGGACCGCTTTATGACTTCAAACCATGGGCAGGCATTCACAATCCGCTTTACCAGGCCGAAGTAGCTGCCAGGCAGGGGCTCGCCAGGCCACATCCTAAGTATGAGACCCTTCATGGCCAGTTCGGCCGCCTTGTGAAGCTCGACTAGTTGCTTCAGGTGGTCGCTCAAGGGCACCGGATGTTCGGTCCCAGTATATTGAGACCAGAACAAATTTTATGTCGAGCTCCCTTCCTCGGCCCAGTAGAACTCCGCGGCATCTGATACGGTGCTGGGTAGATCTGCGAACGCTCCTGGAGAGCTTCGAATTCGGGTAAGTAAAAGGAAAGTTTCCTTCACATGCTTGCTTTGCATAATGAATGCCTTACCCGCCACTATCTTTTTGACCGCCTGAATCTCCAGGAGGGACTTTTGAGCTTCAGCCTTGGCATTTTGTGCGTTCTCGAGGGCCTTCGCAAGCTCGGACCCCTGCGTCTTAGAGTCACGCTCCAAGGGCTCGAATTTCTTGACGAAATCCTAGAGCTCTTGCTGAACCTTGCCGACTCGGGCCTCTTTCTTCTCGCGCTCGATGCGCTCCTGGGCTACTCTGTCTTCGGCCTCAGACAACGCCTTCTTCAGGGCCGCCACTTCGGTCGTGGCCCCTAGCAAAATACATGATGATCCTATGATCTAATAACCACTTATTTCTTTATCGATATACAGACGGGGTATCACTTACCTTTGTTCTCTTTGAGCTGCCTCTTGGTAAGGCCGAGCTCTTCCTCGGACCGCTCAAGTGTTGGAAATATGCCCTAGAGGCAATAATAAAAGTATTATTATATTTCATTGTTCATGATAATTGTCTTTTATTCATGCTATAACTGTATTATCCGGAAATCGTAATACACGTGTGAATACTTAGACCACACAATGTCCCTGGTAAGCCTCTAGTTGACCAGCTCGTTGTGATCAACAGATAGTCATGGTTTCCTGACTATGGACATTGGATGTCATTGATAACGGGATCACATCATTAGGAGAATGATGTGATGGACAAGACCCAATCCTAAGCATAGCATAAAAGATCGTGTAGTTCGTTTTGCTAGAGCTTTGCAAGTGTCAAGTATCTCTTCCTTCGACCATGAGATCGTGTAACTCCCGGATACCGTAAGAATGCCTTGGGTGTACCAAACGTCACAACGTAACTGGGTGACTATAAAGGTACATTACAGGTATCTCCGAAAGTAGCTGTTGGGTTGACACGGATCGAGACTGGGATTTGTCACTCCGTATGACGGAGAGGTATCTCTGGGCCCACTCGGTAATACATCATCATATTGAGCTCAATGTGACCAAGGTGTTGGACACGGGATCATGCATTACGGTACGAGTAAAGTGACTTGCCGGTAACGAGACTGAACAAGGTATTGGGATACCGACGATCGAGTCTCGGGCAAGTAACGTACCGATTGACAAAGGGAATTGCATACAGGGTTTGATCGAATCCTCGACATAGTGGTTCATCAGATGACAACATCGACGAGCATGTGGGAGCCATCATGGGTATCCAGATCCCGCTGATGGTTATTGACTGAGAGAGTCTCGGTCATGTCTGCATGTCTCCCGAACCCGTAGGGTCTACACACTTAAGGTTCAGTTACGCTAGGGTTATAGGGATATGTATATGCAGTAACCGGAATGTTGTTCGGAGTCCCGGATGAGATCCCGGACGTCACGAGGAGTTCCGAAATGGTCCGGAGGTAAAGATTTATATATGTGAAGTCCTGTTTCGGGCATCGGGACAAGTTTCGGGGTTATCGGTATTGTACCGGGACCACCGGAAGGGTCCCGGGGGTCCACCGGGTGGGTCCACCTATCCCGGGGGGCCACATGGGCTGTGTGGGGTGCACCTTGGCCTAATGGGCCAAGGGCACCAGCCCCACATAGGCCCATGCGCCTAGGGTTCAGGGGGGCAAGAGTCCTAGGAGGGTAAGGCACCTCCTAGGTGCCTTGGGGGGAGGGAAAACCCCCCTTGGCCGCCGCACCCCCTAGGAGATTGGATCTCCTAGGGCCGGCCACCCCCCCTTGGCACCCCTATATATAGTGGGGGAGAGGAGGGACTTCAGACCTGAACGTCTCGGCCTTTGGTTGCCTCCTTCTCCCTCCCCAACACCTCATCCACCTCCATAGTGCTTAGCGAAGCTCTGCCGGAGTACTGCAGCTCCATCAACACCACGCCGTCGTGCTGCTGCTGGTGCCATCTCCCTCAACCTCTCCTCCCTCCCTTGCTGGATCAAGAAGAGGAGACGTGGCTGTTCCGTACGTGTGTTGAACGCGGAGGTGCCGTCCGTTCGGCGCAGGTCATCGGTGATTTGGATCACGTCGAGTACGACTACATCATCACCTTGCAAGCTTCCGCACGCGATCTACAAGTGGTATGTAGATGCAAACTCTCTCCCTAGACTCGTTGCTTAGATGAACTCATAGATGGATCTTGGTGAAACCGTAGGAAAAATTTTAATTTTCTGCAACGTTCCCAACAGTGGCATCATGAGCTAGGTTTATGCGTAGTTCTCTTTGCACGAGTAGAACACAACTTTGTTGTGGGCGTGGATTTTGTCATCTTACTTGCCTCTACTAGTCTTTTCTTGCTCAACGGTATTGTGGGATGAAGCGGCCCGGACCAACCTTACACGTACGCTTACGTGAGACCGGTTCCACCGATTGACATGCACTAGTTGCATAAGGTGGCTGGCGGGTGTCTGTCTCTCCCACCTTAGTTGGAGCGGAATCGATGAACAGGGCCCGTATGAAGGGTAAATAGAAGTTGACAAAATCACGTTGTGGTGATTCGTAGGTAAGAAAACGTTCTTGCTAGAACCCAATTGCAGCCACGTAAAAGATGCAACAACAATTAGAGGACGTCTAACTTGTTTTTGCAGCGATTGATCATGTGATGTGATATGGCCAGAAGTTGTGATGAATGATGAATTGAGATGTATGAGATCATGTTCTTTGTAATAGGATTCACGACTTGCATGTCGATGAGTATGACAACCGGCAGGAGCCATAGGAGTTGTCATTATTTTTTGTATGACCTGCGTGTCATTGAATAACGTCATGTAAACTACTTTACTTTATTGCTAAACGTTAGTCATAGAAGTAGAAGTAGTCGTTGGCGTGACAACTTCATGAAGACACGATGATGGAGATCATGATGATGGAGATCATGGTGTCAAGCCGGTGACAAGATGATCATGGAGCCCCGAAGATGAAGATCAATGGAGCTATATGATATTGGCCATATCATGTCACAACTATATAATTGCATGTGATGTTTATTATGTATTATGCATCTTGTTTACTTAGGACGACGGTAGTAAATAAGATGATCCCTTATAAAAATTTCAAGAAGTGTTCCCCCCTAACTGTGCACCGTTGCTACAGTTCGTCGTTTCTAAGCACCACGTGATGATCGGGTGTGATGGATTCTTACATTCACATACAACGGGTGTAAGACAGTTTTACACAGCGAAAACACTTAGGGTTAACTTGACGAGCCTAGCATGTGCAGACATGGCCTCGGAACACGGAGACCGAAAGGTCGAACACGAGTCGTATGGAAGATACGATCAACATGAAAATGTTCACCGACGATGACTAGTCCGTCTCACGTGATGATCGGACACGGGCCAGTCGACTCGGATCGTGTATCACTTAGATGACTAAAGGGATGTCTAATCTAAGTGGGAGTTCATAATTTGATTAGAACTTTATTATCATGAACTTAGTCTAAAACCTTTGCAAATATGTCTTGTAGATCAATGGCCAACGCTAATGTCAACATGAACTTCAACGCGTTCCTAGAGAAAACCAAGCTGAAAGATGATGGCAGCAACTATACGGACTGGGTCCGGAACCTGAGGATCATCCTCATAGCTGCCAGGAAACAATATGTCCTAGAAGGACCGCTAGGTGACGCTCCCGTCCCAGAGAACCAAGACATTATGAATGCTTGGCAGTCTCGCGCTGATGATTACTCCCTCGTTCAGTGCGGCATGCTTTACAGCTTAGAACCGGGGCTCCAAAAGCGTTTTGAGCATCACGGAGCATATGAGATGTTCGAAGAGCTGAAACTAGTTTTCCAAACTCATGCCCGGGTCGAGAGATATGATGTCTCCGACAAGTTCTATAGTTGTAAGATGGAGGAAAACAGTTCTGTCAGTGAGCACATCCTGAAGATGTCTGGGTTGCACAACCGTATGACCCAGCTGAACATTAACCTCCCAGATGAGGCGGTCATTGACAGAATCCTCCAGTCGCTCCCACCAAGCTACAAGAGCTTTGTGATGAACTACAACATGCAGGGAATGGAAAAGACCATTCCTGAAGTGTTCTCGATGCTGAAGTCAGCAGAGGCTGAAATCAAGAAAGAACATCAAGTGTTGATGGTCAATAAGACCACTAAGTTCAAGAAGGGCAAGGGTAAGAAGAACTTCAAGAAGGACGGCAAAGATGTTGCCGCGCCTGGTAAGCCAGTTACCGGGAAGAAGTCAAAGAATGGACCCAAGCCTGAGACTGAGTGCTTTTATTTCAAGGGGAAGGGTCACTGGAAGCGGAACTGCCCCAAATACTTAGCGGATAAGAAGGCCGGCAACACCAAAGGTATATTTGATATACATGTGATTGATGTGTACCTTACCAGTACTCGTAGTAACTCCTGGGTATTTGATACCGGTGCCGTTGCTCATATTTGTAACTCACAGCAGGAGCTGCGGAATAAACGGAGACTGGCGAAGGACGAGGTGACGATGCGCGTCGGGAATGATTCCAGAGTCGATGTGATCGCCGTCGGCACGCTGCCTCTACATTTACCTACGGGATTAGTTTTGAACCTTAATAATTGTTATTTAGTGCCAAGTTTGAGCATGAACATTGTATCTGGATCTCGTTTAATACGAGATGGCTACTCATTTAAGTCTGAGAATAATGGTTGTTCGATTTATATGAGAGATATGTTTTATGGTCATGCTCCGATGGTCAATGGTTTATTCTTAATGAATCTCGAGCGTAATATTACACATGTTCATAGTGTAGATGCCAAAAGATTTAAAGTTGATAACGATAGTCCCACATACTTGTGGCACTGCCGCCTTGGTCACATTGGTGTCAAGCGCATGAAGAAGCTCCATGCCGATGGACTTTTAGAGTCTCTTGATTATGAATCGTTTGACACGTGCGAACCATGCCTCTTAGGCAAAATGACCAAGACTCCGTTCTCCGGAACAATGGAGCGAGCAACCAACTTGTTGGAAATCATACATACCGATGTGTGCGGTCCAATGAGCGTTGAGGCTCGCGGAGGATATCGTTATGTTCTTACCCTCACAGATGACTTGAGTAGATATGGGTATGTCTACTTAATGAAACACAAGTCTGAGACCTTTGAAAAGTTCAAGGAATTTCAGAATGAGGTGGAGAATCAACGTGACCGAAAGATAAAATTCGTACGATCAGATCGTGGAGGAGAATACTTAAGTCACGAATTTGGTACACTCTTAAAGAAATGTGGAATCGTTTCACAGCTCACGCCGCCTGGAACACCTCAGCGAAACGGTGTGTCCGAACGTCGTAATCGCACTCTATTGGATATGGTGCGGTCTATGATGTCTCTTACCGATTTACCGCTATCATTTTGGGGATACGCTCTAGAGACAGCTACATTCACTTTAAATAGGGCACCGTCTAAATCCGTTGAGACGACACCGTATGAATTATGGTTTGGAAAGAAACCTAAGCTGTCGTTTCTAAAAGTTTGGGGATGCGAAGCTTATGTCAAGAAACTTCAACCTGAAAAGCTCGAACCCAAGTCGGAAAAATGCGTATTCATAGGATACCCTAAGGAAACTATAGGGTATACCTTCTACTTAAGATCCGAAGGCAAGATCTTTGTTGCCAAGAACGGATGCTTTCTGGAAAAAGAGTTTCTCTCGAAAGAAGTAAGTGGGAGGAAAGTAGAACTCGATGAAGTACTATCTCTTGAGCGGGATAGTGACGCAGCACAGGAAACCGTTCCTATGATGCCCACACCAACTGAAGAGGAAAACCATGATAATGATCAAAGTACTTCGGATCAAGTTACTGCTGAACTTCGTAGGTCCACAAGGACACGTTCCGCACCAGAATGGTACGGCAACCCTGTCCTGGAAATCATGTTGTTAGACAACAATGAACCTTCGAACTATGAAGAAGCAATGACGGGCCCGGATTCCAACAAATGGCTTGAAGCCATGAAATCCGAGATAGAATCCATGTATGAAAACAAAGTATGGACTTTGACAGACTTGCCCGATGATCGGCGAGCGATAGAAAACAAATGGATCTTTAAGAAGAAGACGGACGCGGATGGTAATGTTACCATCTATAAAGCTCGACTTGTCGCTAAGGGTTATCGACAGGTTCAAGGGATTGACTATGACGAGACATTCTCTCCCGTAGCGAAGCTAAAGTCCGTCCGAATCATGTTAGCAATTGCCGCATACTATGATTATGAGATATGGCAGATGGACGTCAAAACAGCATTCCTTAACGGGCATCTTAAGGAAGAACTGTATATGATGCAGCCGGAAGGTTTTGTCGATCCTCAGAATGCTAACAAAGTATGCAAGCTCCAGCGATCCATTTATGGACTGGTGCAAGCATCTGGGAGTTGGAACATTCGCTTTGATGAGATGATCAAAGCGTTTGGGTTTATGCAGACTTATGGAGAAGCCTGCGTTTACAAGAAAGTGAGTGGGAGCTCTGTAGCATTTCTCATATTATATGTAGATGACATACTCCTGATGGGAAATAATATAGAATTTCTGGACAGCATTAAGGCCTACTTGAATAAGTGTTTTTCAATGAAGGACCTTGGAGAAGCTGCTTATATATTAGGCATCAAGATCTATAGAGATAGATCGAGACGCCTCATAGGTCTTTCACAAAGTACATACCTTGATAAGATTTTGAAGAGATTCAGAATGGATCAGTCCAAGAAGGGGTTCTTGCCTATGTTACAAGGTATGAGACTGAGCTCAGCTCAGTCACCGACCACGGCAAAAGATAAAGAAGAGATGAGTGTCATCCCCTATGCATCAGCCATAGGATCTATTATATATGCCATGCTGTGTACCAGACCCGATGTAAACCTTGCCGTAAGTTTGGTAGCAAGATACCAAAGTAATCCCGGCAAGGAACACTGGACAGCGGTCAAGAATATCCTGAAGTACCTGAAAAGGACAAAGGACATGTTTCTCGTTTATGGAGGAGACGAAGAGCTCGTCGTAAAGGGTTACGTCGACGCTAGCTTCGACTCAGATCCGGATGACTCTAAGTCACAAACCGGATACGTGTATATGTTGAATGGTGGAGCAGTAAGCTGGTGCAGCTGCAAGCAGAGCGTCGTGGCGGGATCTACGTGTGAAGCGGAGTACATGGCAGCCTCGGAGGCAGCACATGAAGCGATTTGGGTGAAGGAGTTCATCACCGACCTAGGGGTCATACCCAATGTGTCGGGGCCGATCAAACTCTTCTGTGACAACACTGGAGCTATTGCCCTCGCAAAGGAGCCCAGGTTTCACAAGAAGACCAGGCACATCAAGCGTCGTTTCAACTCCATCCGTGAAAATATTCAAGATGGAGACATAGAGATTTGCAAAGTGCACACGGATCTGAATGTCGCAGATCCGCTGACTAAACCTCTCTCGCGTGCAAAACATGATCAACACCAGAACTCTATGGGTGTTCGATTCATCACAATGTAACTAGATTGGTGACTCTAGTGCAAGTGGGAGACTGTTGGAAATATGCCCTAGAGGCAATAATAAAAGTATTATTATATTTCATTGTTCATGATAATTGTCTTTTATTCATGCTATAACTGTATTATCCGGAAATCGTAATACACGTGTGAATACTTACACCACACAATGTCCCTGGTAAGCCTCTAGTTGACCAGCTCGTTGTGATCAACAGATAGTCATGGTTTCCTGACTATGGACATTGGATGTCATTGATAACGGGATCACATCATTAGGAGAATGATGTGATGGACAAGACCCAATCCTAAGCATAGCATAAAAGATCGTGTAGTTCGTTTTGCTAGAGCTTTGCAAGTGTCAAGTATCTCTTCCTTCGACCATGAGATCGTGTAACTCCCGGATACCGTAAGAATGCCTTGGGTGTACCAAACGTCACAACGTAACTGGGTGACTATAAAGGTACATTACAGGTATCTCCGAAAGTAGCTGTTGGGTTGACACGGATCGAGACTGGGATTTGTCACTCCGTATGACGGAGAGGTATCTCTGGGCCCACTCGGTAATGCATCATCATATTGAGCTCAATGTGACCAAGGTGTTGGACACGGGATCATGCATTACGGTACGAGTAAAGTGACTTGCCGGAAACGAGACTGAACAAGGTATTGGGATACCGACGATCGAGTCTCGGGCAAGTAACGTACCGATTGACAAAGGGAATTGCATACAGGGTTTGATCGAATCCTCGACATAGTGGTTCATCCGATGACAACATTGAGGAGCATGTGGGAGCCATCATGGGTATCCAGATCCCGCTGATGGTTATTGACTGAGAGAGTCTCGGTCATGTCTGCATGTCTCCCGAACCCGTAGGGTCTACACACTTAAGGTTCAGTTACGCTAGGGTTATAGGGATATGTATATGCAGTAACCCGAATGTTGTTCGGAGTCCCGGATGAGATCCCGGACGTCACGAGGAGTTCCGGAATGGTCCGGAGGTAAAGATTTATATATGGGAAGTCCTGTTTCGGGCATCGGGACAAGTTTCGGGGTTATCGGTATTGTACCGGGACCACCGGAAGGGTCCCGGGGGTCCACCGGGTGGGTCCACCTGTCCCGGGGGGCCACATGGGCTGTGTGGGGTGCGCCTTGGCCTAATGGGCCAAGGGCACCAGCCCCACATAGGCCCATGCGCCTAGGGTTCAGGGGGGGCAAGAGTCCTAGGAGGGTAAGGCACCTCCTAGGTGCCTTGGGGGGAGGGAAAACCCCCCTTGGCCGCCGCACCCCCTAGGAGATTGGATCTCCTAGGGCCGGCCACCCCCCCTTGGCACCCCTATATATAGTGGGGGAGAGGAGGGACTTCGGACCTGAACGTCTCGGCCTTTGGTTGCCTCCTTCTCCCTCCCCAACACCTCATCCACCTCCATAGTGCTTAGCGAAGCTCTGCCGGAGTACTGCAGCTCCATCAACACCACGCCGTCGTGCTGCTGCTGGTGCCATCTCCCTCAACCTCTCCTCCCTCCCTTGCTGGATCAAGAAGAGGAGACGTGGCTGTTCCGTACGTGTGTTGAACGCGGAGGTGCCGTCCGTTCGGCGCAGGTCATCGGTGATTTGGATCACGTCGAGTACGACTACATCATCACCTTGCAAGCTTCCGCACGCGATCTACAAGTGGTATGTAGATGCAAACTCTCTCCCTAGACTCGTTGCTTAGATGAACTCATAGATGGATCTTGGTGAAACCGTAGGAAAAATTTTAATTTTCTGCAACGTTCCCCAACATCAAGGCCCCGCTTCAGTCCAGAGACCTCCGTAGTACGAGCGGGAGCGGCCAGCAGTGAAGCCTGCTTATTCACAGAGACATATTCTGATTAGACTCCTGTGATTGTTATTTGATCCTTGGTTCGGCCTTTCTTTGCGAACACCAAACAGAGCATCATGGGCTACTGCCTATGTTGTGATATTTTCTCATAATTCGATTACTTACCTCAAAGCATGTTAGGAGGCTGGCACAGGCTTCGGTCAATCCGCTTTTGGCGGACCGAACCTTCTCCACCACCGCACTCATGATAGTGTGGTGCTCTTCATCAATGGAAGCACCGTGAAGGGCTTCCGGCAAGTTGTCCGATGCCTCTAGATGGACAAAGGCCATCGGCATAGACGGCTCGCCCCCCTTAGCAAGGGGTCGCCTGACAGAATCCGGAACCACTGGTGGGTCCGGCGCAGTATCCGGTTGGGGGCCGAACTTGCTGCGGCCCCCTTCATTAAGACCCACAGGAGTCTGACCCCCCATGCGCTCGGCATCTGGGATGTCGCCTCGGTCCGATGCCCTTTGTGACAACACCTCGATGATGTCAGTGGGCCGGGGGGAGGTGGCTGTCGGGAGTGAATCAATGTTCATCGCCGACTGGCCCAAAGACTCATCCGAAGAAGATACGTCGATATGGGCTTTGGATGGACTGCATGATCATGTTCGACACGATAAGAAGCAATAAAACAAAACATACCAGAACTATTATAGTATCCGGATACTTACGACTTCGCCAGGGGCTTGTCCCTGGGCAACCACTCCTCGTCGTTGTAAGCGGCTATTGTGGAGTGGTCCGGAAGGAGGGTCCTTCCCTTCTTCGACCCTTAGGCCTCCCCAGATGGGGTGGCCGTCCTTTTCTTGTCCTCCCCGGTTGGGGGGCTTCCTCCTCCTCATTTTCATGGGAGGATTGCGCCTCGGTGTTTCCGGACGATGAGTCCGATATAACCTTGCGCCGGAGACCTTTCCTGGTCCCCGCGGCCTTCTTCTTGGCCTTCTTCTCCGGCACCTCATAGGGCGCCGAAACCAACATCTCCGTTAAGAGAGCCCTTGTTGGATCTTCGGGCAATGGGGCCGGACAATCGATCCGCTCCGCTGTCACTACCCAGTCCTGTTAAAATGGCGTGGAGGCTCAGATCCCTCACATGATTATGCTGGGGAAAGGAATATCTTATGAGATATAAAGAGCTTACCAGATTGGCGGGGCGCTTTGCGTTGAGTCCGCGATCCTCGGTAAGGCGAGGAGGTACCTCGACGGCCTTGAACAGCACCTTCCATACGTCTTTGTGCATTGTCTCGAAAAGCTCTCGCAACGTCCGATGCTTGGTCGGGTCGAACTCCCACATATTGAATGCTTGTCTTTGACACGGAAGGATCCGGCGGAAGAGCATGACCTGGTCCACATTGACAAGCTTGATTTTCTTGCTTCTCATATTTTAACATAGTTCTGGAGTCCAGTCAGCTCTACCGATGAACCCCAGGATAGGCCCTTCTCTTTCTAGGAGGTGAGCCGCGTGGGGATGCCGGATCAAAATTCGGGGGCCGCCACCCAGTTGGTCTCGCGCGGCTCGGTGATGTAGAACCACCCCGATTTCCACCCCTTCACGGTCTCCACATAGGAGCCTTTGAGCCAGGTGACGTTGGGCATTTTACCCACCATGGCGCCTCCGCACTCCGCTTCCTGGCCTACCACCACCTTCGGTTTCATGTTGAAGGTCTTCAGCCACAGGTCGAAGTGGGGCTTGATGTGGAGGAAGGCCTCGCACACGACGATAAACGCCGAGATGTTGAGGATGAAATTGGGGGCCAGATCATGGAAGTCCATCCCGTAGTAGAACATGAGCCCACAGACAAATGGGTGGAGGGGAAATCCCAGTCCACGGACGAAGTGGGTGAGGAATACCACCCTCTCCTGGGGTTCTGGAGTAGGGACAATCTGCCCCGCGACTGGGAGCCGGTGCGCAATGTCTGCGGCCAGGTATCCGGCTTCCCGGAGCTTCGTAATGTTCTCCTCCGTAACGGAGGAGACCATCCACTTGCCTCCCGCTCCGGACATGTTTGGAATGGCTTTGCGGAGAAAATGAGAACTTGGGCGCTGGAGCTCGAGTGCGCGAGAATGGATGGGCAGGGGAAGAAGAAGGCGTGGGTAAAAAAGAGGAATCCTTGTCCCTTTATAAAGGCGGTAGAAACTGTGCGCCTCCATACTTGCCCCATAAAATCGCTTATTCCCCAAGTGCTGTGATTGATGGCACTGTTGGGTTACCCATATCCGTATTGATGAGAATCCCATTATAAGGGGAACACGATCTCTGCTTCGACAAGACGTGCCAATAAAACCGCCTCGCAACACGTGCAATGGCAGGCAGGGAAAAACGGTTCGTAATGACCGGGCCATGGAAGGACATCACGTTATAAAAAGTTGTCAGCAGATTAGATTTGTGGAATAATATACTCTCTACAGTGGTATGTGGAATTTATTTTGCAGAGCCGGACACGATCCTTGTATTTAAAATCTTCAATGGAGTATTCGGAGAAGGAACCCGCCTTGCAATGCCGAAGACAATCTGCGCGCCGGACTCATCGTCATTGAAGCCTGGTTCAGTGGCTACTGAGGGAGTCCTGGATTAGGGGGTCCTCGGACAGCCGGACTATATACTTTGGCCGGACTGTAGGACTATGAAGATACAAGATTGAAGATTTCGTCCTGTGTCCGGGTTGGACTATCCTTTGCGTGGAAGGCAAGCTTGGCAATTCAGATATGTAGATCTCCTCCCTTGTAACCAACTCTGTGTAACCCTAGACCCCCCCGGTGTCTATATAAACGGGAGGGTTTAGTCCGTAGGACAACAACAATCATAATCATAGGCTAGCTTCTAGGGTTTAGCCTGTATGATCTTGTGGTAGATCAACTCTTGTAATACTCATGTCATCAAGATCAATCAAGCAGGAAGTAGGGTATTACCTCCGTCGAGAGGGCCCGGACCTTGGTAAACATTGTGTTCCCCGCCTCCTGTTACCATCATCCTTAGACGCACAGTTCGGGACCCCTACCCGAGACCCGCCGGTTTTCACACCGACAATGGGTCAATCACAACGAGTGTTTTTGTAGAAAATGCATATTGATGTTTCGTGCAATGCATGGATCTTGCTAGTACTCCAACAGAAGACTAAGTTGGTGATGATGGTGTGTCTGCCATCCGTCCTTTGTGACCATTAGATCTACATCTAATGACTGTGAGGTAAGTTGTTGCCTTTTCTCACCAAAATCCCACTTGTCTATCAATTTGCAGAAAAACCCATAATTAGAATATTAAAACCAACCACATCCCTCCCTGACCTCACCAAAACAGCCCAAGGAATATATTCTAATTGAAACATAATATATCTCTAGTGATATATGTATATCAAAATTAGAGTGTTTTGTATCAAGTTTGTGAATAAGTATTATTCTAATTATGATTCATTGCAACACACATGAACATTGCTAGTATTTCCAACCATGCAAATAAAATCCCTAGTATTCCATAGTATCGAGTTTTCCATCAAGATATTAGTCACTCATGGTTGATATTTACTTTCAATCATGTACACATATGAACTATGTAACTAGCCGTGCTTATTGGGTTCTGAGGGAGTCCTGGATTAGGGGGTGTCCGGATGGCCGGCCTGTACCTTCAGCCGGACTCCTGGACTATGAAGATACAAGATTGAAGACTTCGTCCCGTGTCCGGAAGGGACTTTCCTTGGCGTGGAAGCCAAGCTTGGCGATACGGATATGCAGATCTCCTACCATTGTAACCGACTTTGTGTAACCCTAACCCTCTCCGGTGTCTATATAAACCGGAGGGTTTTAGTCCGTAGGACAACATACATAACAACAATCATACCATAGGCTAGCTTCTAGGGTTTAGCCTCTCCGATCTCGTGGTAGATCTACTCTTGTACTACCCATATCATCAATATTAATCAAGCAGGACGTAGGGTTTTACCTCCATCAAGAGGGCCCGGACCTGGGTAAAACTTCATGTCCCTTGCCTCCTGTTACCATCCGGCCTAGACACATAGTTCGGGACCCCCTACCCAAGATCCGCCGGTTTTGACACCGACATTGGTGCTTTCATTGAGAGTTCCTCTGTGTCGTCGCCGTCAGGCTTGATGGCTCCTATGATCATCAATGGCGATGAAGTCCAGGGTGAGACCTTCCTCCCCGGACAGATCTTCGTCTTCGGCGGCTTTGCACTGCGGGCCAATTCACTTGGCCATCTGGAGCAGATCGAAAGCTATGCCCCTGGCCGTCAGGTCAGATTTGGAAGTTTAAACTACACGGTTGACATCCGCGGGGACTTGATCTTCGACGGATTCGAGCCACTGCCGAGCGCGCCGCACTATCACGACGAGCATGATTTAGCTCTACCATCGAACAGTGCCCTGGAGGCTGCACCCGCATCGGCTTCGACCCTTAATTCGGAGCCAACTGCGCCGATCGAGGATGGGTGGTTGGCCGCCGCCTCGGGAGCTGCGATCCCAATGGCGATCGAGCCGAACACCAGCCCCGCACTCTGCGAGACTCGTGAATCCAAGGAGCCAGACTCCTCTCCGGACTCCGAACCCTCCGCGCCCCTGCCGATCGAATCCGATTGGGCGCCAATTATGGAGTTTACTGCCGCGAACATCTTTCAGCACTCGCCTTTCGGCGATATTCTGAAGATACTGAAGTCTCTCTCTTTATCAGGAGAGCCCTGGCCGGACTACGGTTAGCAAGGTTGGGATTCGGACGATGAAGAATTTCAAAGCCCACCCACCACCCACTTTGTAGCCACTGTCGGCGACTTAACCGACATGCTCGACTTCGACTCCGAAGACATCGACGGTATGGACGCCGATGAAGGAGACGATGAAGAACCAGCGCCTATCAGGCCCTGGAAAGCCACCTCGTCATATGTCATATACATGGTGGACACCCAAAAGAAGGAGACGGCGATGGAACAGCGGAGGATGACCCCTCCAAGAAACAGCCTAAGCGCCGGCGTCAGCGGCGCCGCTCAAAATCCCGCCAAAACAAATACAGTGATTCTAGCACGGGAGATAATAATACTCCGGAAAGTGCCGAAGAAAACCCCCTCCAGCAAGATTTAGCATAGGAGGATGGAGAAACTAGCCCTCATAAGAGAGCGGCAGACAGAGAGGTCGAGGACGATAATTATATGCCTCCCTCCGAAGACGAGGCATGCCTCGACGACGACGAATTCGTCGTGCCAGAGGATCCCGTCGAGCAAGAGCGTTTTCAACGCAGGCTTATGGCCACGGCAAGAAGCCTCAAGAAAAAACACCAACAACTTAGAGCTGATCAAGCTTTGCTAGTCGACAGATGGACTGAAGTCCTTGCGGCCGAAGAGCATAAACTCGAACGCCCCTCCAAGAGCTACCCAAAGCGCAGGTTGCTACCCTGATTAGAGGAGGAAGCACTTGATGCGGCCGACCGGCCACCTCGTGGCCGCGACAAAGAGGCCTCTCGGCCCTCCACTCAAGCCGCACCCCGTACCAAGGCACGAGAATATGCGCCGGACTTACGAGATATGTTGGAGGACAAGGCAAGGCAAACAAGATCGATCTACGGATCGCGTGGGCGCCCCATGGCTCGAGACGGTAACCGTCACGCCGGCCACAAATTCGGCAGGGCCAAACACAGTAGACAAAGCTCATTGGAGCTATATCGTGATATAGCCCAATACAGAGGCGCCGCACACCCACTATGCTTCACAGACGAAATAATGGATCATCAAATCCCTGAGGGTTTCAAACCCATAAATATCGAATCATATGATGGCACAACAGATCCTGCGGTATGGATCGAGGATTATCTGCTTCATATCCACATGGCCCACGGCGATGATTTCCATGCCATCAAATACCACCCACTCAAGCTTAAAGGACCAGCTCGGCATTGGCTTAACAGCTTGCCAACAGGATCAATCAGTTGTTGGGAGGACCTGGAAGCCGCATTCCTCGACAATTTCCGGGGCACTTATGTGCGACCCCCAGACATCGATGACCTAAGTCACGTAATTCAGCAGCCAGAGGAATCGGCCAGGCAATTCTGGAAAGGGTTCCTAACAAAGAAAAATCAAATAGTTGACTGTCCGGACGCTAAGGCCCTAGCAGCCTTCAAGCACAATATCCATGACGAGTGGCTTGCCCGGCACCTTGGATAGGAAAAGCCGAAGTCTATGGCAGCACTCGCGACACTCATGACCCGCTTTTGTGCGGGAGAAGACAGCTGGCTTGCTCGTAGCAACAATATGACCAAGAACCCTGGTAATTCGGACACCAGGGACAGTAGTGGCAGGTCGCATCGCAACAAGCAGAAGTGCTGCATTAACGGAGACAATGCTGAGGATACGGCAGTTAATGCCGGATTCAGAGGCTCTAAATCCGGTCAGCGGAAAAAGCCATTCAAAAGGAATCCTAGGGCCCCGTACAGTTTGGACCGAATACTCGACCGCTTGTGCCAGATACATGGCACCCCCGAAAAGCCGGCCAATCACACCAACAGGGATTGTTGGGTGTTCAAGCAGGCAGGCAAGTTAAACGCCGAAAATGAAGACAAGGGGCTGCATAGCGATGACGACGAGGAGCCCCGGCCGCCGAACAACAGTGGACAGAAGGGTTTTCCCCCACAAGTGCGGACGGTGAACATGATATACGCAACCCACGTCCCCAAAAGGGAGAGGAAGCGCGCGTTAAGGGACGTATACGCGGTAGAGCCAGTCGCCCCAAAGTTCAACCCATGATCCTCCTGCCCGATCACCTTTGATCGAAGGGACCATCCCACTAGCATCCGTCATGGCAGATTCGCCACATTGGTTCTAGACCCAATTATTGATGGATTTCATCTCACTAGAGTCCTTATGGACGGCGGCAGCAGCCTGAACCTGCTTTACCAGGATATAGTGCGGAAAATGGGCATAGATCCCTCAAGGATTAAGCCCACCAAAACGACCTTTAAAGGCGTAATACCAGGTGTAGAGGCCAACTGTACAGGCTCAGTCACACTTGAAGTGGTCTTCGGATCTCCGGATAATTTCCGAAGCAAGGAGTTAATCTTCGACATAGTCCCATTCCGCAGTGGCTATCACGCACTGCTCGGGCGAACCGCATTCGCCAAGTTCAATGCGGTACCGCACTACGCATACCTTAAGCTCAAAATTCCAGGCCCTCGAGGAGTAATTACGGTCAATGGAAACACCGAACGCTCCCTCCGAACGGAGGAGCACACAGCGGCCCTTGCAGCAGAAGTACAAAGCAGCCTCTCCAGGCAGTTCTCCAGTCCGGCCATTAAACGACCGGACACCGTCAAGCGCGCCCGGAGTAACCTACAAAAAGACCGCCTGGCACGACCCGAGCAGGTGTAGCAATGCGGCCCCAACCCCAGCCCTTGCAAAAATGCGATACCAGTACTTCGCATACATAACTATGCTCTAGAAATACCATGGGTACAGGGGGAGGGGCACCATCACGGCATGCCCGAAACACGGCTTAAACCGCACCAGGGGCTGCCGATTTTTTAATTTTCTCTTTCAGGACTCCACTCTTCGGAAGGCCCATTCGGCAGTTCAATTGCCGAACAAACGATGCAAGAACCAGGGAAGTAGACAAGCCACGCCGCATTACGGAACTCCCAGGTGGTCTCTATCACGAGCAGTATACCTGTTTCGCATACTATTCCGCAGCTTGCCCCTGGAGCGAACACGTCAAATAGTCCAACCTTTTGCTTATCGCATTATTTGTATCGTTCTGCTTTGATCGCAGCCCTCTTTAATAAACAATGCATAGCTTTTGTCTATTTTTGCATTACTCTTTTTTAATACATGTTCCTTAACGACATGTTGCATCCGTACACTTTGGTACGACCAAAATACGCCAGGGGCTTTAGTACCCCTCAATATGGTGTGAGAAGTCCAAACACTTTAACAAGTGCGGTACCCCGAACTTATAGCATTATATGCATCGGCTCCGAATCATGTCTTGGGTCAATAGTTGGGTTTTCCCGGCTCCTATGTTTTGGTGCCTTACGTTCCGCTATATCGGCTAAGGTAGCACTAGGAGAACCACTACGATTGTGCCCCAGTTGAGCTGGGTCGAGCACCACAGTGGAGAAAGCTAAAATTGACTGTCATGATGAAGCGAGAGCTGGTCGCTGTTCGAGAGGTTTTTCGAGTCCCTAAAGACTTATGCCGCTTAGAGCGAGGAGCCGGCTTTGTCCGGCCAAGGCGTGGATAGCGCCCCAAACTCGGTCTTCCGAATACCAGGGGCTTCGCCGAAATTTAAAATTATAGAATTCTATGGCTAAGTGAGAGTGTTCACGCATTATAGTCCGATTGCCTTGTTCGTTGGGCTGAGCGCCTCCCTCGAAGGACCCAAACATGGGAAAAAGAGCGCTCGGGTTTATCCCCGAACACCCCAGCACTAGCGGCACGGGGGCAGAAGCCGACGACTTGCCATCTCTCAGAATTGATAAACAGCCGCACAAAAGGTAATATTTTAAATTCCAACAGCATTGCTTAGCGCATATGAACAAGTTTTTAGCGCACGGGGCAAAACGAGCAAGTTTCACTCAAAAATTACATCCCTAGAACATTCATCTGCCACAAGGCAGGCACCCTTCAGAACATCCTTATAATAATTCTCGGGCTTGTGATGCTCTTTCCCCGGCAGAGGCCCGTCCTTCACAAGCTTCTCAGCATCCAGCTTGCCCAGTGCACCTTAGCACGGGCAAGGGCCCTATGGGCACCTTCAATGCAGACAGAGCGCTTGATGACTTCGAGCCTTGGACAGGCCTCCACCAGCCGCCGCACCAGCCCGAAATAGCTCCCAGGCAGAGCCCCTCCAGGCCACAGCTGAACTATGAGGCCCTTCATGGCTTGTTCGGCCGCCTTGTGGAGCTCGACCAGTTGCTTCAGCTGGTCGCTCAGGGGCACGGGGTGTCCGGCCTTAGCATACTGAGACCAGAACACCTCTGTCGAGCTGCCCTCCTCGGCTCGATAGAATGCGGCGGCATCGGACACACTCCGGGGAAGATCTGCGAACGCTCCTGGAGAGCTCCGGATTCGGGTAAGTAACAAGTAACTCACGTTTATGTGTTTGCTTTGCATAAAGAATGCCTTACCCGCCGCTATCTTCTTCACCTCATCCAACTCCTGGTGGGTCTTCTGGGATTCAGCCTTGGCAGACCTGGCATTTTCAATAGCCACCGCGAGCTCGGATGCTCGCATCTTTGAGTCAAGCTCCAAACTCTCATGTTTTTCCATGAGAGCCTGGAGCTCTTGCCGTACCTTGCCAACCTCGGCCTCATACTTCTCCCGCTCGGTGCGCTCTGTGGCCGCCCTCTTCTCCGCCTCGACCAGCGCTTGCTTAAGGGTCGCCACCTCAGACGTGGCCCCTACAATAGTAACGATAATCCTGTCATTTTTTGCTATTGCACCTCTTTATATATATATATTTAAATAAGGTATTTCTTACCTTCATTGTCCTCGAGCTGCTCCTTGGCACGCCCGAGCTCTTGCTCGAACCGCTCGAGGTTCTGCTTTAGCGTGTCCACTTCCGCAGTCAGTGCGGCGGGCGCAAGCAGAGAAGCCTGCATACGCATATTGACTCCTTTTTGTTAGACTCCTGCGAATTTTATTTGATCCTCTATTCGGTTTTTCTTCCCGAACGCCAAACAGAGCATCAGAGGCTACTGTCTATGCGGTAATATTATTTACACATTCTTTACTTACCTCAAAGCCTGTTAAAAGGCTAGTACAAGCTCCAGTCAGTCCGCTCTTAGTGGACTGAACCTTCTGGACCATCGCACTCATAATAGTGCGGTGCTCCTCGTCGATGGAGGCGCCTTGGAGCGCCTCCAACAGATTGTGCGGCGCCGCCGGTTGGACGGGGGTCACCGGCACGGTGGGCTTGCTCCTCTTGGAAGGAGGTACTCCGCCGGACTCTAGAACCTTTGAAGGTTCCAGAGCGATGTCCGGCCTAGAGCCGGATTTGGAGCCCTGGGGGGTTTCATCCCTTAGGGAGTCCTGGATTAGGGGGTGTCCGGATGGCCGGACTATACCTTCAGCCGGACTCCTGAACTATGAAGATACAAGATTGAAGACTTCGTCCTGTGTCCGGAAGGGACTTTCCTTGGCGTGGAAGGCAAGCTTGGTGATACGGATATACAGATCTCCTACCATTGTAACCGACTTTGTGTAACCCTAACCCTCTCTGGTGTCTATATAAACGGGAGGGTTTTAGTCCGTAGGACAACATACACATCAACAATCATACCATAGGCTAGCTTCTAGGGTTTAGCCTCTCCGATCTCGTGGTAGATCTACTCTTGTACTACCCATATCATCAATATTAATCAAGCAGGACGTAGAGTTTTACCTCCATCGAGAGGGCCCGAACCTAGGTAAAACTTCGTGTCTCTTGCCTCCCGTTACCATCCGGCCTAGACGCACAGTTCGGGACCCCCTACCCGAGATCCGCCGGTTTCGACACCGACATTGGTGTTTTCATTGCGAGTTCCTCTGTGTCGTCGTCGCCAGGCTCGATGGCTCCTACGATCATCAATAGCGATGCAGTCCAGGGTGAGACCTTCCTCCCCGGACAGATCTTCATCTTCGGTGGCTTCGCACTGCGGGCCAATTCACTTGGCCGTCTGGAGCAGATCGAAAGCAACGCCCCTGGCCGTCAGGTCAGATTTGGAAGTTTAAACTACACGGCTGACATCCGCGGGGACTTGATCTTCGACGGATTCGAGCCACTGCCGAGCGCGCCGCACTGTCCCGACGAGCATGATCTAGCTCTGCCGCCGAACAGTGCCCTCGAGGCCGCACCCGCATCAGCTTCGACCCTTAATTCGGAGCCAACTGCACCGATCGAGGATGGGCGGTTGGACGCCACCTCGGGGGCTGTGATCCCAACGGCGATTGAGCCGAACACCAGCCCCATACTCTACGAGACTCGTGACTCCAAGGAGCCGGACTCCTCTCCGGACTCCAAACCCTCTGCGCCCCTGCCGATCGAATCCGATTGGGCGCCAATCATGGAGTTTGCTGCCGCAGACATCTTTCAGCACTCGCCCTTTGGCGATATTATGAAATCACTAAAGTCTCTCTCTTTATCAGGAGAGCCCTGGCCGGACTACGGTCAGCAAGATTGGGATACGGACGATGAAGAAATTCAAAGCCCACCAACCACCCACCTTGTGGCAACTGTCGATAATTTAACCGACACGCTCGACTTCGACTCCGAAGACATCGACGGTATGGACGCCGATGAAGGAAACGATGAAGAACCAGCGCCTATTGGGCCCTCGAATGCCACCTCGTCATATGACGTATACATGGTGGACGCACCAAAAGATGACGACGAGGAGCGGAAGGACGCACCAAAGGCTTGTTCCCTCGAAAAGCAGCCAAAGCGGCGACACAAGCGCCGCCCCAAATCCTGCCTCGACAGAAATAGCGATCACACAGACTCAGCGCTGGAGCAGGGCGAACCACTGCCAGACAACAACAATCCGGATAATCAAACCGAACAAACAAATCCTATCAAGGATAATGGTCCGGACGACATAACGCCGGACAGGCACCCGGAGCAGCAGACTGCCCGTAAAAGGCTTGTTGCCACCGCGAGGATTCTTAAAAAGCAGAAGCAAAGGCTCAAGGCCACGCAAGACACACTCCAAATCAGATGGAGTAAAATACTCAACACTGCAGCAAGGTACGGCGACAATCGCCCCTCCAAGAGCTACCCAAACTGGAAGCTGCTACCCGAATTCGATGAGGAGGCCTCAGACCCCCCACAACCAAATATCAAATCAGCCACCTGGTCGGATAGACGACCCCTCTACCAACACAGAGTGGCATACAACACCGCTCAGAATACAATACATGACCCATGCGAGGGCTCTCACCCAAAGGACGGCGCAACATGATCCATCTATGGACCATGCAAGCACGCCCCAGCATACAATGCAACACAAAAAATATCCGAACAACGCGGTACACCGAGCTATAGGGGTGCCACACACCCCCTATGTTTCACCGATGAGGTGCTGGACCATGAATTTCCAGAGGAATTCAAGCCCGTAAACATAGAGGCATACGACGGAACAACAGACCCTGGGGTCTGGATTGAGGACTACATCCTTCACATCCATATGGCTCGAGGAGATGATCTCCACGCCATCAAGTACTTACCCCTCAAGCTCAAAGGGCCAGCTCGTCACTGGCTCAAAGGCCTCCCCGAAAGCTCTATTGGAAGTTGGGAAGAGCTCGAAGACGCCTTTCGGGCAAATTTTCAAGGGACTTATGTCCGACCTCCGGATGCGGACGTTTTGAGTCATATAACTCAACAGCCCGGAGAGTCAGCCCGAAAGCGTTGGAACAGGTTTCTTACTAAAAAGAACCAGATTGTCAACTGTCCGGACGCCGAAGCCTTGGCAGCTTTCAAGCATAGCATCCGTGACGAATGGCTAGCCAGACACCTCGGCCAAAATAAGCCGAGAACGATGGCCGCATTAACAAACCTCATGACCCGCTTTTGCACGGGTGAGGACAGCTGGCTAGCCAGATGCAGCACCAGCGACCCTAGTACATCTGAAGTTAGAGATGGAAACGGGAAATCACAGCGCAACAGCAATAACAAATGCCGGAATAAAGAAGACAGCACGAAGGGCATGGCAGTAAATGCCGGATTCAAAAGCTCTCTGCCAGGTCAAAAGCTGCCCCCTAAAGGCACCAGGGATGAACCGTCCAGCCTCAACAAAATTCTGGACAAGGTATGTCAGATCCATAGTACCCCTGGTAAACCTGCTAATCATACCCACAGAGAATGTTGGGTCTTCAAGCAGTCCGGCAAGCTCAACGCCGTACACAAGGGGGAGGATACACCAAGTGAAGACGAGGACGAGCTCCCCAAGCAAGACACAGGGGAACAAAAGAAATTTCCACCACAAGTCAAAACAGTAAACGTGTTAAACGTGATCAAGGGAAAAAACAACGCGGCACTCCCAGGAAAATATACCCAAGTACCTGTCACCGCGAAGTCCTGCCACTGGTCATCTCAACCGATCACTTTCGACCAACGCGATTACTCAGCAAGTATCCAACATGCAGGATGGGCTGCCCTGGTATTAGACCCAGTAATTGGCGGATATCACTTCACACGAGTCTTGATGGACGGCGGCAGTAGACTAAACCTAATATATCAGGATACAATCCCCGGGATGGGGTTAGACCCAACACAAATTCGCCATAGCAATACTACCTTTAAAGGAGTAACGCCAGGCCCAGGGGCTCGTTGTACGGGCTCCCTCCTACTACAAGTTATATTCGGCCTCCCCGATAACTTCCGTCGCGTGCATTTAACTTTCCACATTGCTCCGTTTCAAAGTGGCTATCAAGCACTGCTCGGACGCGAAGCTTTCGCTCGCTTTAATGCAATACCACACTATGCCTCCCTCACACACAAGATGCCCGGTCCATGTGGCTTCATTACAGTGCACAGAAATATCAAGCGATCTCTGCGCGCCGAAGAGAGTGAGGCTGCCTTGGCAGCCGTGCACTAAAGGCGCCCGGACCAGCGAAAGCGTCCAATAGGTCGTCAAGACCTCAGACACAACTAATCGAGTCCGGCGTCGCTACTTATACCGGATAAACGGTCACACCCCTATTTGTTAACACAAGGGGCTCAACACGCGCAGACAAGTGGCAAATTCTTCTCATCTTGAATTATACATGGTTTCTTTAACAAACTATCTTTTTGCACGACAACTTTTTCACCTAAATTCCTCTCTTTTACAGACGATCATCGTGCTACACCCGTCCAGGATACGGCACAATGGAGACACGGGCGCAGACGTGCAGCAGGGACCCGCTCCAAGGATTCTTTTTAGATTAAGACCCTGCGTAAACCTTTTTTATGTCCTTGTTGATACATATCCACCGTTGAGAAGGATGATGACGTCTTGGCATGTGGCCATGCCAGAACAATGCACGTACCTGGACACAAGGGGCTTCTTACAAAGGCCATTATTTAGGCCCGGTTTATACCACAAAGACCGAATACCTTAGGGAGGGTTCGGCGTCGCGAGTTCGGCCCTATATGCATCAGCTCCGAATCATTGTCTTTGGTCAAATGTTGGGTTTGCCTGGCTCCTATGTTTTGGTGCCTTACGTTCCGCTTTACCGGCTAAGGTAGCACCAGGAGAACTACTGCGATTGTGCCCTGGTTCATCCAGACGAGCACCTCAGTAGAGAAAGCCGAAAACTGACTGTCGTGATATAACGTGAGACTGGTCAACCACTCGATGACCTGTGGGAATGTTAGAATTCCGCCACCTTAACGAAGGGCCATTTTCCGGCCAGGCATGTACGCACCCCGAGATCGGGAGAGTGCGGAGCCACCAGGGGCTATCTAGTAGCCCCACTGTCAAACTCCTATGGCTAAGTGAAAGTGCTAAAGCATTATAGTCCGGTTGCCTCGCTCGCTCCGCTATCACCTCCTTAATAGGACCAAGACGTTGGGTTAAGTGTGAATGTGTGTTTTTGCGAGCACCTCTGCATTATATGCGTGAGGGTTGAAGCCGACGGCTGCAATCTTTCAGGTTATACACGTGTATACATAAACGGCCGCCCAGGAGGCATCATATTACTTTTCAGGCAAAAGTATAAAAATAGCCTTATAAAAATTTATAAAAGCATTTCACTTACAATGAGATTACACATCACTCAAACATAATATTTTTTAGCACTGGGTCTCTATCAAACGAGCACCCTCAAGAACTTCTTCAAAGTAGTGCTCAGCAGCCCTTTGACCTGTGGCCGAATCCCGCGCTGCGACAGTGGTAGCATCCATCTCCGCCCAGTATGCTTTAACACGGGCAAAGGCCATCTGTGCGCCCTCTATGCACGCCGACCTCTTCATCGCATTAATGCGCGGCACCACGTCAAGGAACTGCTGCACCAAGCTAAAATAACTGTTCGGTTTGGACCTTTCCGGCCATAGCTGGTCCACAATAGACCTCATGGAAATTCCGGACAACCTTTTTAGTTCGGCCCATTCGGCTAATTGGTCAGTCAATGAAAGCGGATGCTCGGGAGAATGTAATTGTTTCCAAAACAGCTGGTCTACTTCACAGTCCGTCTGACCCTGGAAATACTTGGCCGCATCGGCAGCGCTCGCCGCCAAATCCATATATACATCCTCCAAACTCCACAGCCGATCCAGAGGGGCATAACGTGGATCTTCGAACTTCCTCCGCAACATAAAGGATTTCCCAGCTACAACATCCCCGGCTTCCCGCAGCTCCTCCTTCTTTGCCCTCATAGCAGAGCGGAGGTCCTTTTTCATCGCAGCAGCCTTCTCAAGGTCTGATGCCTTCGCTTGGTTTTCCTTTTCAAGAACCCGGCAACGGTCGGCAGCGGCTTTTAATTCTATGGCCATCTCGGCCATCTTGTCTCCGCTCTCGCCATGCGCGGCCTTCTCGGCTTGCAACTCTTCGACCGCCTTCAAAGCAGCCGCATTACCCAACCTTGCTTGTTCCTTGGCTCGGGTAAGTTCTGCCCGCAAGGCTTCAATAGTGGCAGCTCCATCTGCAGTCACCACATATTAAAGATAATGGCATCATGCTGCTATTCCTAGGTGGCCTTTACCAGATAATGACACTTACCCTGTCCCTCGTCAAGCCTTTTGTTAACAAGCTCGATGTCGGCGTCTGTCGCATCCAACTGCCGTTCTAAATGGGCAAATTCGCTAGTCCAGCTAGCCACTGGAGCTTCCATCACCTGCATATAGAGGCAATATGGTTATTACTTGGGAATATGATCCTCTGTTCGCCTTCGTTTCCGACGACAACTAGAGTCTCAGGGGCTACTATCTACATACGGCACACCTAGCATGTGCAGGACTATCATACATTCTTTTACGTACCTCAAAGCCTGCTAGTAGACTCATAAAAGCTTCATGCAATCCGCTTTCAGCGGACGATATTCTCTCCATCACCGTATTCATCAGCACACGGTGTTCATCTGAGATGGCCGCTCGCCCCACCAACTCCCTCAGAACATCCGATCGCACACTATGCGGTGCTGGACTCTTTTGTATGCTCTCTTTGGGAGCCGGACACTGGGAGCTTCGGGGGTCAATGGGATTATCTTCCGGTCTCACCGGACTTGGAGAGGCCCTCCGCGACGACACTTCAGGGTCGCCCGCTTCCGGAGCGGAGGAGTCCGGAGGAGGCGTTTCGCTTTCCATCATCTCTGGAAGAAGATCCCCCGAAGATGAGCTCATTTGAGAGGGGCTAAGGCCCGAACTGCAAAAATATATGCGGTGGTTATTTTTTCAGAAGAAAAAGATGGCATAGCTGTACTATTAAAGTATTTCAGGTCACTTACGACTCGCGGGAGAATTGATCCCCCCGCGGACTTTGTGCGGCAACAGCGCCCCCCAAGGTAGGATCCTCCGTGGGAGACTTCTTCTCCCGTTTGGAAGCTTCGGCTTCCGAATCCCCGGGCGCAGTCCTTTTCCTCTTCTGGTCGTCTTCCTTCATGGAGACGCTCGCTCCGTCGGCTAGAATGGGCAGCATTGGGGGCCCGCGTCCGCCCGCATTATCCTCCACAGTATCTTCCTTCAAGGGCTCCGGGCAAGGTGCGGTCTGGAGCATCTTTTCCAATATCAGATTTTCCAAACCCTCAGGGAGGGGGGCCGAACACCGAATCAACTTCGCCTTTGTTAGCCAGTCCTGGTCAAAAAGTGAACTCTCAAAAATAACTTCGTAACAAAGGAGGGATAGTATGTTCAGCCGGAAGATGCCTTACCTGTTCGGCGGGGTGGTTACTACTCAGGGCCACGTCCTCGGTGATTTCCGGACACTCCACCTGAGGTCCGAAGACTGACTTGTACATCTCCTCGTGCGTTAGGCCGAGAAAATTTTGAATGGCACGCGGTCCCTCGGGATTGAACTCCCACAGGAGAAGAGGCCAGCGTTTGCAAGGCTGGACTTGACGAACTAGCATAACCAGTATTAACGCAACCAAACTGAAATCTCCATTGAAGAGATCTCGAATGCGGCTTTGCAGTATAGGCACGTCCTTGGCTGGACCCCAGCTCAGACCTCTGCTGATCCATGACATCAGCTGTGGTGGAGGGCTCGAGCGGAAAACAGGGGGGCACCCACTTGGCACTTCTAGGAGTCGTGATGTAGAACCACTCATGTTGCCACAATTCAGACACCTCTGGGATGGAACCTTTGGGCCACGGAGCTCCCATCATCTTGCGTATTAAGGCACCTCCACACGCTGCATGTTGCCCCTCGATCATCTTCAGCTTCACTTCAAAGGTCTTGAGCCATAGGCCAAAGTGAGGGGTAACCCGGAGGAAGGCCTCGCACACAACAATAAATGTCGTGATATGAAGAAAGGAGTGTGGAGCTAGATCATGGAAGTCTAGCCCGTAGTAAAACATCAAACCCCTGACGAAAGGGTCCAGAGCAAGGCCTAGACCTCGGAGGAAGTAGGAGACGAACATGACGTTCTCGTTGGGTTCGGGGGTGGGGACGGCCTGCCCTCGGGGAGGCAGCCGGGGCAAAATCTCGGCTGTCAGATATCTGGCCTCCCTCAACCTTTTGATGTCTTCTTCCGTAACGGAGGAAGGCGCCCATCGGCCTTGAAGGCTAGATCCAGACATGACTGAAGGTTCGGAGCACCTGACCTGAACTTTGGGCACTTGAGCTTGAGGTGGGGGAAGGATTCGATTGAACACGGGAGGGAAAAATAAAAGCCTTGTCCCTTTATAAAGAGGGTGAATATCAAGCGTCCTCTCCGTGTCCGTTTGGACTTGCCTATAATCTAGGAGTCCTAGGAGCGGTTGGGTTACCCACGCCCGTATTGATGAGAATCCCGGAATAAGGGGACACGATCTCTGCTTTAACAAGACGTGCCAAGGAAACCGCCTCGCATGACGCGCTGAGGTGGGATAATGAAACGACTCGGGTAAAGGCTTGGTCGTGGTGTGTCACACTACGGAATACGTCAGCAGATTAGATTTGTGTAAATGCTATTCTCTCTATGGCAATATGTGGAAACTTATTTTGCAGAGCCGGGCACTATCTTTGTGTTCAAAATCTTCTATGAAGTACTTGGAGGAGGAACCCGCCTTGCAATGCCGAAGACAATCTGCGCGCCGGACTCGTCATCATTGAAGCCTGGTTCAGGGGCTACTGAGGGAGTCCTGGATTAGGGGGTGTCCGGATGGCCGGACAGTACCTGGACTATGAAGATACAAGATTGAAGACTTCGTCCCGTGTCCGGAAGGGACTTTCCTTGGCGTGGAAGGCAAGCTTGGTGATACGGATATACAGATCTCCTACCATTGTAACCGACTTTGTGTAACCCTAACCCTCTCTGGTGTCTATATAAACCGGAGGGTTTTAGTCCGTAGGACAACATACACATCAACAATCATATCATAGGCTAGCTTCTAGGGTTTAGCCTCTCCGATCTCGTGGTAGATCTACTCTTGTACTACCCATATCATCAATATTAATCAAGCAGGACGTAGGGTTTTACCTCCATCGAGAGGGCCCGAACCTGGGTAAAACTTCGTGCCCCTTGCCTCCTGTTACCATCCGGCCTAGATGCACAGTTCGGGACCCCCTACCCGAGATCCGCCGATTTCGACACCGACAATCCCCTTTACTCCTGGAGTCCGGGAGGTCGCCTTGCGGCGCCTCCAGGACCACCTCCTCCCGGCTTGGAACCTGTTGGGACAACACTTCAGTGTCGTCCGTAGGGCGGGGGGAGCAAGCCATCGTAAGCGAGTAAACATCCGATGAGTCCAGTGAGCCGCTCGACGACGCGTCGAGCCGGTCTTTGGGTGGGCTGCACAAACATATTTGACATAAGGGAAAGTTGTGCAATAAATGAATACTATGAATTACTCTGGTATCTGGATACTTATGATTTTGCCAGGGGCTTGGCCCTGGGCGGCCACTCCTCTCCGCCGCCGTCGGCATCGGTGGAGTAGTCCGGAGGAAGGGTTTTCCCCTTCTTGGACCCTCCGGCCTCCCCAGAGAGGCCGGCCTTCCTTTTCTTCTCTCCTCCCGCTAGAGGGGGAGAGTTCTCTTCTTCTTCCTCCTCGTCTTCACGGGAGGAATGCGCCTCGGAACCGTCGGATGATGGATCCAACACCTCCTGGCGCCGGGCACTCTTTCGAGTCCCCGTGGCCTTTTTCGCGGCCTTCTTCTCCGGCACCACATAGGGTGCCGGAACCAGCAGCTTCGCCAAGCGAGCGTCCGCTGGGCCTTCGGGCAAAGGAGCCGGACAGTTGATCTGTCTGGACGTCACCTGCCAATCCTGTCAAAGGTAAGGGAGCTTAGTTCCCGCATGATGTCAAACTATGAAAAACTAATACCCTGTAAAAGGAAAAAACAGCTTACCGCATGAGGGTGACGCTCGTACTGAATCCGCGATCCTCGGTAGCGGATGCGGGGGGCCTCGGTGCCCTTGAAAAGCACCTTCCAGGCATCTTCATACGTTGTGTGGAAAAGCCAGCTCAGAATTTGATGACGCGCCGGGTCGAACTCCCACAGGTTGAAAGCTCGTTGTTGACACGGGAGGATCAGGCGGATGAGCATAACCTGGACTACGTTGACAAGTTTGAGCTTCTTGTCCACCAGGGTTTGGACGCATGTTTGGAGTCCGGTCAGCTCTCATTTTTTACCCCACGACAGGCCCGTCTCCTTCCAGGAGGTGAGCCGCGTAGGGGGTCCGGATCAAAACTCGGGGGCTGCGACCCATTCGGGGTCGTGCGACTTGGTGATGTAAAACCACCCTGATTGCCACCCCTTCAGGGTCTCCACAAAGGAGCCCTCGAGCCATAAGACGTTGGCCATCTTGCCCACCATGGCGCCTCCGCACTCCGCCTGGTTACCACGCACCACCTTCGGCTTGACATTGAAAGTCTTGAGCCATAGGCCGAAATGGGGGCGGATGCGGAGGAAAGCCTCGCACACGACGATAAACGCCGAGATGTTGAGGACAAAGTTCATGGCCAGATCGTGGAAATCCAGGCCATAGTAGAACATGAGCCCCCGGACAAATGGGTGAAGAGGGAAGCCCAGTCCGCAGAGGAAATGGGGGAGGAACACCACCCTCTCATGGGGCCTAGGGGTGGGGATGAGCTGCCCGTTTTTGGGAAGCCGGTACATAATGTTATTAGACAAGTATCCGGCCTTCCTCAGTTTTTTGATGTGTCCCTCCGTGAGGGAGGAGACCATCCACTTGCCTCCCGCTCTGGACATGGCTGGAGAAGGTTGAGGTGGGGAGTGCGGACTTGGGCGCTGGAGCTCGAGTGCGCGAGAATGGATAAGCAAGGGAGGAAGAAGGCGTAGGTGAAAAGGTGGATCATTATCCCCTTATATGGGCGGACGCAACTACGTGTCCCCACCAGCCTGGTAAAACTCGCTTATCTCCAAGCGCCGTAATGAATGGCGCGGTTGGGTTACCCACGCCCGTATTGATGAGAATCCCAGAATAAGGGGACACGATCTCTGCTTTAACAAGACATGCCAAGGAAACCGCCTCGCATGACGCACTGAGGTGGGATAATGAAACGACTCAGATAAAGGCTTGGCCGATTCTAGATCCTCCCTTCTTGATTCCGATTTCGATCCTAGCTAGTTTCTCTCTTGGCTTCTAGATTCTCCCTTCTTGATTGCGATCTCGATCCCCCTACCCTAGGGGTGGCTAGTCCTATTTATAGGCAAAGGCCTTGGGCCTCTTCCCAAATATTGAGCGGGAAGGGCGCCAACAATTGGCCATTTTGAAGGGGAACATCTGGTACACTTATCCTGACTAAAGTTGGTCCTCGCCTGCCAAAGGCTCTGGTGGTGGCGCTGGCTTGGGCTCCACAATGACTTCCTCCCTGCCGTTGGACTGGTCTTGGTCTCGTTGCACCGAAACGGGTGCCTTTGCTTGATGCTCTCGCCTGCGCTTGCTCCCTTTGCACCAAAGAGGAAAGGAGGACACTGCGCGGGCTGGCGCCCGCCTGGCACCCTTGGTCGTCATGGCTTGCATCACGGGCACCTCCGAGGTACCCCGCCTTGATCTCTCCGCCTCCTCGCGACCCAGCCTGATGAGGCCGTGGCTGAGGAAGCTCCGTGTCGTCCGCCTCGCAAGGCTTGGCCCCTCGCGAGGGTCTTGGGTCTGTGTTGATGAAGATGGGCCGTGTTGGGCCCCCCTTTGAGCCATGCCGCAGGCCGCAGGCAGGCAAGTCTGGGCACCCCCGTTCCCAGAACGCCGACACAGAGGTAGGAGGTCACCCGGGGATTTTTGTGTAGACTGACATGTAGGTCCCACAAGTCATAACGCCCGGTCGAATAGAAGGCATTGACTTAATGGGCGACATGGGCCCTGTCGGTGTCAAAACCGGCGGATCTCAGGTAGGGGGTCCCGAACTGTGCGTCTAGGTCGGATGGTAACAGTAGACAGGGGACACGATGTTTTACCCAGGTTCAGGCCCTCTTGATGGAGGTAAACCCTACGTCCTGCTTGATTAATATTGATGATATGGGTAGTACAAGAGTAGATCTACCACGAGATCAGAGAGGCTAAACCCTAAAAGCTAGTCTATGGTATGATTGTTCTTCGTCCTACGGACTAAAACTCTCCGGTTTATATAGACACCGGAGAGGGCTAGGGTTTACACAGAGTCGGTTACAATGGTAGGAGATCTACATATCCGTATCGCCAAGCTTGCCTTCCACACCAAGGAAAGTCCCTTCCGGACACTGGACGAAGTCTTCAATCTTGTATGTTCATAGTCCAGGAGTCCGGTCGAAGGTATAGTCCGGCCATCCGGACACCCCCTAATCCAGGACTCCCTCAGTAGCCCCTGAACCAGGCTTCAATGACGACGAGTCCGGCGCGCATATTGGCTTCGGCATTGCAAGGCGGGTTCCTCTTCCAAGTACTTCATAGAAGATTTTGAACACAAAGGTAGTGTCCGGCTCTGCAAAATAAGTTTCCACATATTTCCATCGAGAGAATAATATTTACACAAATATAATTTGCTGACGTATTCCGTAGCATGACATCACACCACGGCCAAGTCTTTATTCGAATCGTTTTATTGTTCTACCTCAGCGCGTTTAGCGAGGCGGATTCCTTGGCACGTCTTGTTAAAGCAGAGATCGTGTCCCCTTATATCGGGATTCTCATCAATACGGGCGTGGGTAACCCAACCGCGCCATTGACTACGGCGCTTGGGAGATAAGCGAGTTTTACCAGGCAGGTGGGGGCGCATAGTCGTGTCCGCCCATATAAGGGGATAAGGATCCACCTTTTCATCCATGCCTTCTTCCACCTTTGCCTATCCATTTCCGCACACTCGAGCTCCAGCGCCCAAGTCCGCACACCCCACCTCAACCTTCTCTAGCCATGTCCGGTGCGGGAGGCAAGTGGATGGTCTCCTCCGTCACGGAGGGACACATCAAAAGACTGAGGAAGGCCGGATACTTGTCTAACGACATTGCGCACCGGCTTCCCAGAGAGGGGCAGCTCATCCCCACCCCTAGGCCCCACGAGAGGGTGGTGTTCCTCCCCCATTTCCTCCGCGGACTGGGATTCCGTCTCCACCCATTTGTCCGGGGGCTCATGTTCTACTATGGCCTGGATTTCCATGATCTGGCCCCGAATTTTGTCCTCAACATCTCGGCGTTTATCGTCGTGTGCGAGGCTTTCTTCCGCATCCGCCCCCATTTCGGCCTATGGCTCAAGACTTTCAAAGTCAAGCCGAAGGTGGTGCCCGGCACCCAAGCGGAGTGCGGAGGCGCCATGGTGGGCAAGATGCCCAACGTCCTATGGTTCGAGGGCTCCTTCGTGGAGTCCCTAAAGGGGTGGCAGTCGGGGCGGTTTTACATCACCGAGCCGCACGACCCTGAATGGGTCGCAGCCCACGAGTTCCGATCCGGACCCCCTACGCGGCTCACCTCCTGGAAAGAGACGGGCCTGTCGTGGGGTAAAGAAGGAGAGCTGACCGGACTCCAAACATGCGTCCAAACCCTGGTGGACAAGAGGCTCAAACTTGTCAACATAGTCCAGGTTATGCTCATCCGCCGGATCCTCCCGTGTCAACAACGGGCTTTCAACGTGTGGGAGTTCGACCCAGCGCAGCACCGAACTCTAAGCAGGCTCTTCGACACAACGTACGAAGATGCCTGGAAGGTGCTTTTCAAGGGCGCCGAGGACCCCGCATCCGCTACCGAGGATCGCGGATTCAGCATGCAGCGTCGCGCTCGTGCGTAAAGCTATTTTTACCTTTTACAGGGTATTAGTTTTTCATAGTTTGACTCCATGCGGGATCTTAAGCTCCCTTACCTTTGACAGGATTGGCAGGAGACGTCCGGACGGATCAACTGTCCGGCTCCTTTGCCCGAAGGCCCAGCGGACGCTCGCTTGGCGAAGCTGCTGGTTCCAGCACCTTATGTGGTGCCGGAGAAGAAGGCCACAGGGACTCGGAAGAGTGCCCGGCGCCTGGGGTTGTCGGATTCATCATCCGACGACTCCAAGACGCACTCCTCCCGTGAAGACGAGGAGGAGGAAGAAGAGACCTCTCCCCCTCCAGCAGGGGAGAGAAGAAAAGGAAGGCCGCCCCAACTGGGGAGGCCGTAGGGTCCAAGAAGGGGAAAACCCTTCCTCCGGATGGCTCCACCAACGCCGATGACGGCGAAGAGGAGTGGCCGCACAGGGCCAAGCCCCTGGCGAGATCGTAAGTGTCCGGATACCAGAGTGATTCATAGTATTTTTCCATTGCACAACTTTTCCTTATGTCGAACATGTTTATGCAGTCCACCCAAAGACCGGCTCGACGTGTCGTCGAGTGGTTCCCTGGATTCATTGGATGTGAATTCGCTTCCGACGGCTACCTCCCCCCACCCTACGGATGACGCCGAGGTGCTGTCCCAACAGGTTCCAAGCCAGGAGGAGGTGGTCCTGGAGGCGCCGCAAGGCGACCTCCCAGACTCCAGGCGCAAAGGGGATAGAACCCCCAAGGGCTCCAAGTCCGTCCTTGAGCCGAACACCGCGTCGGATCCTTCAATGGTTCCAGACTCCGGTAAGCAGCCTCCTTCCAAGAGGAGCAAGCCTATCGAGCCGGTAACCTCCGTCCAACCGAAGGCACCGGACAATTTGCTTGAGACGCTTAACGGCGCCTCCATCGACAAGGAGCACCGCACTATTATGAGTGTGGTGATCCAGAAGGTTCGGTCCACCAAGAGCAGACTGACTGAAGCCTGTGCCAGCCTTCTAACACGCTTTGAGATAAGTAAAGAATATGTAAAAATATTACCGCATAGACAGTAGCCCCTGATGCTCTGTTCGGTGTTCGAAAAGAAAAGCCGAATAGAGGATCTAATAATCGCAGGAGTCTAACATAATCAAGTCAATATGCGTATGCAGGTGTCGGTGGGAACGACACCTATGGGATCACAAGAATCACTACTACGGTTGCGGGGCGCGGGGTCGTGAGAAGAGCAAATCAAACAGATAGCACACGGTTCATTTATCCAGGTTCGGGCCGCGAGGATGCGTAAAACCCTACTCTTGCTTTGGTGGATTGTATATCTGTGTTCTTGAGCTAGCTATGGGGCGTGAGGAGCTCCAAAAAGCTGAATCCTCCTCCTGGTCGCCTCGGGCCTCCTTTTATAGGAAAGGGGTTGCCACAGTGGCACACAGGAGGTGGAAAGGGTACAGTGATGTGAGGTTATCCCTTGCATTACATGAGAAGGCGCATTTAATGCGTCTTGCCCAGGTGTCCTTGCTTTATCGGGGACGGGGGAGAGCCCTGTCTTGTACGTCGCCGTTCCCTGGCCAGCGGCGCCCGTGATGCCATGTAGGCAGGCAGGCAGCTGAGGTGGCACTGTGGTGGGTCTCCACAAAGATCCGCATGCCGCCACGCAGGTGCCTACCCATCTGGTTGGGTCGACAGCTACATGCGAACGGCGGTGGAGGTTTGACTGGCGTGGGCCTGATGGTGGCCCTACGGGTGTTCTTGGCAAGGACCTTGACGGGGCCCCAGCAAGGGTCTTGCCGTGGCGCCTGCTGTCATCCTCGGCAAGGCTCTTGCCAGGGGCCTTGTGGTCCTCCTTGGCTGGGATCCCGCCAAGGATCATCATCTTCTAAAGGGTGTATCTGATCTTGAATGTCTTCACAAAGATCTGCATGCTACCACGGGGATGTCGCCCGAATCCTTGCCCCATGGGGGCAGTGGACTCAAGGGTGACTTACTCCGTAGGTGTGGGGCGAGCTGCCACGGCAAGGGTCTTGCCGGGTTTGCTAAAACCGCCTCCCCGCAAGAATCTTGCCGGGGGGGTCCACTTCGTCCCCTTTGCTCTTTGTGGTCTTGGTCTTGGCGTCATTCTGCTTCTCCTGAGCTTTGGCCTTACCTTGGCTCACCTCCCTTGCCTTGCTCAGTGTGGTGGTGCCCGTGGCTCAGACTGCCCGTGCACAGTTATAGGGGTACAAAAACTGTACCCCTCTTTTTGTACACCGACAGGAGCCCCGGGCATGGGCCACACATAAGTGCAATCGCGTCGTTGGGCTAGGCCCAAAAATGGTGCGCGGGCAGGCGAGGCGGTTTTTACCGCGGTAAGTCTCTTCGCGCGATGCGCTTCCCATGCTTCCTGCGCGTGGTGCGGCGTGGGGAGGCATGTGTGACGTGGGCGGCATGCGTGGGGCTGAGCTCTGCATGCATGCGTCACATCGTAGTAAAGGGGGCGGTTCGCACCTTCCCCATAACTGGAGGGAGGCGTGGAGGCACGGCCCATTTACTGAACGGGGCCGAGGCATGGTCTTCAAGGCGTCCACTCCCCACGATCACGGAGTGGGGAGAGGTCGCCTCACCCGCCGCCTCGGCCCTGCACGCCTGCCACGTGGCTCTCATGCGCTTGGGGTGGCGAACGGTGGAGGCGGGAAATCGGGCCGCCGTGGGCTGGGGCGGCAGATCGGTCCCAGTTCCCTGCGCCTTCCGCGTCTTGATTGGCTGAGCGGGGCGGTCGAGCCCCCACCCCGTTCCATTATAAAGAGTGGGAGGGGGATGGCGTCCCGCATTCTTTCATCTCCTCCTTCCTTCAGCTTCTGCTCCCCCCTTCCATCCGCCATGGAGAGAGGGAATCCTGGTCCTTCAACGGTTGCGAGTCATGAGGGGAAGGGGGAGGGGGCGAGGCCGTGGGCGAGGCTGAGGCGCTCGGGAAAGAGGAGGACGGGGCGGCGCACCGGCCTCGCCTCCGCCAGCAGTTCCTCCCCCATGGAGGGCCACATTGGGGATGACCCTTGCGAGTTCTTCGTCAGGCTGCGTCGGCCGCCTCGCCGTCGCCTTCGTCTCCCGACTCCATTCGCGTGGGAGATGGAGCTGGATCCGTCGGAGTCGCTGTGATTGCACATGAGGGGCTGTGGGATCAGCGGCACGCGAGTTCGCGTCAACTTCCCAGCCCCTCACGTGATGTATCTTTGTCGAGGATGGAAGATGTTCGCTCATATCCACCGCTTGACGAAGGGGATAACTCTCCATTTCAAGCTGATGGAGGGTGGCCTTCTCTCCGTCAAGGTCTTCGGGTGCTTTAGGACCCGTGCAAGGTGCTGCATGGAGAGCTCTTTTGATAGTGCAGACTCCTCCTTGGGCGGGAGTGACGAGGAGGACAGCGGCAGCGACGACGAGGGTAGTAGGCGACAGGATGACGGGTCCGATTAGGTGTCGGGTGCCGCTCCGTGCGGCACCGGCGACCCCATCATCCGCGTCGCCGGCTCCCTAAACTTCTTGGGGTCGTCTCCTTGGGCGGCTGGCGTTGGGAGGAAGAGGGCGGGCGGCAAGGCCGTCAAGTTGGAGTACACGGGTACCGACGCCTTCGACGCATGCTGACATCCTGCCGCCTCGTCTTCGAGCTCTGCTTCCGGCGCCGCCATCACCATCCAGCCTTTGGACGGCCACCAAGATGTTCTCTTGGTGTCTTCTGCCACCCGTAGCTCACCTAGGCGCTCCTTTTGGCTCTTTCACCTCCTTGACCTACCTCCTGAGGAGAGGGACAAGAAAGGGATTACAGGCACCTTATCTCTTTTTAGTTTGTAAGCCCTCGGGCCTTTGTTGAATTTAAAACTTGTAGTCCCATCATTCATGTTTTTCATTCCCTATGTACTGTACCTGAGTGGAATTTTTTAATGAAAAAGGGATGCTTGCCGGGTCATTTGTTTGCGGGTGGAACCCACGACAAGGAGTAAATCCTTGATATCTTCAAGATAAACATTTCCTTGCCCGGCAATAGGCCTTGCCGTCTCCCCACTTCGCTCGACCTTCCTCACGCCTTTGGCGGAGGCAGGGATGAGGCGGGTTCTGGCTCCTTGTTTCATCCTTTCGCTGCCGCGACTACGACCAAACTTGGCCCCAGGAACGAGCCCTAGGGCCTAGAGTTATGGGAGCACGGTACCTTAGGGGAAAACGAGGTTTCACATACCTCAGTCCATAATGGAATGCATGATAAGGGATGAAGAACTTATCTGAAGATGCAGCCCCCGGCAACCCTGGTTCGCCGTGGGTGAATCTTTGCTCTTGCAGCCCCCGGCGATGCTGGCTTGTCGGGGGCTAGATGCTGGTCTGTTCATCTTCTTTTCCTACCCAAGTGGTTCGGCATGGATATCCGTGTGTCCTGTGAACCAAAGAAGACAAAAGAAAGACAAAGAGACACACACTCGACCTCTAAGCTAGGGGTTAGTCGCCGCTTAGCACTATCAACCCTAACCAAGGACGAGACTCGACCTAGCATGCATGCTATAACTTAGGGCGCCAGCGCTTCATTTATTTATGCTCAGGGTCTGCGCCTGGCTTTTTACAAAGGGTTACATGCATCATCGGCAATGCTTGTACAAAAGGTGGTTTGCCGGGGGGCCCAGCAAGCCGCGCCTCACGGGTAAAACTTGCGAAGATGCTCAATGTTCCAGAAGTTAATCACCGGAACGGCATCTTCGGTCTCCAGGCGGACTGCGCTGGGCCTGGTGACTCGTATTACCCGATAAGGGCCTTCCCACTTTGGCGTAAACTTGTTGGAATTCTTGGCCGATTGAACGCGCCGAAGGACAAGGTCGCCTTCCTCAAGGCTTCGGGCATGAACCTTGCGGCTATGGTAGCGGCGCAAGGCTTGCTGGTAGCGTGCTGCTCTCACAGCCGCCCGAAGACGATCTTCCTCAAGGAGCATTGCGTCATGTTGCCACAGTTGCTCTTGCTCAAGCTCATCATAAGCGAGCACTCGAGGTGACCCGTATATGAGTTCCGTGGGGAGAACTGCTTCTGCCCCGTATACTAGGGCAAAGGGTGTCTGTCCGGTGGCTCGATTTGGCGTCATCCTGATCGACCAAAGAACCGTCGGTAACTCATCAATCCAGCGCCTTCCACTCTTGTGCAACCTGTCAAAGGTCTTGGTCCTTAAGCCTCGTAGTACTTCAGCGTTTGCCCTCTCAGTTTGACCATTGCTTCGTGGGTGAGCAACGGAAGCGAAACAGACTTTGCTGCCGAGATCTTGGATATATTGCATGAAGGTGCGGCTTGTGAACTGTGTTCCGTTGTCGGTGATGACCCTGTTGGCTACACCAAAATGGCACACTAGTCCCTTGAAGAACTTGATGGCTGACTGAGCTGTGACTTTCCTCACTGCCTCCACCTCCGGCCACTTTGTGAACTTGTCGATTGCAACGTACAAGTACTCAAAGCCCCCGACGGCGCGGGGGAAAGGGCCCAGTATGTCGAGCCCCCAGACCAAGAAGGGCCAGGAGAGAGGAATGGTTTGAAGGGCTTGAGCTGGCTGATGAAGCTTCTTTGAATGGAACTGACACGCTTCACACCTGGTGACTAGTGTCATCGCATCCTGGAGGGCGGTGGGCCAGAAGAAGCCTTGCCGAAATGCCTTGCCGGCAAGGGCCCTTGACCCGATGTGGGATCCACATATGCCTCCGTGTATCTCCGCCAACAGCTCCAGTCCTTCCTCCTGAGGGATACACTTCAATTTCACACCGTTCGGCCTCTTTCTGTACAGGACGTCATCGACGAACTGGTACATGGTAGAGCAACGGGCTACTTTTTCCGCTTCTTCCTGCTCTTCAGGAAGTTCCCCTGTTTGGAGGAATTGGACGGTATCCTGTGCCCACGCTGGAGCCTGGGGCTCGACGGCGAGGACTAAAGGCATTTCCTCCGCTATGGGAGCGGCTGTCTCGACGGCAAGAGCTTGACGCTCCGCCGGAGCTAGCCGTCCCGTGGCGGGTTCAGTGTCCTCGATAACATCCTTACCGGCGGTTCCGGGGAGCTCGGCGGGAAAGTACTTGTCGGGTCCTGATTTCCTCCTCTTGTTCTGCTCTGTTGATGGATCAATGGATGGTTGAGTTAGCTGGAGCACAAAGGTACCTGGTTCCACAGGTAGCTTGAGAGCAGCGCGTTTTGACAGGTAATCGGTGATATCGTTCTCCGCTCGGGGAATGTATTTAGCCTGTATACCGTCGACACGCTCTTCCAGCTTTCTCACTTCATCGATGTAGGCCTTCATCAACGGGCTCTGGTAGTCCTTGTTGACTTGCTTGACGACGAGTTGCGAGTCGCCCCTGACGATGAGCTACTTGATTCCGAGGTCTGCCATGATCCTAAGACCGGCAAGCAGCCCTTCGTTCTCTGTCGTATTGTTTGTTGACACGTCACTGGAGAAGTGCATCTGGATCACGTACTTGAGGTGCTCTCCGGTGGGCGCGACAAGCACTACGCCAGCTCTGGCATCGTGTAAGGAGAAAGCTCCATCAAAGTACATGATCCAACTGCAACGTGCCTCCTTGTCGGGGAGAGCACTCACTTGGGTTTCTTGTTTCCGCCGGTGGAGCTCTCTGGCACGTCCTCGATGGGAGCGCTACACTCCGAAGAGGTGCGCTTGCCGGAGTGGGTGTCCGAGGTCTCACCGGTCTTCTTCTTCTTCTTCCCTCCCGGGGTCCCAGCGGCAGGAGCAAGTGCCCTAGTGGCGGCAGCTGCTGCAACTGCTTGCTGGTACAGTTGGTCAGCGCAAATCAGTGCATCTTTCTTATCGGAGGGGATGGTGATGATCGTCACAGGTCCTGGCATCTTCAGGGTGTTGTAGGCGTAGTGTGACGCCGCCATGAACTTGGCCAGCGCTGGGAGGCCAAGGATCCCGTTGTAAGGCAAGGGGATCTTGGCAAAATCAAACACGATCCTCTTCGTCCTGTGGTTCAGATTGCTCCCAAAAGTCACGGGCAGCGTGACCTTTCCCTTAGGTTGGCTTCTTCCCGAGTTGACCCCCTAAAACGTGCCCATCTCTTCGAGGTCTCCATCAGGAATCTACAGTTTCTCGATCACGGCAGGCAAAATCAAGTTCAGACCGGCCCCGCCATCGACTAGCATCTTTGTCACCTTGAGGTTGCGTATTGTTGGTGAAACCAACAATGGCAAGCACCCGACCGCAGTAGTGCGATCAGGGTGATCCTCAGTGTCAAAAATGATAGGTGTGCTGGACCACTTCAGCGGCCTTTAGGCATCAAACGACGGCTCTGTCGCTGTAATCTCTCGCGCCCACTATTTAAGCTGGCGGTGAGAAGTATGCAGCAAGGCGCCGCCGTCGACGCACATGGCCTCTGTAGCTTTCTGAAACTCTTGGTCGCCGGATTCGTCGTCCTCTTCGTGATCGTCGTCTTCTGGCTTTTTGTCACGGCCCCGGGCGGGCCTCTCCTATTGTTTATCCTTGCCGCGACGGCCCGCCTGGCCGTCACGCTTCTTGCCGGACCCCTTAGCACCGTCTTGGCCCTTCTACTTGTCCCGCCTCTCATATTCAGCCCTCTACTTTTCAGCGAGGAGCTCAACCTGTCGGCAGTCCTGGAGAGCATGGCCTTTGGTGCGATGGATCTTGCAGTATCGCTTGTCGGAGTTTCCTGGCTTCTCGGCAACCGCCAAGGCCCGACAGGCAACACATCCGGCAATTTCCTTGCCGGGGTCATCTGCCTTGGTTTTCTTGGTGGAGCCGGTGTCATCAGATCCCTCGACGGCAAGCACGTCTTTACCTTTGCGCTTCCTGTTGCGGCACCGGCCCTTCTTCGCCGGGGCAGCAGTATCTTCATCTGAGGAGTCGATTTCCACGCCGGCGTCTTCGCCGGGGTACTTCCTTCCCTCTTCAGCCCGGGCACATCTGTCAGCAAGAACATAGGGTTCTGCTACATCTTTCACCTTGTTCATTGCCAGCTCTTCGCGCATCTTGCGGTTACGCACGTTCTGATGGAACGCGCTGATGATGGCGGCAGGGGGAACATCATGGATATTGTACTGTATCCGGCTGAACCTCTGTATATACTTGCGGAGACTCTCACCTCCCTTCTGGGGAATGACGTGCAGGTCGCTCGCTTGGCCATGGGCTTGGTGGCCTCCAGTAAAGGCGCCCACAAACTCATGGCACAAATCCGACCAGGAGGAAATAGTCTACTGGCAAGTGCATCAACCATGACATGGCGTTGGGTTTAAGAGCCAACGGAAAGTAATTCGCAAGCACCTTATTGTCGCGGGCTCCGGCAGCTTGCATCGCAATGGTGTAGATGCTGAGGAACTCGGAAGGGTGGGTCTTGCCGCTGTATTTTTCGCCCACGTCAGGTTTGAAGGTGCGGTGAGTGGGCCACTGGAACTGCCGCAGCTCACGGGTAAAAGCCGGACAGCCTACCTCATAAGGTAGGCCTCCAGGGCTCTCCGGTGTTGGGTGGTTCACAGCAGGCCCTGCTCGCCTGTCTGAGTAGTGGCACGCTCCGCGCCGGCGCTCAATACTGGTTCGAGCGTCTTCATGTTCTCGTTCCCGAAGGACTTGGCGCTGGTCACAGTGGGTCCGCGGGTCGGACGACGCTATGGAGATTTCGTCGCCCGTAATGTCGCGACGGGCTGGCGTCCGCGGTACCGGGCGGGGAGGAGGCGAGTGCACCATGGTCACGGCACCGCCGGCTTTCCTGCCACTGGTCCGTGGGACTTCGTTGGAGCGTCGACCCAGGGGCTCCACCGGACTCGGTTCGTCTTTGTTGGCCACCGCAACAAGGCTTCGGATAGTGGCTCTCCATTCGTCGAGTTTCCCTGTACTGGGAGGAAAATCGAGGAGCAACTGCGCGCGCGCCAGGGCTTCTGCTGGCGTTGGTGGCAGCGAAACCTGCATGGATCGCGATGCGCTTCGACTTCTGACTATGTCAGAAGGAGATCTATCACGACCTCGCGGTCGCATGCCATCTTCACCAGCGCCTCGGCGAGCGGGTTGGTCTTCTACCTCCCGGGAGTAGCGCTCGGGGCTCTTCCCGCGGCGACGCCCGGGGTCTTCGGCGTGATTACGCTGTTCGTCGCGCGCTGCTTGAGAGGAGCGCACCGTCGGCGCCGGCATGGGAGTCTTGGAGGCCCTCGCATCGCCTTCAGGCGGGGTGGCAGTGATCTTGGAAAGCCCCGCGCCACCCGCGGACGGCCAGGCTCCGTCTTTGGATTCGGCGGCGTGCGGCCCGTTACCAGGCGCACGAACATTGCCGCCTCCCAAACTCTGGTTGCTGGGATGGTGTTGGTGTTCGCGAACGGCGCCCCGGGTCCTTTCTGCGACCGGTCTTCTGCTCGCCCGCGTCGGGACGGGATGTCCAGCTTCTGATGGGCCAACCACCATCGTCATCTTCTTCTTGGGCGCCATCACGATGAAGAAGCGTCGAACAAACTGCTAAAGCCGATTCTCACAACTGCGCCCCCTACTTGGCTCGCCAAAGATGTCGGTGGGAACGACACCTATGGGATCACAAGAATCCCTACTACGGTTGCGGGGCGTGGGGTCGTGAGAAGAGCGGATCAAACAGATAGCACACGGTTCGTTTATCCAGGTCCGGGCCGCGAGGATGCGTAAAACCCTACTCCTGCTTTGGTGGATTCTATATCTGTGTTTTGGAGCTAGCTATGGGGCATGAGGAGCTCCAAAAAGCCGAATCCTCCTCCTGGTCGCCTCGGGCCTCCTTTTATAGGAAAGGGGTTGCCACAGTGGCACACAGGAGGTGGAAAGGGTACAGTGATATGAGGTTATCCCTTGCATTGCATGACAATTCGCATTTAATGCGTCTTGCCTAGGTGTCCTTGCTTTATCGGGGACGGGGGAGAGCCCTATCTTGTCCATCGCCGCTCCCTCTCGTGTCGACACGCGCCCTGGCTAGCGGCGTCCGCGGTGCCATGTAGGCAGGCAGGGAGCTGAGGTGGCGCAGTGGTGGGTCTCCACGAAGATCCGCATGCCGCCACGCAGGTGCCTGCCCAGCTGGTTGGGTCGGCAGCTGCATGCGAACGGTGGTGGAGGTTTGACTGGCGTGGGCCTGATGGTGGCCCTACGGGTGTTCTTGGCAAGGACCTTGCCGGGGCCCCGGCAAGGGTCTTGCCATGGCGCCTGTTGTCATCCCCGGCAAGGCTCTTGCCGGGGGCCTTGTGGTCCTCCTTGGCTGGGATCCTGCCAAGGATCATCATCTTCTAAAGGGTGTATCTGATCTTGAATGTCTTCACAAAGATCCGCATGCTACCACGGGGATGTCTCCGAATCCTTGCCCCATGGGGGCAGTGGACTCAAGGGTGACTTACTCCGTAGGTGTGGGGCGAGCTGCCATGGCAAGGGTCTTGCCGGGTTTGCTAAAACCGCCTCCCGGCAAGGATCTTGCTGGGGGGGTCCGCTTCGTCCCCTTTGCTCTTTGTGGTCTTGGTCTTGGCGTCATTCTGCTTCTCCTGAGCTTCGGCCTTACCTTGGATCACCTCCCTTGCCTTGCTCAGTGTGGTGGTGCCCGTGGCTCAGACTGCCCGTGCACAGTTATAGGGGTACAAAAAGTGTATCCCTCTTTTTGTACACCGATAGCAGGCTTCGCTGCTGGCCTCTGCCGCACTGACTGCGGAGGTGGATACGCTGAAGCAGAACCTCGAGCGGTCTAAGCAAGAGCTCGGCCTAGCCAAGCAGCAGATCCAGGAGAAGGAAGGTAAGAAATACCTTATTGAAATATGTGAAAGGTGCAATTGCAAAAAGTGACAAGATTAACGCGGCTATTGTAGGGGCCACAACTGAGGTGGTGACCCTTAAGCAAGCGTTGTCCGAGGCCGAAAAGAGGGCGGCCACGGAGCACACCGAGCAGGAGAAGCATGAGACGCAGGTTGGCGAGGTGCGGCAAGAGCTCCAGGCTCTCATGAAAAAACATGAGAGTTTGGATCTTGACTCGAAGACATGAGAGTCTGAGCTCGCGGCGGCCATTGAAGATGCCAAGTCTGCCAAGGCCGAAGCCCAGAAGGCCCTCCAGGAGGTTGAGGCAATAAAAAAGATAGCGGCGGGTAAGGCATTCTTTATGCAAAGCAAGCACGTAAAAGTGAATTACTTGTCACTTACCCGAATCCGGAGCTCTCCACGAGCATTCGCAGACTTGTCCCGTAGCGTGTCGGATGCCGCCGCCTTCTACCGAGCCGAGGAGGGAAGCTCGACGGAGAAGGTGTTCTGGTCTCAGTATGCTAAGGCCGAACACCCGGTGCCCTTAAGCGACCAGCTGAAACAGCTGGTCGAGCTCCATAAGGTGGCCGAAAAGGTCATGAAGGGCCTCATAGTCCGGCTGTGGCTTGGAGAGGCCATGCCTGGGAGCTACTTCGGGCTGGTGAGGCGGCTGGTGGAGGCCTGTCCAAGGCTCGAAGTCATCAAGCGCTCCGTATGCATCGAGGGTGCCCGTAGGGCGCTTGCCCGTGCGAATGTGCACTGGGGCAAGCTGGATGCTGAGAAGCTTGTGAAGGACGGGCCACCGCCGGGCAAGGAGCATCGCAAGCCCGAGATGTATTATGAGGGCGTTCTGAAGGATGCCCGCCTTGTGGCGGATGAATGTTCCATTAATATAATTTTTTAGTGAACTCGCTCGTTTTGTCCTGTGCGCTGAAAACTTGTTCATGTGGGTGAAGCAATGCTTTTTGAATTTAAAATATTACCTTCTATGCGGCCGTTTATCAAATTTGAGAGATGGCGAGTCGTCGGCTTCTGCCCCCATGGCACGAGTGCTGGGGTGTTCGGGATAAACATGAGCGCTCTTTTTCCCATTCTTGGGTGCTTCGAGGGAAGCGCTCAACACAACGGACAAGGCAATCGGACAATAATGCTTGAACACTCTCACTTAGCCATAGAATTCTATAATTTTAAATTTAGGCTAAGCCCCTAGTGTTCGGAAGACTGAGTTCGGGGCGCTATCCACGCCTAGGCCGGACAAAGAGGACTCCTCGCTCTAAGCGGCATAAGTCTTTAGGGACTCGAAAACCTCTCGAACAGCGACCAGCTCTCGCCTCATCATGACGGTCAGTTTCCGCTTTCTCTACTGAGGTGCTTAGCCCAGCTCAACTGGGGCACAATCGCAGTAGTTCTCCTAGTGCTACCTTAGCGGATATGACGGAACATAAGGTACCAAAACATAGGAGCCGGGCAAACCCAACTATTGACCCAAGACATGATTCAGAGCCGATGCATATAATGCTATAAGTTCGGGGTGCCGCACTTGTGAAAGTGTTCGGACTTCTCACACCATGTTAAGGGGTACTTAAGCCCCTGGCATATTGGCCGTACCAAAGTGTACGGGTGCAACATGTCATTAATGAACATATATTCGTAAAAAAGAGGTAATGCAATAATAGACGGAAGCTATGTGTTGTTTATTTTAAAAAGCTGCGATCAAAGCAGAACGATACAAATAGTGCGATAAGCAAAAGATGGGACTATCAAATATGTCCTTTCCAGGGGCGAGCTACTGAATGTTATGCAAAACAGGTATACTGCTCGTTATAGAGACCACCTTAGAGTTCCGTAGTGCGGCGTAGCTTTCTGCTTCCCTGGTTGTATCGTTTGTGCGGCAATTCTACTGCCGGACAAGCCTTCCAAAGAATGGAGTCCTGAAAATAAGAGAAAAATAAGAAATCGGCAGCCCCTAGTGCGGTTTAAGCCACGTTTTGGGCGTGCCGTGATGGTGCCCCTCCCCCTGTGGCCATGGAATTTCTAGAGCATAGTTATGTATGCGCAACACTGGTTTCGCAAGTTCATGAGGGCTGGGGTTGGGGCCGCATTGTTACGCTTTCTCGGAACGTGCCAGGCGGTCTTGTTGTAGGTTACTCCAGGCGCGCTTGACGGTGTCCGGACGTTTAATGGCCGGACTGGAGAATTGCCTTGAGAGGCTGCTTTGTACTTCCGTTGCGATAGCCACCGTATGCTCCTCTGTTCGGAGAGAGCGTTCGGTGTTTCCATTGACCGTGATGACGCCTCGAGGGCCTGGCATCTTGAGCTTGAGGTATGCGTAGTGCGGTACCGCATTGAACTTGGCAAATGCAGTTCGCCCGAGCAGTGCGTGATAGCCACTGCGGAACGGGACTATGTCGAAGATTAACTCCTCGCTTCGGAAATTATCCGGAGATCCGAAGACCACTTCAAGTGTAACTGAGCCTGTACAGTTGGCTTCTACACCTAGTATGACGCCTTTAAAGGTCGTTCTGGTGGTTTTAATCCTCGAGGGATCGATGCCCATTTTCCGCACTGTATCCTGATAAAGCAGGTTCGGGCTGCTGCCGCCGTCCATAAGGACTCTAGTAAGGTGAAATCCATCAATAATTGGGTCTAGAACCAATGCGGCGAATCCTCCATGAAGGATGCTAGTGGGGTGGTCCCTTCGATCAAAAGTGATCGGGCAGGAAGACCATGGGTTGAACTTTGGGGCGACTGGCTCCATCGCGTATACGTCCCTTAGCACACGCTTCCGCTCCCTCTTGGGGACGTGGGTTGCGTATATCATGTTCACCGTTCACACTTGTGGGGGAAAACCTTTCTGTCCACTGTTGTTCGGCGGCCGGGGCTCCTCCTCGTCATTGCTATGCAGCCCCTTGTCTCTGCTTTCGGCATTTAACTTGCCTGCCTGCTTGAACACCCAACAATCCCTGTTGGTGTGATTGGCTGGTTTTTCGGGGGTGCTATGTATCTGGCATGAGCGGTCAAGTATTCGGTCCAAACTGGACGGGCCCGGAGTGTTTCTTTTCAATGGCTTTTTCCGCTGACCGGGTTTAGAGCCTTTGAATCCGGCATTAATTGCCGTGTCCTCAGTATTGTCGCCGTTAATGCGGCGCTTTTGCTTGTTGCGACGCGACCTGCCACTGGTGTCCTTGGTATCCGAATTACCAGGGGTCTTGGTCATGTTATTGCTGCGAGCTAGCCAGCTGTCTTCTCCCGCGCAAAAGTGGGTCATAAGTGTCGTGAGGGCTGCCATAGATTTTGGCTTTTCCTGTCCTAGGTACCGTGCAAGCCACTCGTCGCGGATGTTATGCTTGAAGGCTGCTAGGGCCTCTGCGTCCGGACAGTCGACGATTTGATTTTTCTTGGTTAGGAACCGTGTCCAGAATTGTCTGGCCGGTTCCTCTGGCTGCTGAATTATGTGGCTTAGGTCATCAGCGTCTAGTGGTCGCACATAAGTGCCCTGGAAATTGTCGAGGAAAGCGGCTTCTAGTCCTCCCAACAACCAATTGATTCTGCTGGCAAGCTGTTAAGCCAATGCCGGGCTGGTCCTTTAAGCTTGAGTGGGAGGTATTTTATGGCATGTAGGTCATCACCGCGGGCCATGTGGATATGAAGGAGATAGTCCTCGATCCATACCGCAGGATTTGTTGTGCCATCGTATGATTCGATGTTCATGGGTTTGAAACCCTTGAGGATTTGATGATCCATTACTTCATCTGTGAAGCATAGTGGGTGTGCGGCGCCTCTGTATTGGGCTACATCACGACGCAGCTCAAATGAGCTTTGTCTACTGTGTTCGGCCCAGCCGGATTTACTGTATCCGGCGTGACGAGTACCGTCTTGTGCCGTGGGGCGCCCACGTGATCCATAGATCGATCTTGTTTGCCTTGCCTTGTCCTCCAATATATCTCGCAGGTCTGGCACATTTTCCCATGCCTTGGTAGTTTTAGAGCGGCGCTGGGGTGCGGCTTGAGTGGAGGGCCAAGAGGCCTCTCTGTCGCGGCCACGGGGTGGCCGGTCGGCCGCATCATGCGTTGGTGATGTAGGTTTAGGTGCTTCCTCCTCTAATTGGGGTAGCAACCTGCGCTTTGGGTAGCTCTTGGAGGGGCGTTCGAGTTCATACTCTTCGGCCGCAAGGACTTCAGTCCATCTGTCGGCTAGCAAATCTTGATCAGCTCTAAGCTGTTGCTGTTTTTTTCTTGAGGCTGTTCACCGTGGCCGTAAGCCTGCGTTCGAAACGCCCTTGTTCAACGGGATCCTTGGGCACGACAAATTCGTCGTCGTCGAGGCTTGCCTCGTCTTTGGACGGAGGCATATAATTATCGTCCTCGATCTCTTTGTCTGCCGCTCTCTCATGAGGGCTGGCTTCTCTATCCTCCTGTGCTGAATCTTGCTGGAGGTGGTTGTCTTCGGCACTGTCCGGGGTGTTATTATCCCCCGTGCCGGAATCACCGTTTTTGTTTTGGCGGGATTTAGAGCGGCGCCGCTGACGCCGACGCTTAGGCTGCTTCTTGGAGGGGTCATGCTCCGCTGTTCCATCGCCATTGCCTTCTTTTGGGGTGTCCACCATGTATATATCATACGACGAGGTGGCTTTCCAGTGCCCTATAGGCGCTGGTTCTTGATCGTCTCCTGCATCGGCGTCCATACCGTCGATGTCTTCGGAGTCGAAGTCGAGCATGTCGGTTAAATCATCGACAGTGGCTACGAAGTGGGTGGTGGGTGGGCTTTGAATTTCTTCATCATCTGTATCCCAACCTTGCTGACCATAGTCCGGCCAGGGCTCTCCTGACAAAGAGAGAGACTTTAGTGAATTCAGAATATCACCGAAGGGCGAGTGCTGAAAGATGTCTGCGTCGGTGAACTCCATGATCGGCGCCCAATCGGGTTCGATCGGTCGGGGCGCGGAGGGCTCGAAGTCTGGAGAGGAGTCCGGCTCCTTGGAGTCACGGGCTTCGTAGAGAATAGGGCTGGTGTTCGGCTCGATCGCCATAGAGATTGCAGCCCCCGAGGCGGTGTCTAACCACCCATCCTCGGTTGGTGTGATCGGCTCCGAGCTAGGGGTCGGAGCGGACACAGGTGCGGCCTCCAGGGGCACTGTTCGGCGGCAGAGCTAAATCATGCCCATCGTGACAGTGCGGCGCGCTCCGCTGTGGCTCGAATCCGTCAAAGATCAAGTCTCCGCGGATGTAGGCCGTGTAGTTCAAACTTCCAAATCTGACCTGATGGCCAGGGGCGTAGCTTTCGATCTGCTCCAGATGACCAAGTGAATTGGCCCGCAGTGCAAAGCCGTCGAATACGAAGATCTGTCCGGAGAGAAAAGTCTCACCCTGGATCGCATCGCTGTTGATGATCGGAGAAGCCATCGGGCCTAAAAGTGACGACACAGAGGAACTCTCAATGAAAGCACCAATGTCGGTGTCAAAACCGGCGGATCTCGGGTAGGGGGTCCCGAACTATGCGTCTAGGTCGGACGGTAACAGGAGGCAGGGGACACGATGTTTTACCCAGGTTCGGGCCCTCTTGATGGAGGTAAAACCCTACGTCCTGCTCGATTAATATTGATGATATGGGTAGTATAAGAGTAGATCTACCACGAGATCAGAGAGGCTAAACCCTAAAAGCTAGCCTATGGTATGATTGTTCTTCGTCCTACGGACTAAAACTCTCCGGTTTATATAGACACCGGAGAGGGCTAGGGTTTACACAGAGTCGGTTACAATGGTAGGAGATCTACATATCTGTATTGCCAAGATTGCCTTCCATGCCAAGGAAAGTCCCTTCCGGACACAGGACGAAGTCTTCAATCTTGTATCTTCATAGTCCAGGAGTGCGGCCGAAGGTATAGTCCGGCCATCCGGACATCCCCTAATCCAGGACTCCCTCAGGCCCTGTTTGGATACTCTAAGTCAGAGGTTAGATTCTAAGCATGAACTAACTCTAACCAAAGTGGTGTTTGGATGGCAGGGTTAGATTGACAACTAATGTATCCAAACAAGGCCATGGGTTGAAACGTGCCTACAACAACACTTTGTAGAGTAGTCGTTTCTTGGTAGGGCTGGTTGGTAAGAGCATGTACAATGGTTGATAAGGTAGTCTTATCTTAAGTCTGCCACGTATGCAAGTGGTAGTAGTTTCTTGGCATTATTAGTGGTTTCTCGCATTATTAGAGGTTTCTTGTAAGGAACAATGTACTACTACCGACAAAAGGCGATTCTAGGCTGTGTTGTACTCCAACGAGTACTACTAGTGGTCGCGGGAGTGTATACCTCGTTTTGTGGGTTCGTTCCCGGCCGAACGCACGGCGGCCTTTTTTTAAATAGTAACTTCGCTGTGAGCCAATATTTTACATTGGTAGTTTGAGTTTTGAAGTCAAATGGACGTGCGGCACCACAATCTGGGTGCATTGGATAGTCTAGCCAAGTGAACGGGTTTTCCTTCCCAGCATCTCGTGGCTCGCGTGCTCGCCCTAGCCGCACCTCGCTTGCAGCTTCCTCATCAGCTAGTACTAGCATATTTAAACTAGCGCCTCCCAATTAAGCCCGAGGAGCCAGCAAAGCCTGGCGGGGCATTGGGAACTGTGCAATATAGTTCTGTACGTAAAGTGCTCTACTACTACTATGTAGCTTGTGGCGTTGCATGCATGGACTTCACTCCATTATAGGTTCTACTACAAAAGAAATTCCTCTTGACGTGTTTTTTTTGAAACGGAGGCAAAAGCTTTGCTTCATCTCATTCATAAAGAAGGAACTACTAACAAAGTTCGACGAGATCCATTACACCTCCACAAATGGAAGCGAAAGCCTAGTCTTGTTGTATCAAATAACTCAAATGTTTTGCCCCCGCAGTAACCATCGCTGATAAACAGGCTGCTAGTGTGTGCGTGAGAGGAGCGGCTGAGTAGACTAGCTACATGAGAGGAGCAGTTGAATAGAGCACCGAGAGTACCCACTAGGCCACTACGCAGGTGTACTTTCCTTGCATTGATAGTACAACAATGGTTCTAGAGAACAGTATGTAGTACCCTCCACTTCCAACTGTAGCTCCTTGGCCCTGAGATTCAAGAGTTCAAAACTGGTGCACTATACTACAAGTACAGTACATCACACTACTAGTTGAGAAAGTAGTACTAGTACTACTACAGTACGAGTACGTACTCCTCCGTCACATAATGCAAGACGTTTTTTGACACTAGTTGGCGTGTACAAAAAATAGCAAAAACATACCCAAAATTTCTTAATCCATGCCAAAAACTACTAGGTACTGCCAAAAATTTCTTACTAGTGCTATTATATACAGTATAATGCAATCCCATAACGTCTCATAATGCTAGTACTAGTAGTAAATAATAGCCTCACCCCTTCACTAAGGAACGATCTACATTTGGAAGGGACGAGGCCCTGCGGTTACTACGCTCTTATCTCCTCCTCGTCGGTTCCCCTCCCCCCGAAGAGAAGGCAGTTCGTTGCTGCTCCCATGGATTCGCCAGGCGGTTCTCCTCCTCGTCGGGGCTGGGAGACCTTGGACGACGATCCTCTGGGAGGAATCGCACGCCGCTCCGACGTCCTCACCGCCGCAAGACTCGATGCTTCCTGCACCAACTTTTTCAAGACAGTGCTTAAAAAGGGTTAGGAAAAGGCCATGCTTGTTGGTCTTCCATGCGTCATCGAGGAGAAGGTTCTTCTATGGGACAATCCTTCGAACAGTCCACCGCTCCCTGGCCATGGTTGCAGTTGACTCCGCTAGAGTTGCTGACATTGAGAGGTAGTCGGATTTAGTCTGATGAGCAGGTCAGTAATGGAGTTTGATCATGTAGTACTTAGTTATTCCATTTCCATCCCATAATTTGTCCGCTGCCCACTGTCTTATATATAGCTCTGGGTCGGTGCCAACAAAGATTGGCCTGCATACCTCCGGCCGGATACCACCATCATTTTGCATAACATCCACAACAGTGTGGCCGTTCGGGTAGACCCCTTCTCCACCATTGGGATCGGCCTTCCAGACTGCCTGGGCTTGAATATGTATGATGATGCCTACATGAGATTGAAGAAGATAGCAATTGCGGACCCGCCGACAAAGCGACACGGCTATGACGATTACTATCTCATCGTGGTGTTCGACATAAGGATTCCCAAAATGCAAGAGGCAGTAACAGCAGAGGCTGGCGCATGTTGGCGGCGGCAGATTTGTACCCCTACACGTTCAAAGACGCCGTGCGCCATCTAGGCCGCATCTTCGTGGTGACAAGCCAGGGAACTAGTTTCATCTGGTTGCCATCCTACAGTACAGGATATTACAAACGGAATGCACAAACCATCATTTGCATCCCTAATGGTACTCCATTATTTTGCAGGGACCAGTCATCCCGCGATCAAAATAAGATCGCCGATCCTGGATGTGCATTTGCATCCACAATTTGGTCGAACCTGGAACCTTGTAGCTGACTTTGGCATATTGGGATCAACTATCTTAGTAGTCGTTACCCATGGTACCACTGATGTGCAACATGGTCACACAATCTACCACGGTCGGACCGTCACCATCTACCCAGGTATTCCATTTTTTAGCCCTCCCTCCTTCTCTTTCATTGTTGTACTAGTACTCTACTTACGTACTAGTAGGAGTACTTTCTACCTTTGAGTACTTTTTACCCACTAGCTACCACCATTTTTGTTTTTCCATGTCTTACTATCTCATCCATGTAGCCAAGAGTGGCTATATATAATAAGCCGGTTATTTTAGTTCCTCTATACCGGAGTAGTACTATTTGCTACACAGTATAACTGACCGCCATATTTGAGCACAACATTATTATGCATGGACCTTGACTATGTATGTCACCATGTGTCCAGATCTGAGATGCCGCATGTACCAAATGAACGGTGCCGAGTTCGACCCCTGTGATGCTACGTGGGTGCCAAGGAACACTCTTGGAGAGTACTCGCTTTTCATTGGGGACAGCTACCCCATTGTGAAGCAGATGCCATCTTCCGTGCATGACACAGAGGGCCTGCCGTTCATGAAGCATGGTTGTGTCTTCAGTGCGCATCGCCGGATGAACGACATGCTGGGACACGCTATCCCTGATTTATGCCGCATCGGCTTGGATGAGTCTCCATCATGTGGAACCGGACTAGAAAGCTGCGACAATGATTCTCGTTGCCCACCGCTATGGATTGTGCCATCCATGAAGAACACCTGGGACTGGAACTTGGAGGAGGACATGTATCCCATCTATAACGTGTAAGTGGAGTACGGTAAATTGTGAACGGTAGCGCTGTGAATATATGTAGACTAGTCGTGCACAAATTTATCACATGAATTGGATATGAACTTGTGTGGCATACTGGCATTTGTCCTTTAGAATTTATTACTAGTAAATGTGTTATGTGTACGTGCAACTTGTGTGGTTGTTGCACGGTCTCCAACATGCTCTTTGAGAAAAAAAAAGGTGGCACGGCTTTGGATATACGTGACGTGGCGGCATCATACAGTAGCATCGTTCACTATAGTTGTAGTACGCTCCTACTAGGACGACAACTCCTATAAAACCTTGCGCTTGGCTCTTTGCCTCTTCGGGAGGTTCAAAAGTTCGTACTCGTGTGAACCTTGCACTTGGCTCTTCGCCTCTTCGGAAGGTCCAACAATGATGATACCACAGTACACATTATGCTTCTGGCAATCTAACACCAATTGAATTGCTGCACGTCCATCACGAGGGCGAGTGCGAGGGAGAGGGAGAGGGCGTTGTAGTCAAAACCCTCTCCTCATCCTGCGAACCATCGTGCACGTGGGTGAGGGAGAGGCGTAGTAAGCAAGCTTCTCCTCGTTCGATGAGTTGACGGGACACATCAAAGCAGTACTAGTACTAGTCCATACTGTGTCCTTTCCGGTTAATATGGCTTTATTTGAAATGAGAGAAATACACTGGCGGTCAACGTATGTAACAATACGCTCTTTACGGTCACTATATATAGTTTTGCGGTGATTATACGATCACTGGATCATCGTAGAGCACCGTATTGCACCCTACTGACCAGCCACATAGTCGACGTGGCACTTTGTTGACTGGTTAAATTGTCACCTGGTTTCTGGGTCCCACCTGTCAGTTGGCAGAGCAAAGAAATCTGCTAAAAATAAAAGAGTGTATTACATCTACACTTCCAATGCATTTAGCCTTTAATCTAAATCGATATTGATTGACTAATGCACCAACTTGTGCTCTAGGTATAGGCTACATGTCTATCCTTAATTACAACATGCAACGACCTTCATTTAATCTTCTTCTCTCAATGGTTGCATGCACAGATAAGTCTGCTACTTTTGGGCGTTAATTATGCCCTGGTCAATGTGTAAATCTCTAATGTACAGTCTTTCACGGACATATGGAGTAGGTTGAGCACTTGAGCGTGAGCATGTGTGTTGTGTCGTGTGCTGTGTGCCGCATGGGTGCATGAGTGCTACGTGCGTCCATGTGTACGTGTGAGTGTTGCATGTTGCATGCATGCATGGGGCTTACTCCCTCCCATTGACATGTTCATATTTCAAGCTTCCTTTGTTCCCTCCATATGGTGATACTCCCTCTGTTCCCAAATATGGAGTAAAATCCTCCCCCTGTTCCCAAATACGGAGTATTTGTCTTTCTAGAGATTTCAACAAGTGACTACGTACGGAGCAAAATGAGTTAAGTGAGCGTAGAGGCATAGGGATAATGTAGAAAGGAAGTCTTCGTGGTCCATTATTCCCCATCTCGGTGTCAGGACCGCAACTCGATGTCACATCGATCTAGCCGGTAACACCTCATATCACTTTGCGGCCTCACGCACGGTATCCCGTCAGGTGTCGCCTTACCTTTGCCCGGGACCGTTTGCGCCTTTTGGCTCACGTATATGATAGTGTTGCTAGCATCCATATGATAAGGAGCCCGGGCTGACATGACTAGTCGTAAACCCAAAGTGGCACAGACTTACAGGGACAGGCATCCATGACCCAGCTTCGAACGTGTCGGTCATCAGCAAGTGGGTCCGGGCTGTAGCACTGGGCTAGCAGGACTCCGGTAAACCGGGCTGTAGCGGGCTAACAGGACTCCGGTACTCAAAGCGTGACATTTCCCCGAAGGGACAGACACCGGAACGAAGAAGGACACATGCCGGCCAGCCTAAGTGTTCCAGAGCAGTAGCAAGCTACCATGGCTCAGCGGTAACACTAGGAGACATTTCCCGGTAAGAGAGGCTACTAAAGATAAACAACTAGATAGTCAGATCCCACACATACCAAGCATTTCAATCATACACACAATATGCTCGATATGTGCAAATACAACGAAGCATCACAACATGACTCTATGACATAAGTACTTTATTTAAGGCTCAGTGAGCCATACATAACATACACAAAGGTACGGGTCTCACGACCCCACATACAAGTCATACAGTCATACAAACCAGCAGCGGAAGTAGCTTGTCTGAGTACAGACAACTAGTAAAATAAAAGAGGCTTGGGAAGCCTAGCTATACTACAAGGTCCTTCACAAGCTCAGGGTCACCACCTGGGTCTTTAGCCTACTCGTTGATGTCAACGTCTACATAGAACCCATCAGAAGGGGTTGCAGCGTCTTCTGTAAAAATGTAGATTATAGCAACATGAGTACAAAGGTACTCAGCAAGACTTACATCAGATCCTACATACATGCATAGTATCAAGAAGGGTTGGTGGAGTTATTGCAGCAAGCCAGCTTTGACTCTTGGCTAGGCTATCCTACGATACTCCAACTGAAATGATTTTTTGCGCACACGAGTCCACTACTCACCAATTCAATACACTACCGAGGATCCGCCTCCGTCTTCCTACGGAAGAGCCATCCTCGGCACTCACACTTATCTTGAGGCTTTTAGTAGTTTCCATTTACTTGTCTATGAACTGTATAGGCAACCAAGTAGTCCTTTACCGCGGACGCGGCTATTCGAATAGATCATGTTAACCCTGCAGGGGTGTACTTCTTCATACATGTTTCCACCACTTAGCGTCTGCACACGACATGTGCTCGGCAGACTTCAAGCGAAAGCCGATGTGGGTGTAGACCACGACCTACCTAAACACTTAAGCCTCTAGTCCAGGTTTATCGCCTATTCAGGTTCCATCCGCAGGGAGTCCGGCCGAGGTTTCCCATACGGCCCCGAACGATGTGAACAGGGTTCCCGAGATACCTAACGGGTATTCGGTACACCGTGCCACGTACCTACCGCATCACAGCCCACCCCTACGGTCAGCGCTGTCCACGGCCTCCAGTAGGCTACAAACACCAGAAACTACTTGCAACTCCTGGACAGAGAGCTAGGGTGAATAAGAAGTCGAGCGGGGTCATATTTCAGGGCCCAATGCATGGTAGTAGCTATATCTTAAATCACACATACAGATCTCAGTGCTTAAGGTCGGCTTCAATTAAACAACCCACCATGTACTCCTACATGGCCTCTCATCGATACCTTTACCAGATCGTGTTCACCACACCACTCTCATTTCCGACATAATCATTTCACTCTAGCCATCACCCAGATGAACCAGACCTGACACAACTCTAAGCATAGCAGGCATAGCAAGGTAGGAACAACACATACATATGGCTCAATCAACTCCTACACATGCTAGTGGGTTCCATCTAGTTACTGTGGCAATGACAGGTCATGCAGAGGAAATGGGTTCAACTACCGTAGCACACAGTAGTTTGAAACGCGTTGTCTTAATGCAGTAAAAGAGAGCAGGAGCGAAAACATGGGATTGTATCGATATGATCAAATGGTTGGTTGCTTGCCTGATGGTTCGATGCACTGATACGGTTCTTCGTTAGGGTAATCACGGTACTCCTCGGAGGCAGAACCTGTCGCAAAGGACATCGATACACAACCATCACCAAACAATGTGCAACAAAATGATGCATGCATGAAACATGGCAATATGAGTGTGCTGGGCTAATGCAACTAAAACCAGAAGGGTTTGAACAAATTTGAATCAAAGATTCAAATTTCAAACTCAAACATGGCCTTTTAAGGTGCTTTTCCTTCTTCTGCTTAAAACATCAATTTAACTTGTTTGATCATGCATGAAAATAGTACAGATGGATAGATTGGATTTTTCTGATCATTTTTCATATATAATTTGTCCAATTTGGAGTTACAGAATAAAAGTTATGAATTTTTGAAGTTTAAATAATATTCTGGAATTTCCTGATTTAATTTAAATCCAGAAATATAATTATTGCACCAGCATGACGTCAGTGTGACGTCAGCAGGTCAACGGAACAGGTCTGGGTCAAACCTGACATGTGGGGGCCACACGTCAGTGACAGGGGGGGTTTAACAGGTTTAAATTAATTCTAATTAGGGATTAGTGGCGCTGGGGCCCACTGGTCAGTGTCAGGGGGTTAACAGACAGTGGTTAGCGCTAATCCTAATTAGCTACAGGGCTGGGCCCACCTGTCAGGGACTCGGGGGGTCCTGCCGTGGTCAAAGTGGGTCAAACCCACCGGCGACATGACACCGGCGAGGCCCGAGACGGCGGCGCGATGCGGAATCGCGCTACAGGGCACGGGCGAGGCCGTGCTTGGGCTCGTTGGAGAGCCCTTGCTCCCGCGCGTCGAACGGTGGTGGTGGCCGTGCCTGGGGTGGTCTGTACCGTCGACGGCGAGCTCGTGAGCGGCGGCCGGAGTTCGGGTGCGGTCGGAATCGGCGTTGCAGGGTGTTTGGGGAGGCGTTGGTGCGTGCTGCGTGCTCCTAGTGAGGTGTGGAGCACGATAGTGTGCTCGGTTGGGCGCTACGGTGACCGTGGCCACGACGGCGACATCGCCGGCGGCGTCGAGCTTCGGAGCTCAAGGGGGCGGCAGCTACAGAAGGCTAGGGACGACGGGGCAAGGGGGAATCGAATCGGTGGCTCACCGCGGAGCTGCAGGGATGGTTAGCGGGCTCGGGGACGGCCGGAGTGCAGCGAATCGACGGTGATGACCTCCGGTGGCCGAGGAGGGGAACGGCGACGTAGGCGGCGGTGCAGGGCTTCCGGAGACCCGTGGAGCGGTGGGGAGGAAGAGGGGGTCGAGGCGGAGCTCCTGAGCTAGTCGGGGAAGCGAGGGGTGGCCGGAGACGGCTGCTGTGGCGAACGGCGGCGAGGGTGGTGTTTGGCCGTGTGAGAGAGAGAGCGAGGGAGAGGAGGGAGGAACTGAGGGAGAGTGAGAGAGAGCAGGGGGGGAGGCGTGGCGTCGTCCGAGGCATCGAGCGAGGAGGGGAGGGCAGGCAGGCAGCCGAGCAGGTGGCGTGGCGCGGTGGCGCGCGCGCGCGCCGGCCACACTCCCCTCCCTCTGTCGAGGACGAAGACGGCAGAGGAGGGAGGCGGGCTGGGCCGCCTGCTGGCTGGGCCAGCCAGCTGGCTGGGCCGCACAGTGGAGGAGCCCAGGTAAGCCCCTCCTGTTATTTAATTTTCTGTTTTCTAATTTCTGACATTTGTTTTGATTTAAATAATATATTAAATCATTTATTTACCTTATGCCAATTTTTGCAGGAGCTAGATATATTATTCCAGAGCTGCTTTATAATTGGCATAATATTTGGAAATATATTAATATATATAATTAATATATTTCCAATGCAAATATTTATGCATTAATTCCAAATGCCCAAAATAAATACCTATGAGCTCTTAAAAATATTGGTTTGATTTTTATCTCTGTCCAATATTTTCAGGGAGCAACATGAGCATTTTCTTGGACCCTTTTGGAGAAATTTTTATTTGGATCATTTTCAAAAATGATTCTGAGGGTTTCACAGATCCCCATTTCAAGTTTCTGATGAAAGAGTAAACATGATGCAACACTCTAATGCATGATTAGCTAGGGTGTGACAACTCACCCCCACTCAAAAGAATCTCGTCCCGAGATTTGGGTTCCTCCGGAAAGAAGGCGGGATACTCAAGTCGAAGACGATCCTCCATTTCCCAAGTTGCTTCATCCTCAGAATGGTGCGACCATTGAACTTTGAGAAACTTGATATTATGACGTCGGGTGGTTCGTTCGGCCTGATCGAGGATACGAATGGGGTACTCTCGATATGTAAGATTATCTTGGAGATCAAGCGTTTCGTGGTCCACTTCACGGATAGGATCCGAGAAGCAACGCTTGAGTTGAGAAACGTGGAAGACATCGTGGACTCTGGAGAGGTGCGGAGGTAGTTCCAACTGGTAGGCAACTTCTCCTCGTTTGGCGAGAATGCGAAAAGGTCCAATGTAACGAGGAGCCAATTTGCCTTTGATACCGAAACGATGGGTTCCCTTCAGAGGGGTGACCCGAAGATAAGCCTTCTCGTCAATCTCGAAAGTCATAGCCTTATGTTTTCGGTCATATTGACTCTTTTGACGAGATTGGGCTGTTTTCAACTTTTCACGAACGATGCGAACTTGTTCTTCTGCTTCCTGAATCATATCCGGGCCAAAGAATTGTCTTTCCCCGGTCTCTGACCAGTTAAGGGGTGTTCGACACCGTCGTCCATAGAGAACTTCAAAAGGGGATTTACCCAAGCTAGATTGATAGCTGTTGTTGTAAGCAAATTCGGCAAATGGAAGGCACTTCTCCCAGTCCATTCCGAATGAGATAACAGAGGCTCGAAGCATGTCTTCTAGAATTTGGTTGACGCGTTCCACTTGACCACTTGACCGAGGGTGGAAAGCGGTGCTAAAGGAGAGACGGGTTCCCATAGCATTCTGGAAACTTTCCCAAAATCGAGAGGTGAAAAGACTTCCTCGATCCGAGTTAATTTCCAAAGGAACACCATGGAGAGACACTATTCGGGAGATGTATAAGTCTGCCAGCTGACTAGCGGTTATACTCTCACGAACAGGTAAGAAATGGGCTACTTTGGAAAGACGATCGACCACGACGAAAATAGCATTATTCCCTCTCTTGGTCCTGGGAAAACCGGTAATGAAATCCATACCAATTTTATCCCATTTCCATTCAGGAATAGCTAAGGGTTGAAGGGTGCCAGCAGGCCGTTGATGCTCTGCTTTTACACGACGACAGACGTCGCAATTTGCAATATACTGAACAATCTCTCTCTTCATCCTAGTCCACCAGAACCTCTGGCGTAGGTCCTGATACATCTTAGTACTACCGGGATGAATGGTGAGAGGAGATTCATGAGCCTCCTTAAGGATCAACTGCCGTAGATGCTGGTTCTTGGGAACCACTAGACGGTTCTCAAAGTACACAACACCATGATCATTTGTGGAGAAACAACTAGCACCTCCGCTAGCAATGTTCTCTTTGATTTTAGATATTCCCTTATCTCGCTTTTGGGAAGCAATGATTTGATCCGTAAGAGTAGGTTTTGCTACCAAGGTGGAAAGAAAACCTTGAGGAACAATGTGAAGGTTAAGCTTCCGAAATTCCTCATGGAGAAGCGGTTGACTTTGTTGTAACATCAGGTTGTTACAATAAGATTTACGACTTAGCGCATCGCCATGACGTTGGCTTTTCCTGGGGTGTAAGTTATTCCTAAGTCGAAATCTGTGATCAACTCGACCCAACGTCTTTGCCTGAGATTCAAATCCGGTTGGGTGAAGATGTACTTCAAACTTTGGTGATCAGTGAATATTTCGCAACGATTACCGAGGAGGTAATGTCGCCAGGTTTTAAGTGCATAGACTACAGCTGCAAGCTCTAGATCATGAGTAGGATAATTCTCCTCATGTGGGTGCAATTGCCGTGAAGCGTAGGCAATTACGTGTCGATCTTGCATGAGAATGCAACCTAGTCCTTGTCGCGAGGCGTCGCAGTAGATAACAAAGTCCTTGGAGAAGTCTGGCGGTACCAGTACGGGAGCAGAGGTCAGGCGTCTTTTCAGTTCCTGAAAACTGTGCTCACATTGTGGAGTCCACTCGAACTTCTTATCTTTCTTGAGGAGTTCGGTTAGAGGTTTAGCAACCTTGGAGAAGTTCTCGACAAAGCGACAACAATAGCTCGCTAAGCCTAGAAAACTCCGAACTTGCTTGACCGATTCAGGTGGAGTCCAATTAAGGACGGCTTGAACTCGCTCAGGGTTAACAGCAATACCTTTACCAGATATTACATGACCCAGATAGGTCACTTCTGACAACCAGAATTCACATTTAGAAAATTTGGCATAAAGGCGATGCTCTCGAAGTTTCTTCAACACTAGCCTTAGATGTTCGGCATGTTCTTCCTCGTTCTTGGAGTAGATGAGTATATCATCGAGGTAAACCACGACGAATTTATCCAAATACTCCATGAAGATTGAGTTCATTAACCGAGAGAAGGTGGCTGGAGCGTTGGTTAAACCGAAGGACATGACGGTGTACTCGTATTGGCCATAACGAGTAACAAAGGCCGTTTTAGGAATGTCCCCATTTCTGATCTTGATTTGATGGTAGCCCAACCTCAAATCCATCTTGGAGAAGACTGAGGATCCAGCGAGCTGATCATACAGGTCGTTGATCCTGGGAAGCGGATATTTCTTCTTGATTGTGACCAAATTGACAGGTCGGTAGTCTACAACCATCCGGTCCGTACCATCCTTCTTCTTGACGAAGAGAACGGGGCAAGCCCACGGAGATGAACTAGGTCGGATGAAACCCCTTTTCAAGGACTCATCGAGTTGTTTCTTAAGCTCGGCTAGTTCTAGGGGTGCCATCTTATAAGGTCTTCTAGCAATCGGAACGGTTCCTGGAACGAGGTCTATTACGAACTCAACATCCCTGTCAGGTGGAACACCTGGCAATTCCTCTGGAAAGACATCCGGGAAGTCACGGACTACCGGCACGTCCTCAAGGTCTGGCAAAGGGCTGGCGTTAAGAGAATATAATTGTCGCTTGGCTATTCGGGTCAAGACATTGACTATCTTCCCCGAAGGATGGGTGAGTTGAACAGTCCTAGAGAAGCAATCAATTTTGGCTTGATGAGCTGACATCCAGTCCATACCCAGAATGATATTAATATCTGAAGATTTAAGGGCTATCAAAGACGCGAGGAAAACAAGTCTGTCGACTTGGATTTCATTTCCATGGCTTACTCTAGAAGTTTGCCACTTGGATCCCGGAGTTTGAATTACCATAGAGGTTGGCATATCACCGAATGCGACATTATGCAAGCGAGCATAGTTTTCAGATATAAAAGAATGAGAGGCTCCTGTATCGAAAAGAACAGATGCCGGGTGGCAATTAACAAGAAGCGTACCGAGAACGACGTTGGGATCCTCTTGAGCTTCTTCGGCAGAGATACAGTTGGCATGGCCACGTGAAGCGGTGACCGGCTTGGCGTGGAATATTTTTCCTGTCGGCTTGCCACGGCCAACAGCTTTAGCAGACTGGTTGGGGTTGGTCTGGGGACACTCACGCATATAGTGACCAGATTCCCCACACTTGAAACAGATCACGGAACTGGTACGTGGAGGAGCATTGTTAGTTGGACCCCCATAGGGCTTGGCCGGTGCCGACTGTTGAACAGGGCGAGGCGCCTGGAAAGATGGCCTCGGTGTGAACCTGGGTGGCAGGGCGGTGTTGGGTACCCACACGCGGCGCTTCTGAGGACCAGCACCGGATGAGGAACCCATGTCACGGCCATGCTTTCGTGTTGCGTCATAGTCAGTCTGACCAGTTTCAGCACTGATGGCTTTGTTGACAAGTTTCTGAAAAGATGTGCACTCATGCAGACGGAGGTCGCGGCGAAGCTCAGGACTAAGGCCCTTACGGAACCTTGCTTGCTTCTTGGCGTCGGTAGAAACTTCCTCGGTTGCATATCGTGCGAGATTACCAAACTCCCTGCTGTAAACATCCACAGAAAGTCGGCCTTGGGTGAAACTGCAAAATTCTTCACGTTTACGGTCCATGAGACCCTCCGGAATGTGATGTTCACGGAAAGCCTCGCTGAATTCAGCCCAAGTAGTGATATGGCCCGCTGGGCGCATAGCTCCATAATTTTCCCACCATAGACTGGCGGGGCCTTCAAGATGATATGCAGCAAAGGTGACCTTGTCAGCCTCTGCTACCAGCGCGGAACGCAGTTTGTGAGAGATACTGCGAAGCCAGTCATCAGCGTCGAGAGGCTCGACGGAGTGGTGGAACGTGGGTGGATGTAATTTGATAAAATCACTGAGTGACACCACGTTAGTCCTCTGATGGTGTGCTGTGTTCTGTTCAATACGCTCCAACAAACGGTTGGTCTCCCGCTTGTTTCTCTCAGCTTCCATCATAACCTCGGCTAGGGAAGGAGGATGAGGCAGATTTTCATTCCTGCCTTCACTGCCTTCGGCCTGCTCTTGAGAAGCAGGGTTAGCGCGCGTGTTGACCATCCTAGGTAAACAAGACAATGATTTAGTCAGAATGATAAAATTCCGACATAGGATACAGAATGTAAGGAATAACTCGAAATGCAAGATGATCATCCGTATGACATGGTAGATACAGAAACTGCTTCCTTTATTCCATCGTCATACACACCATACAGGGTTTAGTACAAGACCAAACAAAGTAATATTACAGTGAGAAAAGGATTACATCTCATCGGAGGCATCCCAAGCTCCTATACATTATTTTTCTACACCTCCGGAAAGAGTACAAACTAGGTCATATCCCACGAGTCACGCGGGACGATAGACGACACAACTAGTGCGAACTAGTGATACTACCACTAACTCAGACCGATCCGTAGTAGTCCTCGTAGAAGTCACCTCCATAGCCTGGAAGCTCAACATGATCATCGGAAACAGACGGTCTCGCGGAGCTTGTGGACCATAGGGGCTAGGATGAGGTCTTGGACCAACAGACGGTGGCCTGCGGGGACCGCGAGGTGGGGTGATGCCTCCTACATCACGCCAAACCATCACGTCCGGCAGAGCAGATCTCACAGGATAGAGATCGCGCATATCCGAATATCCAGCTTGCACCGCCGGTGCAAACCGAGTCAAAGTGGCCCAGTGGTCAGCACGGGTATTGAAGAGCTCTAACCTCAAGGCCCGATTTTCACGGTCCTTATCCTCGAGCATCTCAGCAGTGGTGCGAGTCCGTGAATCCTCCTGAGTGGGGTCAGCATAGATAGCCTGGAGATACCCTTGTGCTCCCGGAAGTGATCCTGGCATGTACCGGAAATCAGAGTCCCGAAATAGACCAGATCTGACTCGCATAATGGTCATCATAGAGTAGGCGGCGTCCTGCACAGCCATCTCAATAGTAACCCCGAGTCCATAGGAGCAGTGAAGAGGCTCGGTGGATCCAGGATAAGATGGAAATATCCTGACAGTGCAGAGATACTGGCTTTGATTAAAGTCTCGGAATTGCTCTTCGACCGTGTACTCAGGATACCAGCGGTATCCAGCCTCAGTCATTACCCTGACCAACTTGGCAGTATGGCCGGGTACATCTAGGCATCGAGTCAGGCGAACCACTTGATTGAGGTCGCGAGTGGCCATCTGAAAGCACAATCATAATGCAAGGGCATTAGAATTTCTAGCAAAAATTCGGCAGCATAACAGCTGTAAATGCTCAAGAAGGATTTTGAGACATTTGACAAAGGATTACATACACACTCAACATCATCATATCAAAGTTCTGAATCCATTCTAACAACATAATGTGGTAGTAGAACTGAACTAGGCTTGTATCCATCAAACTTATAAGGTACTACTGATTGGTAACACGTGATCCTGATAGAGAGAATAGATCCTAATTCCTTAACCCCCGGTGGAAGAATGGACTGACTCAGATAAGAATGTCATAAGATAGAGGAGTAAAAAGAGCCTTACGTTCCAACCCACAAACAATTCCCCTACATATAACTAAAGAATTTCTAGACTCAACATTGACCAGTTTGGCTTGAAGAACCTACAGGCAGTCCGGCTCTGATGCCAACGCTGTCAGGACCCCAACTTGATGTCACATCGATCTAGCCGGTAACACCTCATATCACTTTGCGGCCTCACGCACGGTATCCCCACGGGTGTCGCCTTACCTTTGCCCAGGACCGTTTGCGCCTTTTGGCTCACGTATATGATAGTGTCGCTAGCATCCATATGATAAGGAGCCCGGGCTGACATGACTAGTCGTAAACCCAAAGTGGCACAGACTTACAGGGACAGGCATCCATGACCCAGCTTCGAACGTGTCGGTCATCAGCAAGTGGGTCCGGGCTGTAGCGGGCTAACAGGACTCCGGTACTCAAAGCGTGACATTTCCCCGAAGGGACAGACACCGGAACGAAGAAGGACACATGCCGGCCAGCCTAAGTGTTCCAGAGCAGTAGCAAGCTACCATGGCTCAGCGGTAACACTAGGAGACATTTCCCGGTAAGAGAGGCTACTAAAGATAAACAACTAGATAGTCAGATCCCACACATACCAAGCATTTCAATCATACACACAATATGCTCGATATGTGCAAATACAACGAAGCATCACAACATGACTCTACGACACAAGTACTTTATTTAAGGCTCAGGGAGCCATACATAACATACACAAAGGTACGGGTCTCACGACCCAACATACAAGTCATATAGTCATACAAACCAGCAGCGGAAGTAACTTGTCTGAGTACAGACAACTAGTAAAATAAAAGAGGCTTGGAAAGCCTAGCTATACTACGTGGTCCTTCACAAGCTCAGGGTCACCACCTGGGTCTTTAGCCTACTCGTTGATGTCAACGTCTACATAGAACCCATCAGAAGGGGTTGCAGCGTCTTCTGTAAAATGTAGATTATAGCAACATGAGTACAAAGGTACTCAGCAAGACTTACATCAGATCCTACATATATGCATATTATCAAGAAGGGTTGGTGGAGTTATTGCAGCAAGCCAGCTTTGACTCTTGGCTAGACTATCCTACGATACTCCAACTTGAAATGGTTTTGCGCACACGAGTCCACTACTCACCACTTCAATACACTACCGAGAATCCGCCTCCGTCTTCCTACGGAAGAGCCATCCTCGGCACTCACGCTTATCTTGAGGCTTTTAGCAGTTTCCATTTACTTGTCTATGAACTGTATAGGCAACCAAGTAGTCCTTTACCGCGGACGCGGCTATTCGAATAGATCATGATAACCATGCAGGGGTGTACTTCTTCATACATGTTTCCACCACTTAGCGTCTGCACACGATATGTGCTCGGCAGACTTCAAGCGAAAGCCGACGTGGGTGTAGACCATGACCTACCTAAACACTTAAGCCTCTAGTCCAGGTTTATCGCCTATTCAGGTTCCATCCGCAGGGAGTCCGGTCGAGGTTTCCCATACGGCCCCGAACGATGTGAACAGGGTTCCCGAGATACCTAACGGGTATTCGGTACACCGTGCCACGTACCTACCGCATCACAGCCCACCCCTACGGTCAGCGCTGTCCACGGCCTCCAGTAGGCTACAAACACCAGAAACTACTTGCAACTCCTGGACAGAGAGCTAGGGTGAATAAGAAGTCGAGCGGGGTCATATTTCAGGGCCCAATGCATGGTAGTAGCTGTATCTTAAATCACACATACAGATCTCAGTGCTTAAGGTCGGCTTCAATGAAACAACCCACCATGTACTCCTACATGGCCTCTCATCGATACCTTTACCAGATCGTGTTCACCACACCACTCTCATTTCCGACATAATCATTTCACTCTAGCCATCACCCAGATGAACCAGACCTGACACAACTCTAAGCATAGCAGGCATAGCAAGGTAGGAACAACACATACATATGGCTCAATCAACTCCTACTCATGCTAGTGGGTTTCATCTAGTTACTGTGGCAATGACAGGTCATGCAGAGGAAATGGGTTCAAGTACCGTAGCACACAGCAGTTTGAAACGCGTTGTCTTAATGCAGTAAAAGAGAGCAGGAGCGAGAACATGGGATTGTATCGATATGATCAAATGGTTGGTTGCTTGCCTGATGGTTCGATGCACTGATACAGTTCTTCGTTAGGGTAATCACGGTACTCCTCGGAGGCAAAACCTGTCGCAAAGGACATCGATACACAACCATCACCAAACAATGTGCAACAAAATGATGCATGCATGAAACATGGCAATATGAGTGTGTTGGGCTAATGCAACTAAAACCAGAAGGGTTTGAACAAATTTGAATCAAAGATTCAAATTTCAAACTCAAACATGGCCTTTTAAGGTGCTTTTCCTTGTTCTGCTTAAAACATCAATTTAACTTGTTTGATCATGCATGAAAATAGTACAGATGGATAGATTGGATTTTTCTGATCATTTTTCATATATAATTTGTCCAATTTGGAGTTACAGAATAAAAGTTATGAATTTTTGAAGTTTAAATAATATTCTGGGATTTCCTGATTTAATTTAAATCCAGAAATATAATTATTGCGCCAGCATGACGTCAGTGTGACGTCAGCAGGTCAACGGAACAGGTCTGGGTCAAACCTGACGTGTGGGGGCCACACGTCAGTGACAGGGGGGGTTTAACAGGTTTAAATTAATTCTAATTAGGGATTAGTGGCGCTGGGGCCCACTGGTCAGTGTCAGGGGGTTAACCAACAGTGGTTAGCGCTAATCCTAATTAGCTACAGGGCTGGGCCCACCTGTCAGGGACTCAGGGGGGTCCTGCCGTGGTCAAAGTGGGTCAAACCCACCGGCGACATGACGCCGGCGAGGCCCGAGACGGCGGCGCGATGCGGAATCGCGCTACAGGGCACGGGCGAGGCCGTGCTTGGGCTCGTTGGAGAGCCCTTGCTCCCGCGCGTCAAACGGTGGTGGTGGCCGTGCCTGGGGTGGTCTGTACAGTCGACGGCGAGCTCGTGAGCGGCGGCCGGAGTTCGGGTGCGGTCGGAATCGGCGTTGCAGGGTGTTTGGGGAGGCGTTGGTGCGTGCTGCGTGCTCCTAGTGAGGTGTGGAGCACGATAGTGTGCTCGGTTGGGCGCTACGGTGACCGTGGCCACGACGGCGACATCGCCGGCGGCGTCGAGCTTCGGAGCTCAAGGGGGCGGCAGCTACAGAAGGCTAGGGACGACGGGGCAAGGGGGAATCGAATCGGTGGCTCACCGCAGAGCTGCAGGGATGGTTAGCGGGCTCGGGGATGGCCGGAGTGCAGCGAATCGACGGCGATGACCTCTGGTGGCCGAGGAGGGGAACGGCGACGTAGGCGGTGGTGCAGGGCTTCCGGAGACCCGTGGAGCGGTGGGGAGGAAGAGGGGGTCGAGGCGGAGCTCCTGAGCTAGTCGGGGAAGCGAGGGGTGGCCGGAGACGGCTGCTGTGGCGAACGGCGGCGAGGGTGGTGTTCGGCCGTGTGAGAGAGAGAGCGAGGGAGAGGAGGGAGGAACTGAGGGAGAGTGAGAGAGAGCAGGGGGGAGGCGTGGCGTCGTCCGGGGCATCGAGCGAGGAGGGGAGGGCAGGCAGGCAGCCGAGCAGGTGGCGTGGCGCGGTGGCGCGCGCGCGCGCCGGCCACACTCCCCTCCCTCTGTCGAGGACGAAGACGACAGAGGAGGGAGGTGGGCTGGGCCGCCTGCTGGCTGGGCCAGCCAGCTGGCTGGGCCGCACAGTGGAGGAGCCCAGGTAAGCCCCTCCTGTTATTTAATTTTCTGTTTTCTAATTTCTGACATTTGTTTTGATTTAAATAATATATTAAATCATTTATTTACCTTATGCCAATTTTTGCAGGAGCTAGATATATTATTCCAGAGCTGCTTTATAATTGGCATAATATTTGGACATATATTAATATATATAATTAATATATTTCCAATGCAAATATTTATGCATTAATTCCAAATGCCCAAAATAAATACCTATGAGCTCTTAAAAATATTGGTTTGATTTTTATCTCTGTCCAATATTTTCAGGGAGCAACATGAGCATTTTCTTGGACCCTTTTGGAGAGCAACATGAGCTCTTAAAAATATTGGTTTGGTTTTATTTGGATCATTTTCAAAAATGATTCTGACGGTTTCACAGATCCCCATTTCAAGTTTCTGATGAAAGAGTAAACATGATGCAACACTCTAATGCATGATTAGCTAGGGTGTGACACTCGGTCAGAGAGAACTATTCAACTAGTCTTCGCAGTGAAGTGACAATACACGCTGCAGCAGATGGGACACTTAATTAATAAGCTGAACCAGCATGTTGGTGTTACTAAATCAGCCTTACCCAGTACTGCCATCATGTTTGCCGGTAGAGCACACTTCTGTCCTCCATTAACTAACATATGGGCCCTCTTGTGGTAGACACATATGTCATTGGTGTAACTATTTACACTCCGAAGGACGGTATATCCAGGTAGTAGTAGAATTGAGATTTAATGCACTTTCTTCCCTGTCTTCCACTCTTCTTCCTCCTCTCTTCTTCTTCCTCCTATCTTCCTCATCGTCGGCCGCACACCATTTCCCCCCGCTCTCTGCTCGCCCGCCCGCGCTATCTTCCTTGGTAGCTCGCGCGAACCATATACCCCCCGCTCACTACTCGGTCACATGAGGAGAAGCTTCTTCGCTCGCCCGCCCGAATCCACTTCCCCGCTGGCTCACAGACACTGAAAACCCCAATGGCATAACCGACTAACACGCAGAGCCGCGATTGGAATTCCCTCCCCGATGTTCTCTTGGAGCAGATCTGTAATCGTATGGACCTACTCAGCTCCGTCCGTCTGGCCGCATGCTCGGTGTCTTTGTACCATCTACTCGTCTGCAACCGGCCGGCTCTTTTCAAGACACCGTGCTTGCTGATTCCCGATCCTCGCAGGTGGCCCAGACACCAACTTGACGGTCCTACGGAGGTTGCCGTGGTGCCCCTCGACACGCTACCAGTACCCGTCCACTTGTCCTTCATTCGTGTCCACTACTAGGTGGGCATGAAGGCCAACTGGATCGTCCTCATCCACCAATCTGGTAGTCCGTGGCATCTCGTGGATATCTACACCCAGCGAGATATCACCCTTCCATATTTGGATACCGCCGCCATCGAGCCTTGTGCCCGCCGGACACTCCTGCCTACTACGCACGAGATGCATCGAGCTTTTGGCTCGACCTCTGTTTGCTGAAGGTTGTAATCTGCAAAGTGCCCACACCATCAGAGGACTACATGGATTACAAGCTCATTGTCGTGTTCAACATGGGATTAGTCTATCTGGAATACGGTCGTCATACATGGTTATGGATCATCGTCGATCCTCTTTACCCAACACTTCTGTCTGATGCTATAGTGCACGATGGCATCGTTTATGCGGTCGACGCACAGATTGGCTGCCTATACTGGTGGAATCTATCGCCATGTAATTGTTCTATCTCATCTCATCTTTACCTTAAGAATACGACTGCCTGTTCATTGTTACAAATTTAGAATGTATAGTATGTCTATAACCACATCATTGCTATATGTTCCTCTCATTTTCTAGATTTTTATGACCACACATGTTATTGTTAGAGTTGATATGAGAATAATTGGTATGTAATGATTGTTAGAATAGATATTATGAGTATAACCTCATGATTGCTATATGTTCTTATCATTTCCAGGATTTTTATAACAACGCATGTTATAAAATAGAGTTGATATGATAACTGTAGTAAGTGCTATGGTAGAATATGAGTAGGCCCTGTCATATCTATTTTCCTCTCATTGTTACATGATGTTTGAACCATGATATATTGGTAGAATATGAAAGCCATTGGCTTATTTTTTTAACTTGGGGTATGATTATGACCACGACATTGCAATTCTCTGTCTATGATATGTGTCACTGTTATAATAATCTTAATTCCACACATACTCTGAACATGATTGTTTATTTTTGTCCTTTTGGTCTCCAATTTGAATTGTTGCAGCATACGCAAATGCACTGGCCTTCATGATTCCGGGACCTGGAATCATACCAGCCGATGGGTGGTGGTATATCGCTAATTCAGCTGACGGTGGTCATTTGATGCTCATTTGCACGTACCAAAATGACCAAACCATTTCATCAAACCACATGCAGTACAATGCCTAGGGCGTTCGTGACATTGATGGCTATGGCTGCTTCGTGTTCGAGAAAGATCCCAGCTCCGTTGGGCCAGGCGGATTCAACTGGAGACGGGCTTACAGCCTCGGCAACCACTCCATGTTCCTCGGGCTCAATTATCCGATCTTCCAACCAATCATCGGTCATATCACCAACGATGATTACCGTGCTATGCAACTTCCATTCGCCAGGGGGAACTGTGTTTACACATCATACCATGGGTTTCATGAATCACCATATCCAGATATTCGTCAACACAGCTTGTTGCCAGATAATCTTCAGTGTGTGAAAGGCATCAAGCTTCCATGTGATGGATGGCTTTTGCAAACCCGACATGCGGTGATGTGGTTCATGCAAGTCGAAGAAGGATTGGCTGCTGCTGCCGGCTGGCGTCAAGTTCGATCCCACGGATCAGGAGCTGATCGAGCACCTTGAGGCCAAAGTGAGTGCTGACAGCGCGAGATCTCACCCTCTCATCGATTTGTTCATACCAACCATCGACAGCGAGCACAGCATATGCTACACCCATCCTGAGAAACTTCCAGGTAAGACACCTATCGACCGTCTACTTGCACAAACATATTCCTTTGTTTATAGCTCTATTTTTGTTTTTAGACGCAGACCTGGTGAAGCAATTACAATTTGACAGTTAATAAAAAGTGAAACAAGTGACTGCAACATGCCAAAGATGTTATGAAAATGCCAACTATGTACACTAAAACATGTATTAGACAATACTGTAGGTATCACACTGAGTGGCCTAAGCAAGCATTTCTTCTAGCGCAATTCCAGGGCGTTCAAAAGGGGCACGTGGACGCGTCGCAAGATACAGTCGGAGTGCGGCATGCACGCGATGTGGCACAACACCAGCAATACCTTGCCGGTGATGGTCAACGGCCGATAGACGGGCAGCAAAAAGGTTCTGGTGTTGCACACCAACAAGAACTTCGACTAGCAGAGGACCAACTGGGTGATGCACCAGTACCACCTCGGGGGCCTGGAGCAAGAGAAGGAGCGGGAGCTGGTCCTCTACAAAATTTTCTACCAAACGAACACTAGGGCCAGGAGTAAAAAGATTATAAGTTAGTTTGGTATTGGTACTTGCACTACCTTGTCGTCCGCAAGTTGGTATTGTTGTTAACGATCTTTTGGTATGAACTTGGCATTTGCTTCCAACCATCATGCTGAGGGTGGACGTGGATATAAAGCTGAATCATTTGTTTCGAAATGAATTTTCAGGCACCTGATTTTTATTTGATGGGTAGCATAAGCACCTGCCGTTCGAATTCCTAGTTCTTCAATTTTTTCGAAACAAGTGCATGCTCTTTATTATCATGATGAAAAAACAATATCCCTGCTGCATCCCAGTTATCAGTCTGTACTTGCAGAATTCTCTCGTTTATTGAGCACGTATATTGTTTTTTCAGGTCGAGCAAGTTTCAACTGGGTTGTAGACTGCCCAGGCTTGGTTTTTTTAACAGGCCCAGCCCATGACGACAACGGGGCACAAAGATCCAGCAGGTATCTACTGGCCTCTGGCCCGCCAGCGTTAGTTATATTTTGTCTTACAACATCCGCAGGCACTTTTTTACTGAATCAAACACACAGCCCAGTTCTATTTTCCTCTTGAAACGCATGTCCTACATCCGTTTTCTAATCTCTACCTATAGTTTTACTAGTTCATATACATGTATCATTATATTGAAAATACATAAAATTCCCTTTTCATATTTACATCCTTATTTTTGTTGTTGTTTTTCCCTCCCAACGCTGATTTTTCTTACCACTGGTTTTCCCTTAAACCAACTCAATTGTCCCACGTCTAATTTGCTTACAAAAACAAAATGATTTTTTTGGCAAATCAATAAGTTATTAAAAAATGTTTATCATTTCGGGATTACAAAAGTTCAAACTCCACCGAAATATGAAAAATAAGGTTGAACTTTTTGACCGTGGTCCTGGGCAAAAAATGGGCTATAATAAATTACTTAAGAATTAGCAAATGGGCTGCAAATTATTAAAAAATAGTAAATGGGGTCTATGTTGTCTGCCACATATTTGGAGGCTGACTTGTGGGCCTACTAAGTTCATGCATACACAAGGTTTATCAAAAAAGAAACTTAGTCAACAATCGACTCTACCAGCGTTAGACCGTTAGATGTCTTCTTTAGTCTCTAATCTTCCTGCCCCAGCCGCCCAAGCCAGCGCCATCGGAACCGCCTGCTCCCACCTCCCGTGACCGGATGTGCTGCCGGGCAGGCCTCACGGTCCCATCATATACTCGCATCCCTGGCCTGTCTATCCCTCTACTCACCCACACCTCATGTTATTTTTCAGCGACGGCAGCCGAACCAGTCAACCCTCGTACTCTCCACCGCGTGGGCAGCCACTGCCGTGTCTTCCCCGGCTCCGTGTCGTTCCCTTCGTAGGCCTCGCTGTCGTCCACCACCTTGGTGCTCTCGGCGCAGCCTGGTCAACGTGGTCAACAAACGACATCCATCGGAAGTGGACTATACGTGGAGAGGCTGACAACTGGATCCACGGCCGCACACAAGGAAATGCCTCCTTATTACGTGCAAAATAATGATTCCTCCACCTGACATCTGGGACCCGCCGGAACGGCCTCTGTATTTCGCGGAAAAATGTTCCCTCCGCTGACAGGTCGGACCCACCAACTATATCTTCGCACGCTAGGAAGTGCCTCCTTATTGCGCACAAAAAAATGAATACCCCCTGCCAGCTAGGACCCACCACAGTGGGAGGTTGACTTGTGGGCCTACTAAGTTGATGGGGACATAGGGCTTTGTGAACTTAATCAATATGAACGATTCTAGCTCCAGTGACCGTACGATGTCCATCCAACGGCCTTACTGCTTCTTCAACCTCTGGTCTTCTTGCTCCAGCCGCCCAAAGCAGCGCCGGTCGTGCTGCCTGCTCCTGCCTCCTGTGGCCGGCTGTGCTGCTGTGGAGGCCTCACCGCCCCCATACTACTCCCACCGTTGGCCAGGCCATTCCTCCACTCACCCACACCCCCTGTTATTCTGCGGCGATGGCAGCCTCACACCGCAGCCGAACCAGTGAACCCTCGTACTCCTCTCCGTGTGGGCATCCACTATCACGTCTTCCCTGGCTTCGCATCGTCCCCTTCCTAGGCCTCGCCGTCGTCCACCGCCTTGGTGCTCTCGGTGCGGCGTGGTCAATATTGTCAACAACCGACTTCCATCGGAAGAGTACTGTACGTGGAGAGGCTGACAGCTGGGTCCATGGCCACATCCCAGTTTTTTTGTGATTTGCCAAGTAAGTCGCTTTGTCAGGCCTGTTGGGCTGCAAATCTCTCAAGACGAGGAGAGCTTCATTCGGCTGGCTAAGAAAATGGCCTATCAGTAATGAGAAATGGGTTGTACATTTTTAAAAACACATCAAACCGGCAATTAGCTTCAAATTTCTTTTTTTTTCATTTCGAGATTTTAAATTGCATTGATTTTTATGCGTGGACAATTTGTTGGATTTTATATTGATATACATCTATTTTTAAAATCAGTTTGAATGTGACTCGAAATTTCGGGATCAAAATCAGTTCGGACCGCACCAAAATATGCAAAATTTCATATAATGTTTTAACCGTAGCCAAAATATGGGTTGTAATGCTAACAAAAAGAATATGGGCTCCAAAAAAACCTTAAGAATTAGCAAATGGGCTGTAAATTATTAGAAATAATGGCAGATGGGCTGTATGATGTTTTCCACAAATTTGAGGCTTTCCTAAAAAAAGGTTGACGCACAAGCAGTGACTGTTGGATATCCATCCAACGGCCGTCGTGCTTCTTCAATTTATGCTCTTCCTGCTCTAGCCGCTCAAACAAGCGCCAGCGGGACTGCCTGCTCCCTCCTCCCGTGGCCGGTTGTGCTGCCGCACAGGCCTCACCGCCCCACCGTACTCCCATCGCTGGCCTAGCCATCCCTCTACTCACCCACACCTGCTGTTATTCTCCGGCGACGGTAGACGAACCAGTAAACCTCGTACAGTCGTACTCCTCTCCGTGTGGGAAACAACTGCCGAGTCTTCCCTGCCTCCGTGTCGTTCCCTTCCTAGGCCTCGCCGTCGTCCACCGCCCTGGTGCTCTCGGCGCGACCTGGTCAACATGCTCAACGACCGACATGCATCTGAAGTGGACTATACGTGGAGAGGCTGACAGCTGGGTCCACGGCCGCACGTAAGGAAATGCCTCCTTGTTACACGCAAAATAATGATTCCTCCACCTGACATCTGGGACCCACTGAAAGGGCCTCTGTATTTCGCGAAAAAACGTTACCGCCGCTGATAGCTTGGACCCACCAGCTATATCCTCGCACGCAAGGAAGTGCCTCCTTATTGCACACAAAAAAATGAATACTCCCCCTGCTAGCTGGGACCCAGTATAGTTGTAGGCTGACTTGTGGGCCTACTAAGTTGACGGGGGACGGAGGGCTTTGTCAACTTAGTCAATATGCACGATTCTAGCTCCAGTGACCGAATGATGTCCATCCAACGGCCGTAGTGCTTCTTCAACCTCTGGTCTTCTTGCTCCAGCCACCCAAACCAGCACCGGTCGTGCCTCGTGCTCCTGCCTCGCGTGGCTAGCTGCGATGCGGCGGAGGCCTCACCGCCCCTACTACTCCCACTGCTGGCCAGGCCATCCCTCTACTCACCCACACCCCCTGTTATTCTACGGCGACGGCAGCCTCACACCGCAGCGAACCAGTGAATCCTCATACTCCTCTACCGTGGGCATCCACTGCCGCGTCTTCCCCGGCCCCGCGTCATCCCCTTCCTAGGCCTCACCGTCGTCCACCGCCCTGGTGCTCTCGGCGCGGCGTGGTCAACGTGATCAAGGAACGACTTCCATCGGACATGGACTATACGTCGAGAGGTTGACAGCTGGGTCCACGGCTGCAGCAAGGAAGTGCCTCCTTATTACGCGCAAAATAATTATTCCTCCACCTGTTAGCGGGGACCCACCGGATAGGCCACCGTATTTCGTGAAAAAAACGTTTCCCCCTGACTGCTGGGACCCACCAGCTACATCTTCGCACGCAAGGAAGTGCGTCCGGGAAAAAAACGATTCGCCCCCCTGACTGCTCGGACCCACCAGCTACATCTTCGCATGCAAGGAGGTGCCTGACAATCGAGACCCACCTGGTCGAAGCATACGTAGCGTTGTCATTCTGGTCGCGAACGTGTACGTACATACTGGTCGATGTAGAGGTGCGCACGTGTCATAGTAGAGGCACACGCGTAGCATGTACACGTATGTACAGCGGCCAGTGTGCAAGAAAGAAAATACGGTCACGTACGTACATACGGGCAGGTTCTCGAATGCCTTCTCGCGCATACGGCCTACCAGGGCTCGTGTACATGGCTGGGTCGGAACAGAGAAACTGCATTGTCGTCGTGTTCATGGGGAGCCAACCGGCTGGGTCAGAACGGAATGCGTCGTCGTGTTCATCGGGAGGGCTTGGATGGAACAGCCGATGGAAACGAGCCGTGGCGTACCATAGAACGGAGGAAATGGGCCTTGTGTTTGACCGACCATGTTCGAAATGGGATCTTCTTCATCGGGAGGGGTCTAGCGTACCACAAAACTGAGGAAACGGGCCTCCCACGGTCGAAACGGGGGTCCTGTTGATCAGGAGGGGTGTGGCGTACCGCAAAACGGAGGAAACGGACTTGTGTTGGAGCACTACGGTTGAAACGGGGGTCCTATTCATCGGGAGGGGTGTGGCGTACCCCAAAATGGGACTCCACGGGATAATGTTAATCTCCACTGTCGACCCCCTCCAGCCTCCACAGGCTACTGTTCATCCACCGTCGACCTCCTCCAGCCTCCACCTGCGACTGTTCATCCACAAGCTCCTGTTCATCCAGCCTCCACCGCGCGCTACTCCACCGGCTATTGTTCAACCAACCTTCTCCATGGGCTCCTGTTTAACCACCCCTCCACGGGCTACTGTTCATCTAGCCCTCCACCATCTACTGTTCATCCTGCCCTCCACGGGGTGGTCCTATTCAACCTGCCCTCCACGGGGTCCGGTTCATCCAGCCCCAACCAGCTCGATCGATCGGGGTCCTGTTCATCCAGAGGCAACACCACGAGGTCCTATTCATCCACCCCACCGGGAACCGTTCATCCAAACCCCCCTAGCAACACTCACTATTCATCCAGAGGCATCATCGATCGGCTTCAGTTAGCAGCAGTAGCGAAGGAAGCGCTCGATCGGGTTCAGTTAACAGCCATCGATCGATCGCTCGGGTTCAGTAACGCGTAGCCTGCAGTGCAATCGCTCGGGTTCAGTTAGAGCCCAACGCCTCGCTCGGGTTCAGTTAGAGCCCAACGCCTCGCACCCATGCGCGTGCATGTACAAGAGAAACGCACATCGCTCGGCCCCGACCACCCACCGTAACCGGGAACACCCCGATATTTTCCTCGCCCTCGCTTCTACCATGGTTTTTTTCGTCATGGACGGCCCAAAGAATGTCATGCAGCTGCGTCTCCGGCCCGCCCAGGACGAAAAGCCCATTTTCTGTCATGATTTTTTGTCATAGAAGTAGGACCCCACCACATCTATGATGATACCGTGTTTTGTCACAATTATTGTCATAGAAGTGTCATAAGTATGATAGGAAAAAAATTCGTTCGGCCCAAAATGCCACGGATGTGTCTTTTTTTTGTAGTGCTAATTGGTGTAGGAATCACAGGAACAGATTTCTGTGATGAACTACTTTCCAATAAGGGAGTAGGTACAGTTACCTCATCAAGTTCTACTTTCCTCCCACTCACTTCTTTCGAGAGAAACTCCTTCTCTAGAAAGATTCCATTCTTAGCAACGAATGTCTTGCCTTCGGATATGTGATAGAAGGTGTACCCAACTGTCTCCTTTGGGTATCCTATGAAGACACATTTCTCCGATTTGGGTTTGAGCTTATTAGGATGAAACTTTTTCACATAAGCATCGTAACCGCAAACTTTAAGAAATGACAACTTTGCTTGCCAAACCATAGTTCATATGGCGTTGTATTAACGGATTTAGATGGTGCCCTATTTAACGTGAATGCAGCGGTCTCTAATGCATAACCCCAAAACAGTAGTGGTAAATTCGTAAGAGACATCATAGATTGCACCATATGTAATAAAGTATGGTTACGATGTTCGGACACGCCATTACACTGTGGTGTTCCATGTGGTGTGAGTTGCGAAACTATTCCGCATTGTTTCAAATGAAGACCAAACTCGTAACTCAAATATTCTCCACCACGATCAGATCCTAGAAACTTTGTTTTCTTGTTACGATGATTTTCCAATTCACTCTGAAATTATTTGAACTTTTCAAATGCTTCAGATTTATGTTTCATCAAGAAGATACACCCATATCTGCTCAAATCATCTGTGAAGGTCAGAAAATAATGATACCTGCCGCGAGCCTCAACACTCATCGGACGGTATACATCAGTATGTATTATTTCCAATAAGTCAGTTGCTCGCTCCATTGTTCCGGAGAATGGAGTCTTAGTCATCTTGTCCATGAGGCATGGTTCGCAAGCATCAAGTGATTCATAATCAAGTGATTCCAAAAGCCCATTGGCATGGAGTTTCTTAATGAGCTTTACACCAATATGACCTAAACGGCAGTGCCACAAATAGGTTGCACTATCATTATTAACTTTGCATCTTTGGCTTCAATATTATGAATATGTCTATCACTACGATCGAGATTCAATAAACCATTCACCTTGGGTGTATGATCACAGAAGGTTTTATTTATGTAAACAGAATAACAATTATTCTTTGACTTAAATGAATAAATGTATTGCAATAAATTTGATCCAATCATATTATTCACAACGCAAACACCAAATAACATTTATTTTAGGTTCAACACTAATCCTGAAGGTAAAGGGAGTGTGCGATGGTGATCTAATCAACCTTGGAATCACTTCCAACACACATCATCACCTTGCCCTTAACTAGTCTCTGTTTATTTTGCAACTCCAGTTTCGAGTTACTACTCTTAGCAACTGAACCAGTATCAAATACCGAGGGGTTGCTATAAACACTAGTAAAGTACACATCAATAACATGTATATCCAATATACCTTTGTTCACTATGACATCCTTCTTATCCGCCAATAATCCAGGTAGACCTGGGAATAGTTTGGACTGAAACCTTAGTTTCAGGTTGGTTTTGCTATTGGGCTGTGTTGGGTTGGTTTAAATAGTCTGGGAATCTAAATCAATCTAGTATGGTTTGGGTTTTATCAACTATCGGATTAGATTGGTTTGGTCTGGACACTAACCATTCAGTCTCAAATGGTTTTAGTCCATGGACAGAACCCAGTCTCTTGACCAAACTGTACGGGATAGACCAGCTACCAATCCCTACCATATACATGTACGTAGCTCAATCGAGTCCAACCATCAAGCCGCTGAGCATGAGTGGCCTGTCCGCGATCCCGACAGAGTACGTGCGGCCGGTGAAGGAGCGCTAGGGCCTAGGCGACGCCTTCGACTAGGCGACGGCAAGCTGGCCACCCGGCTCTCTGCAGTTTCCCGTCATCGCCGTGGACGGTTTCGACGCCTCCCATTAGGACCCCCCCCCCCGGCCAGCTCCGCCTGCCAGGCCACAATGCGCGAGACCGCAGCCAATTGGGGCATCATCCACGTGGTAGGCAGTGGGCGTGGAGTCATATACAGACGTCAGCACGCCAGCTTCTAGTATCCATGGTTTGAAACTGCGGGTTGAATCCAAAAAGGGGAAATAGTTTGGATGGGTTTGGTTAAAAAATCCATATAATTTGGTTTGGTCTGGATTATAGATATAAATTTTTGGATTGGGTTGGTTTGGACTAATGACCTAGAGTTGCTTGGTTTGGACTAGATTCAATTTGGGTTTGAAACGATTCCCAGGTTTAAATCCAGGGCAGTTCCACCTCCAGTGACCATTTCCTTTGCAGTAGAAGCACACAGTTCCAGGCTTGGGTCTAGCTTTGAGCTTCTTCATGGGAGAAGCAACTTGCTTGCTATTCCTTTTGAAGTTCCTCTTTCTTTCCATTTGCCCTTTTTCTTGAAACTAGTGGTCTTTTTAACCATCAACACTTGATGCTATTTCTTGATTTCTACCTTCGCCGATTTTAGCATCACGAAGAGCTTGGGAATTACTTTCGTTATCCCTTGCATATTATAGTTCATCACGAAGTTCTAGTAACTTGGTGATAGTGACTAGAGAACTCTGTAAATCACTATCTTATCAGGAAGATTAACTCCCACTTGATTCAAGTGATTGTAGTACTTAGACATTCTGAGCACATGCTCACTCGTTGAGCTATTCTCCTCCATCTTGTAGGCAAAGTACAGTCAGAGGTCTCATACCTCTTGACACGGGCATGATTATGAGATACCAATTTCAACTCTTAGAACATCTTATATGCGTCGTGGCGTTCAAAACATTTTTGAAGTCCCGGTTCTAAGCCGTATAGCATGGTGCAGTAAACTATCAAGTAGTCATCATACCGAGCTTGTCAAACATTCATACCGTCTGCATCTGCTCCTGCAATAGGTCTGTCACCTAGCGGTGCATCAGGGACATAATTCTTCTGTGCAGCAATGAGGATAATCCTCAGATTACGGAGCTAGTCTGCATCATTGCTACTAACATCTTTCAACATAGTTTTCTCTAGGAACATATAAAAAATAAACGGGGAGCTACATCGCAAGCTATTGATCTACAACATAGATATGCAAATACTATCAGGACTAAGTTCATGATAAATTAAAGTTCAATTAATCATATTACTTAAGAACTCCCACTTAGATAGACATCCCTCTAATCATCTAAGTGATCACGTGATCCATATCAACTAAACCATCTCCGATCATCACGTGAGATGGAGTAGTTTTCAGTGGTTAACATCACTATGTTGATCATATATACTATATGATTCACACTCGACCTTTCGGTCTCCAGTGTTCCGAGGCCATATTTGCATATGGTAGGCTCGTCAAGTTTAACGCCGAGTATTCCGCGTGTGCAAAACTAGCTTGCACCGGTTGTATGTGAACGTAGAGCTTATCACACCCGATCATCACGTGGTGTCTCAGCGCGAAGAACTATCGCAATGGTGCATACTCAGGGAGAACACTTATACCTTGAAATTTAGTGAGAGATCATCTTATAATGCTACCACCGAACTAAGCAAAATAAGATGCATAAAGGATAAACATCACAAGCAATCAAAATATGTGACATGATATGGCCATGATCATCTTGCGCCTTTGATATCCATCTCCAAAGTACCGTCATGATCTCTATCATCACCGGCATGACACCATGATCTCCATCATCTTGATCTCTATCAACGTGTCATCATATGGTCGTCTCGCCAACTATTGCATTTGCAACTATTTCTATCGCATAGCGATAAAGTAAAGCAATTGTATGGCGCTTGCATCTTATGCAATAAAGAGACAGCCATAAAGCTTCTGCCAGTTGCCGATAACTTTAACAAAACATGATCATCTCATACAACAATTTATATCTCATCACGTCTTGACCATATCATATCACAACATGCCCTGCAAAAACAAGTTAGACGTCCTCTACTTTGTTGTTGCAAGTTTTACGTGGCTGCTACGGGCTGAACAAGAACCGTTCTTACCTACGCATCAAAAACCACAACGCGGTATAGTGATTGCTTTTTGATCTTCAGAAAGAATCATGTTCATTGAATCCAATTCAACTAAAGCCGGAGAAACAGATAGCCACTAGCCACCTATGTGCGAAGCACGTCGGTAGAACCAGTCTCGCGTAAGCGTACGCGTAATGTCGGTCTGGGCCGCTTCATCCAACAATGCCGCTGAATCAAGAATCAACTAGTGGTTGCAAGTAATATCTATATACCCACGCCCACAACTCCTTTGTGTTCTACTCGTGCATATGACATCTACGCATAAACCTGGCTCGGATGGCACTGTTGGTGAACACAGTAATTTCAAAAGATTCCTATGCACACGCAAGATCATGGTGATGCATAGCAACGAGAGGGAAGAGTGTTGTCCACGTACCCTCGTAGACCATAAGAGGAAGCGTTATGACAACGCGGTTGATGTACGTCTTCATGATCGACCGATCCTACTACCTAACGTACGGCACCTCCGCGATCTGCGCACGTTCAGCTCGGTGACGTCCCGTGAACTCATGATCCAGCAGATCTTCGTGGGAGAGTTTCGTCAGCACGACGGCGTGATGACAGTGATGATGATGCTACCGGAATAGGGCTTCGCCTAAGCACTGCTACGATATGATCGAGGTGGATTATGGTGGAGGGGGCACCGCACACGGCTAAAAGATCAAAGGATCAACTTGTGTGTCCATGGGGTGCCCCCCTCCCCCGTATATAAAGGAGTGGAGGAGGGGAGGGCCGGCCCTCTCTATGGCGCGCCCTGGGGGAGTCCTACTCCCTCCGGGAGTAGGATTCCCCCCTTTCCTAGTAGAAGTAGGAGCCCTTCCAAGTAGGAGTAGGAGAGGAAGGAAGGAGGAGAGAGGGAGGAAGGAAAGGGGGGCCAGCACCCTTCCCAATTAGGAATGGGCTTCGGGGCGCGCCTCCCTCTTTTCCCTTCCCTCTGCTCTATTCCACTAAGGCCTGATAAGGACCATATACTCCCCGGGGGGTTCCGATAAACTCCCGGTACTCCGGAAAAATGCCTGAACCACTCGGAACCATTCCGATGTCCAAATATAGGCTTCCAATATATCGATCTTTACATCTCGACCATTTCGAGACTCCTCATCATATCCGTTATCAAATCTGGGACTCCGAACTACCTTCGGTACATCAAAACACATAAACTCATAATACCGATCGTCACCGAACGTTAAGCGTGCGGATCCTACGGGTTCGAGAACTATGTAGACATGACCGAGACTCATCTCCGGTTAATAACCAATAGAGGAACTTGGATGCTCATATTGGTTCCTACATATTCTACGAAGATCTTTATTGGTCAATCCGCATAACAACATACGTTGTCCCCTTTGTCATCGATATGTTACTTGCCCGAGATTCGATCGTCAGTATCTCAATACCTAGTTCAATCTCGTTACCGGAAAGCCTCTTTACTCATTCCGTAATACATCATCCCGCAACAAACTCATTAGTTTCATTGCTTGCAAGGCTTATAGTGATGTGCATTACCGAGATGGCCCAGAGATACCTCTCCGACAATCGGAGTGAGAAATCCTAATCTTGATCTATGCCAACTCAACAAGTACCATCGGAGACACCTGTAGAGCACCTTTATAATCACCCAGTTATGTTGTGACGTTTGGTAGCACACAAAGTGTTCCTCCGGTATTCGGGAGTTGCATAATCTCATAGTCATAGGAACATGTATAAGTCATGAAGAAAGCACTAGCAACAAACTAAATGATCATCGTGCTAAGCTAACGGAATGGGTCAAGTCAATCACATCATTCTCCAATGATGTGATCCCGTTAATCAAATGACAACTCATGTCTATGGCTAGGAAACTTAACCATCTTTGATTCAACGAGCTAGTCAAGTAGAGGCATACTAGTGACACTTTGTTTGTCTATGTATTCACACATGTACTGAGTTTCCAGTTAATACAATTCTAGCATGAATAATAAACATTTATCATGATATAAGGAAATAAATAATAACTTTATTATTGCCTCTAGGGCATATTTCCTTCAGGTTATACCATGCACATGGGGCTTGCTTAAGGCCATAGAGTGCCTTATTGAGTTGGTACACATGATCGAAAAATAGGGATCCTCGAACCCGGGAGGTTGCTTGACATATACCAATTCATTAATAGGACCATTAAGAAAAGCACTCTTCACATCCATTTGTTGCAACTTAAAGTTATGATGAGAAGCATAAGCAAACAACATGCGGATGGATTCAAGGCAAGCAACGGGAGCAAAGGTTTCACCGTAGTAGATACCCTCGACTTGGGAGTAGCGTTGTGCTACCAAATGAGCCTTGTTGTGAGTGATAGTTCTATGAGCATCTTGCTTGTTCTTGAATATCCACTTGGTTGCAGTTACATTATGGTTCTCCGTTGGCCTTGGCACCAATCTCCACACCTTGTTGTGCTCGAAGTTGTTGATTTCTTCATGCATGGCATTGAGTCAATCTGGATCCTCGAGCGCCTCATAGAACTTTTGGGGTTCAACACAAGAGACAAACGCATGATGTTCACAATAGTTTGCCAATTGTCTACAAGTGCTTACCCCCTTTCGAATACTTCCAAGCACATTTGTCATGGGATGACCCTTGGTGAGAGCTTCGATGCGATCTTGGTGGCACGACGCTCTAATTCCTCCTCCGGAGTGAGTTGACGAGTGGTCACTTGATCATCTTGAGTGTCATCTTGAGCGTGTTCTTGATCTTGAGCTTGCTCTTGATCTTGAACTTGCCTGGATGAGAGAACTTGACCTTGGGCATCACTTGGGGACTCAACACCATCTTGAGGATGATCTTGCCCTTGGTCATGTTCATGAGGTTGAGGGCCTTCACTTTGTTCTTCGGAAGCATGTGGGTCTTGAGTTGGTGATGGTTCAACTTGAGTGGACCATTTTCCTTCTCCTTTGGCCACAAGGGGTTCCTCAATGGGTAGGACAAAGCCAAGACACATTCTTCTTATAGCTTGGGGAGGAATTTAATCACCTACATCACAAGTACCACTTTGCTCCACTTGGGAGCCATTATTCTCATCAAAATCTATGTTACACGTCTCCTCAATAAGTCCCGTGGACTTATTGAGGACACGGTAAGCATGAGAGTTTGTAGCATAACCAAATGTGTCGGATTTCGGGTTCCGGCAGACCCTTGAGGTTCGAACACTGGGGTGCGCGCGGAGATTTCGCCTTCTACCTACCTGCACCCCTCCGCCTCACTAAGATATAAGCTATGGAAAGAACAGCACAAGAGACACAGGGTTTATACTGGTTCGGGCCACCGTTGTGGTGTAATACCCTACTCCAGTGTGTGGTGTGGTGGATTGCCTCTTGGGCTGATGATGATGAGCAATACAAGGAAGAACAGCCTCGCAAGGGTCTGTTCTTGGCTGGGGCGACGAACTGCTAGGAGGAGTTCAGTCACCTCTCTCTCTCTCTCTCTCTCTCTCTCTCTCTCTCTCTCTCTCTTCTCGATTGCGATCCGATCTCCTTCTCAGCTTGTTTCCGGGTTGGCCGATTCTAGATCCCCCTACCCTGGGGGTGGCTAGTCCTATTTATAGGCAAAGGCCCTGGGCCTCTTCCCAAATATTGAGCGGGAAGGGCGCCAACAATTGGCCATTTTGTAGGGGAACATCTGGTACACTTATCCTGACTAAAGTTGGTCCTCGCCTGCCAAAGGCTCTGGTGGTGACGCTGGCTTGGGCTCCACAATGACTTCCTCCCTGCCATTGGACTGGTCTTGGTCTTGTTGCACCGAAACAGGTGCCTTTGCTTGATGCTCTCGCCTGCGCTTGCTCCCTTTGCACCAAAGAGGAAAGAAGGACACTGCGCGAGCTGGCGCCCGCCTGGCACCCTTGGTCGTCATGGCTTGCGTCACGGGCACCTCGTGAGGTACCCCGCCTTGATCTCTCCGCCTCCTCGCGAGCCAGCCTGATGAGGCCGTGCCTGAAGAAGCTCCGTGTCGTCCGCCCCGCGAGGCTTGGCCCCTCGCGAGGGTCTTGGATCTATGTTGATGAAGATGGGCCGTGTTGGGCCCCCTTTTGAGCCACGCCGCAGGCTGTAGGCAGCCAAGTCTAGGGACCCCCGTTCCCAGAACGCCGACAGTAGCCCCGGGGCCCAAGGCGCGCCCGGAGTTGGCCGTGCAGGGAGGCGAAAGGGCAAGAGCGAAGCGCCGCGGGCCCTAACAGCCTGCGACCTTGGGCGCCGCGTGCCAGTTGATTGGACGTGACCGCCTCAGCAACCGCGCGAGTTGATAAAGGAGCGGCATCTGCCTAGGCTTTGCTTTTTTGCTTTCTCCGGTTGCTGCTCAGATCCCCTTTCTTGCGCCTCTATCATCCCGCAGGGAGAACTCCTGGAGCTTTGGCTGCAGCACGCCGGCTGCAGCACCCTCGCGACCGAGGCAGAGGTCACGGTCATTGCCCCGGGCGAGGTCTTCATGACTCGAGGCTGGAGCGAAATTGCCCGGGTCTGCAGGACAAGAGGCGCCTTCGCGATCCACTTGGAGTACGACGGTGCTTCGGTGATGTTCTTCAAGGTCTTCGATGTGAATGGGTGCCGGCTGGAGTGTTGCCCCGGGAGAGGTGGTCGGGACCCTGCTACGGCGAGGAATGGGCCCGCCGACCGCTCCCTTGGCGGCTCCTCAGGCGGCGGAGGCGGCGGAGGTTCCAGCGACTCCGGCGAGCTCTTCGCGACTCCGGAGACGAGTGACGACAGCTACGAGCCCCCGAGCCGGCACCGCTCCTGGAGCAGGGCGGGCTCGTCAGGCCGTCGCCGACTCTGATCTGGATGGGGTTGGTGCCGGTGCTTGATGGCCCACTATTGATGATGGCGTCTTTTGCAGGGGAAGGGTTCGCACCGGCAAAGAAGAATATATTTTCTAGTTGTAGCTTTCGAGGAGAAGAAGGATTGAATCAAAGGGACGAGCAAAGGCAAAGCAATGGCATGTTTGGAATTCCATAGAGGAATCCCCAAGCAAAGGCCAGGACGCTAACGCTAACACTATTGATATTCCTAGCGCTTGTTTTCGTAGGATGCCGAGGACTCTTGCTTGAATACAACTAGAGAATTCTCAAAAGAATACATGTGTAGTTAGCGTCCTTTTAGGATCTGTTCCCTGTGAGGAATCAAAGACGCGTCCCGTGGGGGCTTGTAAGGTGCCTGTGATCCTGTTTTCTTAATATAACCCTTGTCATAGAATTGTGCGAGTTGCTCATTCCGTCTTAGCTCAGTTCTCCCTTTCGAACCTCACGAGGGCTTGGTGCTCTGCACCGACAGGTCCCAGTCCCAAGGCGGCTTCAGCCGTCGCTGGTATGCCAGGTCGCGATGCCGTGGTCAAGGCCAGGAGGTGAGCGACCCGGGGTCTGGTAAGAGCCCCTGAGTTGCGATGCTCAGGAGGTCCCCTTTGGCGCTCAAGCAGCCGTCGTTCAGTGAGAAAGGAGAGCGGCGTCGCTAACACGGGATTGCATTAGGTGCGGGGATGGTGCCACGGTAGCTGGTGCTTCCGGGTGGTGACTTATCTCGAGAATCAGGGGCCGCTCTCTGGTGTGTCGCCGGGTCTGTGCATCGGCAGGCGTGAGGTTGCTCGGCGAGGTCCTCGCGTGTCCCTCCCCTCTCGCCTTTGCTCCCCTTTCTGCTCTACGTCCTCAGGTCCCAGCCCTCAAGCGAGTCTCAGCCGTCGCAGGTATGCCAGGTCGCGATGCCGTGGACAAGGCCAGAGGGTGAGGGCTGGATAGCCAGTAGGATCCCTGAGTCGCGATGCTCAGGCACCCCCCCTTTAACGTGCAAGCGGTTCGCGCGGATGAGAGTGAAGGAGACACCGCAAGGGCCTCGCCTGACGCAGCTCCTATAGGAGATCCTGTAGACCCATCACAGAAAGAACGAGGGGTTGCCATGACAATTGACAGTCAACCGTTGGTTGCTTCCGAGGGGCGATGAGGCACTGAAGGCTTGATGAGGTGGCGCCATGCGGGGCTGCCGCGGCCAGAGCTCAGCCATTCAGGTTTGTCGGTGTTGCAGGGACGGACCCATGCGCAAGCGTCGTGCCGTTTGGGAGCAGCTCTGTCAGTTGGCGTCAGTTGAGTGGGCAACTAGGTCAAACACATTAGCCATGAAGGAGTGGATTCATTCAAATAGATGCTGGGAAGGCGGACATCACTGGGTCAGGCCCGAGCGACTTGGGAATGATGCAGCCCGTGGGGCGCCCCCAACAAAGTAAGCTAACAACATGAAATAAAAGGGATACATGCCGCAGGGACGGACCCACACGGCCTGGGAATAGTGCAGCCCTGCGGGGCGCTCCCAGCTGGAATGAAACTTGAAAGATGTCACCTGATGATGTCGAGGACGAAGGAGTGTTGGTGTAGCAGACTCGGTGGGCTGCGGAAGCCGATCCTCACGAGCCCCCAGGCCCAGGGGCCTCGGGAGGCTCCAGAGGCGCTGGTGGCTCCTCGCGGACCATCTCCATCTCCGCCAGGGCTGCGGAACGCCTGGCCTTTTGAGCCTCCATGATGCCCCTCATGAGGCGCTGGTACGTGGCAGCTGCGTTCGGCAAGCCGTAAGGCATGGGAACGTAGCTGTGGGGTGGACCTTCACTGCGCCCCACTCGCGAGGGCCAGAGGCGCTCCAGAGAGGCGACTCGATTGAGCCCTGGTATGTCGATGCAGACGCGCAGCCCACCATCCTTGCCTGGATGGGGAGCCACAGCTGGTAGGCGGCGGCCGCCTTTCATGACTCTTGACTCCTGTAGCTCCTGAATGGCCTTGCTGACGAACTCCTGAGGGTCTGGCTCTCCTTGTCTTACTCCTTCTTGAGGGAAACGTGCTTCGAAACACGCCTCCATGTGGTGCCCAAGCGCCTCCCTCGTGACGTTAGCCAGGTCGGTGGCCTCCACGGGAGAGCCCCCGAGCCCTGCCTGAGGAGGGCGCCGGGCGCGCTTTCCTATGCGATGGAAGGAGGCTCCCCCTAGGCAGGCGCGGGCCCTGAGGGGCCGGGCCGGACGATGTCTTCTTCTTCTTGGGGGCGGTCTCGGGAAGCCTCCTGCTTCCGCGATCTGGGTCTTCTAGTGATGTGGCCTGAAAGACTCGTTCCACGGAGCACACCGCATCCTTCTCTTCACAGGGCACCGAGATGACTCCGCCACTCCCTGGAATCTTGAGGACGTTGTAGCCGTGGTGAGTTACGGCCATGAACTTGGCCAGCGCTGGGTACCCAAGGATGGCGTTGTACGGCAGGTGAATGTGGGCGACGTCGAAGTCGATGAGCTTGGTGCGGTAGTTGTCGCGTGCCCCGAAGGTGACAGGGAGGCGGACCTGCCCAATCGGGACCGTGGAGCCGTCGGTGACTCCGGAGAAAGGCTTGGTCGGCTGGAGCTGGTTGTAGGGCACTTGGAGATTGTTGAATGTTTCCACGGACAGGACGTTCAGCCCTACCCCGCCATCGATGAGGGTCCTGGTGACCACCACGTTGCTGATGATTGGGGAACAAAGCATCGGGAGGACTCCGGCTGTGGCCGCGCACTTGAGCTGATCTGCTGAGCTGAACGTGATGGCGCACGCCGACCACCTGACAGGGCGCGTGGCTTCAAGCTTGGGGAGGACTGCATTCACTTCGCGGGCGAACTGCTTGAAGATGCGTTGAGAGGCTGGGGCTTGAGCCCCGCCCAGGATGCAGGCGATCGCGCGCGGCTCCTGGAAACCCCTAGCCCCCTCGTCCTGATGGCGGTCCTCATTTCTCCTTGGTTGCGGCGGCAGTGGAGGGAGGCCTGCGTTGCCTTGTGGGCGATCCTCGCGAGGCTGATCCCTCCAGTCTCCCTCGCGAGGTGGGCCTTGCCAGCGATCCTCGCGAGGTCGATCGCGCCACCCTTGGCGCGGGCAGCGGTCTTCCCAGCGCCCTGCATTCCTTCCTCCTCCTCGACCGTAGCCCCGGTCACCGCGGTCGGGGCGACGGCCGATCCTTCATTCGTTGCTGTTGTGGGTGTGGAGGTCGTGGTACACACAGTACCGACTGCCCTTGGAAGATTTGAGCTGATCTCTGCCCCGCTTGGTGTCTGGTTCTGCCGCGAGCACGGCAGCCCCCTTGAGCTTCACATCCTTGGCCTTGGGCTTCTTCTCTTCTAGGTCTACGGCAGGCAGCTCGAGGAGGGAGAGACGCCCTTCTTCAGCCCTGGCGCACTTGGTTGCCAAGTTGAACAACTCCAAGGAAGTGCACAGGTCTTCATGCATCGCCAGCTCCTCCTTCATCTTGACATCGCGCACGCCGTCGAAGAAGGCTGAGATGATGGCCTCCTCGGTCACCTTGGGAATCTTGAGGCGTGCGTGGTTGAAGCGTTGGATGTACTTCTGCAGGGTCTCTCCGGGTTGTTGCTTGACGGCGCATGTCGCTCACGGCGGGTGGTCGGTCGCGAGTACCTTGGAAGTTGGCGATGAAGCGGGTGCGCATCTCGTCCCAGGAGGAGATCGTGCCTGGAGCCAGGTTCAGGAGCCAGGTGCAGGCCCCGTCCTTGAGCGCCATGGGAAACCAGTTCGCCATGACCTTCTCGTCTCCGTTGGCAGCTTTGATGCCCAGCTCATAGAGCTGGAGGAACTCTGCAGGGTCGGCCGTGCCATCGTAACGAGGAGGCAGGTCTGGCTTGAACTTACCGGGCCACGCGACGCTACGTAGCTCGGTGGTAAAGGCACGGCAGCGTGCTGTGGCCACGGGAGGCCTTGGGTGACGGAGAGCTTGGTCTTGCATGTCCCCACGCGCTGCAGCTGGGAGCAGCGCGGGGTCTTGACGTGCGGGAGCAGGAGCATGGTCGTGGCGTGCTGGAGTAGGGAGCGCCTGGGCAGCTTCTTGCGGGCGAGGGACTTCTTGGCAGCTCTGCTCTTGCCGCGCTGGCACCTGACGGAGCGGGTTCCGCCCAGGGGCCACGCGCCTTGGAGCCATGGCGCCTTCTTGAGGAGGAGGCGGCTGGGGCGCCCCCGAAGCTTCGTCACCCGCGCGGGGCGGGGTGCGGTGCAGCGGAACGGACGGCGCAGGAGAGCCCCCTGCGGCGCGGACAAGCTCGGTGACGCGGTCGAGCCATTCTTCGTAGACGTCATCGACGGGATGGTAGCGCAGGAGCTCATTTGACGCGATGAGCGCAGCTCGAGCCTCCATGGGTGCGCGGAGCACGCGGGACGAAGAACCAGCTAGGGTGAGCGAGGGAGTAGCGGTGCGGCCGTCTTGCCGCACGAACGGATGCTGAGACGACGCTTGCTGCTCGTCCCCCGTCGGGCCGGTGGCGGCGTTGACGGCAGGTGACGGGGAACGGCGAGGATGCCCGCCGACAGGAGCCATCTGGGCAACGCGGGAGGCGAGAGCGGCCAGGCGCTCGGCGCAGGCCCGACAAGCGTCAGACATGGACGCGATGGTCGGAGGAGAACGGGGTGGTGGAAGATGAATTTCGGCGCACCCCTACCTGGCGCGCCAAATGTCGGATTTCGGGTTCCGACAGACCCTTGAGGTTCGAACACTGGGGTGCGCGCGGAGATTTCGCCTTCTAGCTACCTGCACCCCTCCGCCTCGCTAAGATCTAAGCTATGGAAAGAATAGCACAAGAGACATAGGGTTTATACTAGTTCGGGCCACCGTTGTGGTGTAATACCCTACTCCAGCGTGTGGTGTGGTGGATTGCCTCTTGGGCTGATGATGATGAGCAATACAAGGAAGAACAGCCTCGCGAGGGTCTGTTCTTGGCTGGGGCGACGAACTGCTAGGAGGAGTTCAGTCACCCCTCTCTCTCTCTCTCTTCTCGATTGTGATCCGATCTCCTTCTCAGCTTGTTTCCGGGTTGGCCGATTCTAGATCACCCCTACCCTGGGGGTGGCTAGATCTATTTATAGGCAAAGGCCCTGGGCCTCTTCCCAAATATTGAGCGGGAAGGGCGCCAACAATTGGCCATTTTGAAGGGGAACATCTGGTACACTTATCCTGACTAAAGTTGGTCCTCGCCTGCCAAAGGCTCTGGTGGTGACGCTGGCTTGGGCTCCACAATGACTTCCTCCCTGCCGTTGGACTGGTCTTGGTCTCGTTGCACCTAAACGGGTGCCTTTGCTTGATGCTCTCGCCTGCGCTTGCTCCCTTTGCACCAAAGAGGAAAGAAGGACACTGCGCGAGCTGGCGCCCGCCTGGCACCCTTGGTCGTCATGGCTTGCGTCACGGGCACCTTGTGAGGTACCCCGCCTTGATCTCTCCGCCTCCTCGTGAGCCAGCCTGATGAGGCCGTGCCTGAAGAAGCTCCGTGTCGTCTGCCCCGCGAGGCTTGGCCCCACGCGAGGGTGTTGGGTCTGTGTTGATGAAGCTGGGCCATGCTGGGCCCCCTTTTGAGCCACACCGCAGGCCGCAGGCAGGCAAGTCTGGGGACCCCCGTTCCCAGAACGCCGACAAAATGCCCTCTTGAGCTCTAGCCTCAAATTTAGACAAGCGAACACCTTCCTTGAGAATGAAACACTTACACCCGAACACCCGAATGTACTTCCGGTTGCGCTTGTTACCGGTGAGTATCTCATATGGAGTCTTGTTCAAGCCCTTGCAAAGATAGAGCCGATTGGATGCATGACACGCGGTGTTGATGGCTTCGGCCCAAAAGTTGTATGGAGACTTGAACTCCGCCATCATGGTCCTTGCCGCATCCATCAACGTCCGGTTCTTCCTCTCTGCTACACCACTTTGTTGAGGGGTGTAAGGTGTGGAATATTCATGCTTGATCCCCTCATCACTAAGAAACTCATCCAAGGTGTACTTCTTGAACTCGGTGCCGTTGTCACTTCTTATTGTCAAGATCTTTGCATTGTGTTGGCGTTGGGCTTCATTTGCAAAGTCAATGACGGTTTGTTGGGTTTCACTCTTCCTCTTGAAGAAGTATACCCATGTGTATCTTGAGTAATCATCCACAATCACCAAGCAATACTTCCTACCTCCAAGACTATCAAAGGATCGAGGTCCAAAGAGATCCAAGTGAAGGAGCTCCAAAGGCCTCTTTGAGTAGATGATAGTCATGGGAGTGTGAGCCTTCTCATGTAGCTTTCCTTCGATACAAGCACTGCAAGCACGATCTTTGGCAAAACTAACATTTTTTAGTCCACGAACATGGTCCCCCTTGAGAAGACTTTGCAAAGATCTCATATTGACATGGGCTAAACTATGATGCCAAAGCCATCCTACATCAACTTTAGCCATTAGGCATGTCGCGGTCTTAGTGGGTCGCTTCAAAAAGTTAATCACATAGAGACCGTTCTCGACATGCCCAACAAAGGCTACTTTAGGAGTCTTGCTCCACAAGAGGGCCACGGTATCAATATCAAAGAAAGTGGCAAAGCCCATCATTGCAAGTTGACGAATGGAATGTAAATTGTATGCAAGGGACTCAACAAGCATGACCTTCTCGATCGTGAGATCATGAGAAATGAAAACCTTGCCAAGTCCCAATACCTTAGAGGACGAGGCATCACCCCACTCGACATTGGTGGGCACAGATGGAATCTTGTGCACGTCCACCACCAAGTCCTTGCTTCCGGTCATATGATTAGTGGCTCCACTATCGAGCTACCATGATCCCCCACCAGAAGCAAACACGTACAAGAGATCAATGCTTGGTTTTAGGTACCCATTTTGTAATGGGTCCTTTGATGTCAGTAATAAGGGTTTTAGGAACCCAAATAGACCATTCAATGTACTCATAAAGAGAACCAACAAATTTAGCATAAACTTGTCCATCACTAGCACGGCATAACACATAAGATGGGTTAAAGTCGCCGGCTTTGTTGGAAGAGGTGGCATTGCCCATCTTGACTGCGCCACCCTTCACATTGTTCTTCTTCTCCTTAGAAGCACCCTCTCCCTCCTTCACAAAAGTTTGCTTGAGAGGAGGAGGTCGTTTGGCCTTGTCATTCTTCTTCTTCTCGTTGGACTTAGGTGCAAACCCAATCCCTTCCTTGGCCACAACTTCCTTTTGATTGCTCAAAAGATCGTTGTGGTTCTTCTCACCTTGTATGCACGACACAAGGCCTTTCTCAAGTTGCTCCTTCAACTTTGCATTCTCCTGAACAAGATGCACATGCTCACAACATGGGTTAGTAGCATTTGCATTATCAATTAAGACCATATGAGCAAAAGTGGCTTTCCCCTTGGTTAGCTTTACTTGGAGTTGATCATGAGACTCTTTGAGGCTAGCATGAGCACCCTTCAAGACCTTGTGAGCCTTGTCAAGTAAGTCACACTCCTCTTTAAGTCTAGCAAGATCAACCCCAAGCTTGGCCTTCTCGGAGTTTAGCACACGAGATACAACAAGAGCATGATCAAGATCTTTCTTTAATTTAGCGTGGTCATCGTTGTATGACTCCTCAAGAGCCAAACGAAGACCTCACTCTTTCTCAAGAGCATTGGAAAGATCTGAAATCTCATCGGCATAGTCACGACTATGCCCCTCCATCTTAGAGATGGTATCTTCGTGAGCCTCAATCATGTCATTGGCTTCACCAAGTTGTTCCAAGAGTGCAATGAAGTGCTTCTTGGATTTACCCTTGAGTTTACTCATAAAAGACTCAAATTCATTATCCTCCACATTAGACCCCTCATGTTCATCAATGCAATCTGTCAAAGAGGGATTATTAATGATGGTAGTTTTGATGTTGGGGGTTACCTTGTTGGTGGCTTTGGCCATGAGGCACTTGGCGGTGATGTTCTCATTGGGTGAGTCAAAGAGAGACACCCTTGGAGTTGCCGCAATGGAAACAGAGGCCATGGAAACCGACTCACCGTCTTCATCATCATCATCATCCTCATTGTACTCTTCTTGTGCCACCAACCCCTTGGAAGGAGTTTTCTTGGTGAAGTTGCTCTTGTTGGGGAAGAACTTGGCCTTGTCTTTTCGGATGAGCTTGCCACCATTGTCTTCCCTCTTCTCATATGGGCATTCCGCAACAAAGTGGCTCACATTATCACAATTATAGCAAGTCCACACTCGTTGCTTGCCCTTCACACCACTTGAGGGGTTCTTGTTGAAGTTGGGCCTCGTGTTGTTCTTGCTCCAAAATTGCCTTGAAGCGAGAGCCATGTGCTCATGATAAGCATATTTTGTATCTTCGGGATTGCTCTCATCTTCTTCCTATTCATCCTCTTCTTCCACACTAACCTTGGCCTTCAAATCAAGGTTGGGCTTCTTAGCTCTTTGAGAATGCAACACCGCATTGTCGACGGTCTTGTCCAAGATCCTCATTGCCACAAACTCATCCAACACTTCACTTGAAGACAAGGTGTGGAAGTCCGGCCTTTGACGGATGAGGGAGGACATGGCCCTGTGGTAAGGCATCATGGCCTTTAGAAACTTGCGCTTGATCCAATTATCATCCGTATCCTCTCTCCCATGATCTCAGAGTGAGACCGCGAGAGTGGTTAACCTCTAGTAAAGCTCACGAGGTTCTTCATCCTCATTCATTGCAAACTCATGGGCTTCATCTTGCACCACTTCATAGTCAGAGCATTGAATGCTTGCGGTTCCCTTGTACAGAGAGACAACATGGTGCCATGCTTCTGTGTCCATGGTGAAGGGTCGGAGATGTGCAAGATCTTCGGAAGGAATTTCATCTTGGATGATGAAGAGAGCATTCTCGTTGAATTGATGATCTGTGTCTTCTCTAGGGGTGAAGTTGCTTCGGTCATGAGGATAAAAACATTGCTCAATCATTCTCCAAAGGTTAGTATTAACATGATTTAAATAACGTTTAAAGCGATATACCCAAGCATCAAAGTCCTCATTTTTCACAATCTTAGGGGGAGGACCGGCATGATTCAAATGAGTGGAAGGAATTGGTCCACCATAAGTAAGCGGAGGTTCCACATGGGCAAAGATGCCATTTCCACTTCTACCACTAGATAAAGGAACTTTGTCATTAGTAGCTTCCCCCTTGTTGGAGTTAACATCCATCACCTTGTTAGTGGCATCGACCACTTCCAACGGTGCGGTGGATAATTTAAGACCATCGAGAAAGTTCCTAAGCATGCCTTTGACCTCGGCAGTCATGGAAGTTTTCAATGTGTCCAAAGCTACATTGAACTCCTCACGTGAGACCGAGGTTCCCCCGTCGGCTGTAGACAAGGACGGAATCACACCAGGGTGCTCCTCCTCACTGTCTGTGGAGTCAACCATACTCTTTGGACGGTAAAGTCCTTAATAAAGAAACCTGGCTCTGATACCAATTGAAAGGATCGATATAGTTGACTAGAGGGGGTGAATAGGCAACTAACAATTTTTAGCTTTTCTTTACCAATTTAAACTTTGCATCAAAGTAGGTTGTCTAGATATGCAACTAGGTGAACAACCTATATGATGCAACAACAACAAGTACACAAGCAAGTAAGGGATATAACACAAATAAGCTTGCACAAGTAGAGGCACGAGACAACCAAGAGTGGAATCGGTGAAGCCGAGGATGTGTTACCGAAGTTCCTTCCTTTTGAGGGGAAGTACGTGTTGGAAATATGCCCTAGAGGCAATAATAAAATGATTATTATTATATGTCCTTGTTCATGATAATTGTCTATTGTTCATGCTATAATTGTGTTATCCGGAAATCGTAATACATGTGTGAATACATAGACCACAACATGTCCCTAGTGAGCCTCTAGTTGACTAGCTCATTGATCAATAGATGGTTACGGTTTCCTAACCATGGACATAGGATGTCATTGATAACGGGATCACATCATTAGGATAATGACGTGATGGACAAGACCCAATCCTAAGCATAGCACAAGATCATGTAGTTCATCTGCTTAAGCTTTTCTAATGTCGAGTATCCTTTCCTTAGACCATGAGATTGTGCAACCCTCGGATACCGTAAGGGTACTTTGGGTGTGCCAAACGTCACAACGTAACTAGGTGGCTACAAAGGTACACTACGGGTATCCCCGAAAGTATCTGTTGGATTGACACGAATCGACACTGGGATTTGTCACTCCGTATGACGGAGAGGTATCTCTGGGCCCACTCGGTAGGACATCATCATAATGAGCTCAATGTGATCAAGGAGTTGTTCACAGGATGATGTGTTACGGGAACGAGTAAAGAGACTTGCCGTAATGAGATTGAACAAGGTATCGGTATACCGACGATCGAATCTCGGGCAAGTATCGTACCGATAGACAAAGGGAATTGTATACAGGATTGATTGAATCCTCGACATCGTGGTTCATCCGATGAGATTATCGTGGAGCATGTGGGAGCCAACATGGGTATCCAGATCCCGCTGTTGGTTATTGACCGGAGAGTTGTCTCGGTCATGTCTACGTGTCCCCCGAACCCGTAGGGTCTACACACTTAAGGTTCGGTGATGCTAGAGTTGCAGAGATATTAGTATGCGGTTAACAGAAAGTTGTTTGGAGTCCCGGATGAGATCCTAGACATCACGAGGAGATCCGGAATGGTCCGGAGGTAAATATTTATATATAGGAAGTCCAGTTTCGGCCACCGGGAGAGTTTTAGGGGTCACCGGTATTGTACCGAGACCACCGGAAGGGTCTCGGGGGTCCACCAGGTGGGGCCACCTATCCCGAAGGGCCCCATGGGCTGAAGTGGCGTGGGAACCAGCCCCTGGTGGGCTGGTGTGCCCCACCCAAGGGCCCAATATGCCTAGGGTTGGAAACCCTAGGGGGCCGTTGCCCCCCGAGGGGGCATGCGCACCCTGGTTGGAAACCCTAAGGGGGTCGTTGCCACCCGAGGGGCCGCCCCCCTCTATATGGGATCTCCAAGGGGGCATGCGCCTCCCCCCTAGCCCCTATATATAGTGGATGGGAGGGAGTGCAGCCGCACCCTAAGCCCTGGTGCCTCCCTCTCCCTCCTGTGACACCTCTTCCTCCTCCAGTAGCGCTTGGCGAAGCCCTGCTGGAATCCCGCTACTTCCACCACCACGCCGTCGTGATGCTGGATCTCCATCAAATTCTCCTCCCCCGTTGCTAGATCAAGAAGGAGGAGACATATCCGCTCCGAACGTGTGTTGAACGCGGAGGTGCCGTCCATTCGGCGCTAGGATCATCGGTGATTTGGATCACGACGAGTACGACTCCATCAACCTCGTTCTCTTAAATGCTTCCGCTAATGATCTACAAGGGTATGTAGATGCACTCCTCTCTCTCTCTCTCTCTCGTTGCTAGATGACTCCATAGATCGATCTTGGTGATGCATAGAAAATTTTAAATTTCTGCTACGATCCCCAACAGTGGCATCATGAGCTAGGTCTATGCGTAGTTTCTATGCACGAGTAGAACACAAGTTGTTGTGGGCGTCAATTTTGTCAATTTGCTTGCCGTTACTAGTATTATCTTGATTCGGCGACATCGTGGGATGAAGCGGCCCGGACCGACCTTACACGTACACTTACGTGAGACAGGTTCCACCGACTGACATGCACTAGTTGCATAAGGTGGCTAGCTGAAAGGATTGAGAAGAGGTGTCTAGAGGGGGGTGATTAGACACTAGGTGCTAAAAGTTGCAGTTTTAAAATTCTTTAGGTTGAAGTGGATTTTTGGCACAAGTTTAACAAACACAATACATATCAAGCAAGCATGAAAAGAGTGTATGAGCAGCGGAAAGTAAAGCATGCAACTTGCAAGAATGTAAAGAGAAGGGTTTGGAAGATTCAACCGCAATTGGAGACACGGATGTTTTTGTCGTGGTTCTGATAGGTGGTGCCATCGTACATCCACATTGATGGAGACTTCAACCCACGAAGGGTAATGGTTGCGCGAGTCCACGGAGGGCTCCACCCACGAAGGGTCCACGAAGAAGCAACCTTGTCTATCCCACCATGGCCATCGCCCACGAAGGACTTGCCTCACTAGCGATAGATCTTCATGAAGTAGGCGATCTCCTTGCCCTTACAAACTCCTTGGTTCAATTCCACAATCTTGTCGGAGGCTCCCAAGTGACACCTAACCAATCTAGGAGACACCACTCTCCAAGAAGTAACAAATGGTGTGTTGATGATGAACTCCTTGATCTTGTGCTTAAAATGATAGTCTCCCCAACACTCAACTCTCTCTCACAGGATATGGATTTGGTGGAAAGAAGATGTGAGTGGAAAGCAACATGGGAAGGCTAGAGATCAAGATTCATATGGTAGGAATGGAATATCTTGGTCTCAACACAAGTGTAGGTGGTTCTCTCTTAGAAAATATAGGTTGGAAGTGCAGGTTTGTTCTGATGGCTCTCTCCATGAATGAAGAGGAGGTGGAGGGATATATATAGCCTCCACACAAAATCTAACCGTTACACATAACTTTCCAAACTCGGTGGGACCGAATGATTAAACTCGGCCGGACCGATTCAGCAAATCCAGTGACCGTTAGGGTTTTCGGTGGGACCGACATGCAACTCGGTAGGACCGATATGATTAGGGTTAGGGCATAACGTAATCTCGGTGAGACCGAGTACACAAACTCGGTGAGACCGATTTTGGTAATAAGCTAACCAGAGAGTTGGTCAGGTAAACTCGATGGGACCGATCGCTCATTTCGGTGAGACCGAAATGTTACAAAAGGGAACCAGAGAGTTTACATTGCAGTTTCGGTGGGACCGATCGCAAGTTTTGGTGAGACCGAAAGTATTGCAATAGGCAACAGAGAGTTTGCAATCCCATCTCGATGAGACCGAGATCCCTATCGGTGAGACCGATTTGCCTAGGGTTTGTGGCAGTGGCGATGACATTTGAAACTCGGTGGCGCCGGATAGAAAGAATCGGTGGGGCCAAGTTTGACTTTTGGTTTAGGTGATACGTGGATGTGAGAAAGTAATTGAGGGTTTTGGAGCATATCACTAAGCATTTTGAGCAAGAACCTCATTAAGCAACACCTCATCCCTCCTTGATAATATTGGCTTTTCCTATAGACTCAATGTGATCTGGGATCACTAAAATGGAAAATGTAGAGTCTTAAGCTTTGAGCTTGAGCCAATCCTTTGTCCTTAGCATCGTGAAGGGGTTTCACATCCTCTAGTCCATGCCACTTCACTGTTGAACTTATCTGAAACAAACTTGTAACATCCCAAAATTCTAAATTTTGGAATGTTATAATAAATAGATAGATCGATTGATTGTTTGATTGTTGCGTGATTGATTGAGTGAAATTCAAACTTTTTGAAAGTTAAATGAGAGGGAATAAAAGGACTTTCCCAAACTTTCATCTTGCTTTTATGATCTCCGTGAATTCAAATTCTTTTCATCACAAAACCCTGGAGAGAAGATGACATGACTTCTTCCATTTATTTAACTGACAAGGGGTGTTGAAAATATTTGAATTTCATTAGAAAATATTTCCAATTCTGAAACTTTATGCAACTCAACGATTTTCACGAGCGAAGATAAAATGACTTCTTCAAAACTTATGAAATATGAGTTGGGAGTTTCAAAGAATTAAATTCAAAGTTATTTTGAATTTATTTTCAATTTGGAGTTATTTGAGTTTTATTCAAATTATTTTTCTCCAAAAATAAAATTTATGGAAAATAGGGTAACATGATTCCCTACATCAGAAAATTGGAGAGAAATAAATTTGAATTAATTTTGGTATTTTTAAAATGGTTTTTATTTGATTTTATTAGAGCAGGAGCACTGTTTCAGTTATTAGAAATTGTGTTTATTCTATTTGGTGCTACAAAAATGTTCACGTTGTAGGAAATCGTTTTCTGAAAATTTTGATATATTATATGCCTATATAATATTTTCATTTAATTTGTTTTATTATTTCAATTGTCTGGAAAATGTTTTTAAAAAAAATTCCCCTCGCCGACTGGGCCGGCCCCGCACCCGAGCCAGGCCGCGGCCCAGCGCTCCGGCGCCCGTCCCCAACTCCGGCGGAGTCCGCCACCAGCACGGAACCCGCCGCCGCCGCCCGTGTCCGTGCGGGACTCCCTCCGCCGCCTCTCCGTTGCCCCTTCCGCGCCGCCTTGCCCCTCCTCCCTTAAATACCGGGCCCGCCTCTCCGTCCTTCCTTGCATCTCGCCGGAACCGCGCCGCACCGCCGCCTTGCCTTCCGCCGCCGCCGCCGAGCTTCCTCGCCGTCGCCCGCACCTCCCCGACCACCGCAGCCACCACCCACTTCACCAGCGCGCCGCGCCGCCCACCCCAGCTACTCCGCCGCCGCCAACGCGCCCCGCCGTCGCCGGAGCCACTT
>NC_041386.1:80837759-80886677 GCF_002162155.2 Triticum dicoccoides | reverse complement strand
CGAAACCAACGCTCACTTCTTCGTTATGATCTCCTCTATCCAGTAATCCAACTCAAACATGTTTTTGAAACTTTAAAATTTGAATTAGATCAGATTTGAATTTGAACTTTGTTTGATCATAACTTGAGTTTCGTAGCTCCGTTTGAGTTGATTCTTTTTGCAAATCGAAGCCCTTGACCTAAACTTTCTGATAAGGCCAAATTCACATAATTTTGGTACTGTTAGAAATTGTTTTATGTAGCAAGAGTTATTTGCTTGGTTTTGATGTTTTCCGAATCGTCTTCTTCGTTCTTTCTGATCTTTTGAGTGATTGCTTATGTGTGGTTACTATTGCTTGCTTACGATAGATTGACCGGAGTGTGACGAGTAGAGCTATCAAGAGTTTTGAGTGCGCATCATCTTCATCAACATTGCAGGCAAGTTCACACTTTGATCATATCCCCTTTCATACCCAGTTTTTATGCATTAGTTTCACCCTCAAACATTGCATGAGTAGGATTGATAACATGTGGGTATTGGGAAGTAGTTGATGAGGTAGGAACCTATTGCCCTGCATTCAAACCTTGGGAGTTACTATTACGTTATGCTTATAGTGTCATGCTATGCTCGTAGACGTGGATTGGGTTTTGAGAGTATTCATGACAGATGTGAGATTGTTAATTAATGGTTTACTTAAGGTGGCAACTTAAACACACATCTAGGTGGATTGAGGCACCTGGGTATTCCAGGATTGCCTGTCTAGGCACCTGGGTAGACCAGGATTGCCTGTTTTTTTGGACCGCCACCTAGGCTCAAAGGGATCATGAGATTATTCATGCTAGAAACTTCCGTGTGCAGCCACAAGCTATTATGGGCTCTAGCATAGTTGATTAAGTCGTCCGAACTCTTACAGGGTAGACTAGCAGATGTAGGGGAAAGTAGGTGTAACGGTCTATCCATCATAAGGTGCTAGCTCTTTTGAAAGACTATGTCTCGGTCATCCGTCTTCTCAAACACCATGTAGTGCGAGAAACCAAACGGAGGCGATCGAGTCTTGTGGGGAAAAGTGCGCAAACCTCTCCAGAGTGTATAAACTAATCATGATTAGTCGTGTCCCCGGTTATGGACATCTTGAGTATCTAGTACTTGGATTATCATGTGAATCTCATCATGTTACTTTAAATTAATTTTGTTGGGTTTAATGATGTTATTTAATTGGGATTGAGAATGCTGTCAACCATTCTCAATGTTCAACAACCACCATGATAGTTAAATAAAATATATTCCTTTGGAGTAGGGAAAAATTGGCTTTTCGCAAAAACCTTATAACCATAGAGCTTTTCCACCAGCCAAATATGCATGTAGTGATAGCCTTTATTCATCATTATCTATGGTGTGAATTTGCCAGTACATTCAATGTACTGACCCTTTGTGGCTGCAACGTCTCATGTTGCAGGATTATCTTACGACAAGTAAGTGATACGTTAGGGTTACGATTTCTACACTCAACTTTGCCGTTGGTGTTGATGGGAATCGACAACCTTGTTACTTCCGCTATTTGGATTGAGGTAATAGTATTTACGTTACTTTTACATGTGATTTACCTCTGTTATAAATCCTCGAGTACTGTGTGTGTCAGCATACCAATCCAGGGATGACACTTAAGCACAGAGACTTGATCCATTCGGGTCGGGTCGCTACACGATGGTATCAGAGCACATGTTGACAGTAGGACGTGACCCTAGAAACTGGCAAGCCCATAGCAAAGATTTTTCTCTACAACTTTTCTTTTTAAAAAGATCTTTTACCTCTCTTCTCTTCTGAGCTTATTCAAAAATTCCCTTTAGTGTGACCATACCCCTTTCCCCTTTTGACCACACGAAGATTCAATTGATGAGACCACTCCAAGAAGTACAAGATATCGGACAACTAAGACCACTTCAGAATGAAGAGTATTTTCCGTGCATCTGAATAATGGAAACTACAACGGTTGAAGACCGAAGACAAGTAGAATTTGAAGGCTCTGAAGAATTCCCAGATTTGTATGACCTAGGAAGGCTACCCTTATGGAACTTGGCAGACTATGGAAGTTGTCAATACCCGAGATCAAGGTGTATCGGAGAAAGACTGAAACAAGGAGCATGAGAACTCGAAGTTTTGTCAAAGAAAACCCTAAGGTAGGAGATATCAACTATGGAGAGATAGCTCATGGAAATGACAAGAGCAGAAACACGGCTATCCATGAGGTTATCGCCCGCTTATGCTATTGTCACCGTGCTGAGATAAAGCATGCATATGCATGGAAGGATTGGATGGTACAAGGCTGATAAATCACATATCAGCAAGATGAAGTTTTAACTTTAGTTGGTGTATCACCAGGATCTGGAGTAGTACATCAAGAAGTTAAGATGGACCTTTAGGAAGCTATATTTGACAAGGAGCATTTCGTGGAGAACTCAGGATCCAGAAGCTGAAAGTAGCCAAGCTGGAGGAGCAAAACTTTGAGATACAGGAGATCCGTCAGGAACTGAAGGACAGTAGGACCGTGGTTCATGCCAAGGATGTTGAAACCCAGAAGTTCGGAATGCAACTCCATAAATATTAAGGGACAATTGCATTTTTGCCCCTAGTTGGTTCCTACCCACGGGTTTTGTCCTTACTTTTCGAGCTTGCTCAGTTTTGCCCTTACTTTTTCCGCCGAGGTCCCTCGAATGCCCTTTGACCGTTTGACCAAAACTTTAAAAATTCATAACTAATTCATATGAACTCAGAAAAATGCAACTAAGATATCAAAATGTTTCGATAAACATTACCTTTATGTGCATATCATTTGTATTCTGGATAAACGCACCCTTTAAACTGCCTGAGGTAATTAATGTTATTAACTTTATTAAAAATAAAAAGGTATAAACAATATTTTTTTCATGAATAAAAATTACATGCAAATGTAGGTGATGTTTTCTGAACAGACTGATATCTTATTTGCAATTTTCTGAGTTCGTATCAATTTGTTATGAAGTTTCCAAATATTGGTCAAAGTCGTTAGAACATTCATAACAAGATGATATGAACTTAGAAAAATGCAAATAAGATATGTGGATGTTCACAAAACATCACCTACATTTGCATGTAATTTTTATTCATAAAAAATATATTGTTTATACCTTTTTATATTTAATAATGTTAATAACATTAATTACCTCAGGCAGTTTAAAGGGTGCGTTTATCCAGAATACAAATGATATGCACATAAAGGTAATGTTTATATGAACATTTTGATATCTTAGTTGCATTTTTCTGAGTTCATATGAATTAGTTATGAATTTTCAAAGTTTTGGTCAAACGGTCAAAGGGAATTCGAGGGACCACGACGGAAAAAGTAGGGGCAAAACTGAGCAAACTCGAAAAGTAAGGGCAAAACCCGTGGGTAGGAACCAACTAGGGGTAAAAATGCAATTGTCCCAAATATTAAAGGACGTCATGAGAGACTTCGCATCGACAGAGTTGATCTGGCAAAAGAACTTGAGAAAGACAAGCATGATCAGAAGAAGCCATTGGAGGCATGAACAAGGCTTGAAGAGTTTGGAGACGTTGAAGATTTATTGACCTTTAGAGGACCAAACCCCTGTTATATACCTATGTTAGATGCGACGTTTGTGAGCTGTCATTTGTTTGATGTTTTTCCCGACAGCCACAAATAAAATCTGTCTTTTCAAAACTGTTGTTTGCATTGTGCGTATCCCTCTCTATCTCTCTTATCTCACCCCAAACCCATGGACCCAATAGAGGATGAATGAAGATGAGCTTCTATTTTCTGGACCGATGAGTCAATTGGAGACAGACCGATGGATTCAGAACATGGAGGATCACATGGAGAATAACCCTATAGTCGGAAAGGATATGACCCAGCATGCTCTTCGGTGCTTTGAAAGAGGTGCTGCTACTTGGTGGAGAATGTACCAAACCATCAATGGATGGCAAGGAGTAACCACTTGGAAAGAATTTAAGTTGACTCTGCCAAAGTCTTGGCTTGTGTCCCAGAAGTTTAAACCTTATGGAAAGGATATGAAGAAGCCTTGTGCATGCTAGATTTGTGGAGAAATAGGACACACCCATAAAGAACACAAGGATGAATGCCCTAATTGTGAAGGAACTCACCCAGTTGAAGAATGCCCAATTAGGCAGATTACTTGTTTCTTGTGTGAAGGGACTACCCACTATCCTGCTCAGTGTCACATTTACCCCATGGTACAATGAACCATCCAGCAGAAGAAAGAAGTAATGAAAGGAGCCCTCATGGAAATTTTAGAAGAAGCTATGAAGAAGGAAGAGATGGAGGACACACCTAAAGAAGACCCGAGTAAACCCTGCACTAAGTCTTGCTATTCATGTGGAGAAGAAGGACACATCTCCCAAAATTGTTTGAATGGGGATCTAGTAGAGTTCCCGACAGAGGAAGTAGAGTATGACCCACAGGAAATAGAAGCCCTAATTGGAATGGAAAAGTCCAGAAAGAGAAGCAGAGTGGATTCCAGGAAGGACCTGAGTCATATCACCTGTTACAGGTGCAAGGAGTCAGAGCACTACCTCAACAGTTGCCCAAAAAGGAAATCTCGATACTTGTCAGAAGTAATATATTTTAGTTGTAATGGAGCAGGGAACTTTGCCAGAGAATGCCCCAAGGAGAAGGAAACTTGTGCTAGATAGTTGAGTTTGCAACAAAAGAATGGAGTAGTAGAAGTGAGAACATTTTCTTTTATATTGAGGTGTTGAGTTGAGACATGTAATGGGAAAGCGAGAGACTGTAATCACTTGAGAATGAATAAAGTTAGCATTGTTGGTACTGATATGGATCTTATGAGTTATTACTCTATGAAGAACAATTTTGGCCATTCTGAGGATGTGAGAAATATGGTAGATGGAAGATTTGTGCATTTTAAGGGTGGTAGTACCCTGTAAGAACCGTTGACCCCTGGAAAAGATAAGGATACTCCACTGAGTGGATTTCGGACAAAATGAATACGAGTTTTGTCTCGATATGTGTGATACCCCAAGAGTATGTAGGATAAAGTTGGAGACCGTCAGTTGTTTGGACCAAATGTGATCAAGGAGTCAGAAGAGAAAGTTAAGTTTATTCGAGATAGACTGAAGGTAGCTCAGTCCGGGCAGAAGAGTTATGCAGACTCAAAAATGCAAGGAGGTACTCTAGGAAATTGGAGACAGAGCGTGTCTTCGTGTGTCCCCTCTGCGAGGCATTAAACGATTTGGAGTTAAGGGACAGCTAGCCCCGAGATTTGTAGGACCATACCGAGTTTTGGAGTGTATGGGAGAAGTAGCCAACAAGTTGGAGTCACCTGAAGGACTGTCTGGAGTTCATGATGTGTTTCACGTTTCCCAGCTGAAGAAGTGCCATGCAGAGATGGCCAATATTCCCTTGTAAGGACGCTTGACCCTGGAAAGGATAATGATGTTCCACGAAGTGGAATATGGACTTCATAAGTATAAGTTTTTATCTCGGTATGAGGGATATCCCACGAGGATGAATAGATGAATTACTATTGGATATAAAGGAGGTATGACGTAGGAAATATGGATCAAGGGAAATTCCAGAATGAGTCTGAGTAATCATGTCCTAGTTTGGTGCCAATAGAAGGAAGGAAGACAGTACAATTGGATGGATTTAAGAATACTAGGAAGTTGGAAGTTGGAATAATGATCAGTTGCCCGATGAGAAGTTCAAGGACTACAAGTGATGAGATGGGCCATAAACCACATGCCCCAGGACCTACCAAGAAGCAAGCACATTCTTGCTGAAGGAAAACCCCTAGAGGAAGATACGACGTTTATCGGCAGACGATTTTATAGGAGTAATGCAAAACCTGAGAGATTGTGAAGGAATGATAGATGTTTGTTTGGCTTGCAGAATCAATGGATTATTCCGAACTTGGTTCATCGACAAGAGAATGCAATGCTTGTGAGGATGACCGAGTGTTAGAATGTGAGATTCACTAAAGCATATACGGGGTAATGATTTGGGTGCGGGATGGATTGATCACCATACCGACTTACTCTTATTATTCACCTTGCTATATGGGATGGTAAATCTGAGTGACTTACCTATAGTAGAGAGACGACGATCACAACCCTGTTTAAACCTTAGAATGGTATAGCAATTTTCCCTTGTACAAGGCAGCTTTTGCCAACCGTAGGTTATATGGTGAGGATCAACCCAGACCCATTTCCTGCAGAAGAAACCATAAATTTGTTGACCACCATGAGATATCGATTGGTTGTTTAGTACTGGCGCCAGACCCATCAGGTAAGAAGACCCAGTCTCGGAATAACCTTACCAAGATGAAAGGGCAAAAGAATTGAGGAAAAGGTTATGCCACTACCGGAAGAGCTCAGAGAAGGAATTTTCTCAAGGATCTGAGAAGACCGACACTGTCAAGAATAAGGATCGAGTATATGAGTTTTGATGGAACAGTAACCATGCTTCTAAGGGTAGTTGTACCCCAGACCCCTGTGATGATCTATGGATTCTGAGAAGACCCCCAAACCCTAACCTATTTCTTTCTAGCCTCTCTGAATCTCGAGGACGAGATTCATTTTAAGGGTGGCAGGTTTGTAACATCCCAAAATTCTAAATTTTGGAATGCTATAATAAATAGATAGATCGATTGATTGTTGCGTGATTGATTGAGTGAAATTCGAACTTTTTGAAAGTTAAATGAGAGGGAATAAAAGGACTTTCCCAAACTTTCATCTTGCTTTTATGATCTCCGTGAATTCAAATTCTTTTCATCACAAAACCCTGGAAAGAAGATGACATGACTTCTTCCATTTATTTAAATGACAAGGGGTGTTGAAAATATTTGAATTTCATTGGAAAATATTTGCAATTCTGAAACTTTATGCAACTCAACGATTTTCACGAGCGAAGATAAAATGACTTCTTCAACACTTATGAAATATGAGTTGGGACTTTCAAAGAATTAAATTCAAAGTTATTTTGAATTTATTTTCAATTTGGAGTTATTTGAGTTTTATTCAAATTATTTTTCTCCAAAAATAAAATTTATGGAAAATAGGGTAACATGATTCCCTACATCATAAAATTGGAGAGAAATAAATTTGAATTAATTTTGGTATTTTAAAATGGTTTTTATTGGATTTTATTAGAGCAGGAGCACTGTTTGAGTTATTAGAAATTGTGTGTATTTTATTTGGTGCTACAAAAATGTTCACGTTGTAGGAAATATTTTTGTAAAAATTTTGATATATTATATGCCTATATAATATTTTGATTTAATTTGTTTTATTATTTCAATTGTCTGGAAAATGTTTTTTTAAAAAAAATTCCCCTCGCCGACTGGGACGGCCCCGCACCCGAGCCAGGCCGCAGCCCAGCGCTCCGGCCCCCGTTCCCGACTCCGGCGGAGTCCGCCACCAGCATGGAACCCGCCGCCGCCGCCCGTGTCCGTGCGGGACTCCCTCTGCCGCCTCTCTGTTGCCCCTTCCGCGCTGCCTTGCCCCTCCTCCCTTAAATACCGGGCCCGCCTCTCCGTCCTTCCCCGCATCTCGCCGGAACCGCGCCGCACCGCCGCCTTGCCTTCCGACGCCGCCGCCGAGCTTCCTCGCCGTCGCCCGCACCTCCCCGACCACCGCAGCCACCACCCACTTCACCACCGCGCCACACCGCCCACCCTAGCTACTCCGCCGCCGCCAACGCGCCCCGCCGTCGCCGGAGCCACTTCGCCCGCCGCCGCCGGAGACGCGACTCGCCGGACCTCTGCCGCCCCGGTTCGCCCGAACTGGTCCCCCGACCCGCCGATCTTTTTCGTGGACCAGTATAACCAAACCCTAGATCGGTTTTCTGGTTTTCTCTGGTTTTCCATAAAACCCGTTTTTTATATCCAGTTATTTTGCGAACGTTCACTGTTTAGATCTCCTTAGTGAACGGTTTTCGTCGGTTTAGGTTCTGTAGCGAGCGTTCGCTCGATAGATTTTTCTTTTTCTTTTTAATTTCGGCCAGGGACCCATCCGTGAATATTTTCTTTGCAGATCAGCCCCTGGTATTCAAACGACTATAACTTTTTGCTCGTTAGTCGGAATTAGACGAAACCAACGCTCACTTCTTCGTTATGATCTCCTCTATCCAGTAATCCAACTCAAACATGTTTTTGAAACTTTAAAATTTGAATTAGATCAGATTTGAATTTGAACTTTGTTTGATCATAACTTGAGTTTCGTAGCTCCGTTTGAGTTGATTCTTTTTGCAAATCGAAGCCCTTGACCTAAACTTTCTGATAAGGCCAAATTCACATAATTTTGGTACTGTTAGAAATTGTTTTATGTAGCAAGAGTTATTTGCTTGGTTTTGATGTTTTCCGAATCGTCTTCTTCGTTCTTTCTGATCTTTTGAGTGATTGCTTATGTGTGGTTACTATTGCTTGCTTACGATAGATTGACCGGAGTGTGACGAGTAGAGCTATCAAGAGTTTTGAGTGCGCATCATCTTCATCAACATTGCAGGCAAGTTCACACTTTGATCATATCCCCTTTCATACCCAGTTTTTATGCATTAGTTTCACCCTCAAACATTGCATGAGTAGGATTGATAACATGTGGGTATTGGGAAGTAGTTGATGAGGTAGGAACCTATTGCCCTGCATTCAAACCTTGGGAGTTACTATTACGTTATGCTTATAGTGTCATGCTATGCTCGTAGACGTGGATTGGGTTTTGAGAGTATTCATGACAGATGTGAGATTGTTAATTAATGGTTTACTTAAGGTGGCAACTTAAACACACATCTAGGTGGATTGAGGCACCTGGGTATTCCAGGATTGCCTGTCTAGGCACCTGGGTAGACCAGGATTGCCTGTTTTTTTGGACCGCCACCTAGGCTCAAAGGGATCATGAGATTATTCATGCTAGAAACTTCCGTGTGCAGCCACAAGCTATTATGGGCTCTAGCATAGTTGATTAAGTCGTGCGAACTCTTACAGGGTAGACTAGCAGATGTAGGGGAAAGTAGGTGTAACGGTCTATCCATCATAAGGTGCTAGCTCTTTTGAAAGACTATGTCTCGGTCATCCGTCTTCTCAAACACCATGTAGTGCGAGAAACCAAACGGAGGCGATCGAGTCTTGTGGGGAAAAGTGCGCAAACCTCTCCAGAGTGTATAAACTAATCATGATTAGTCGTGTCCCCGGTTATGGACATCTTGAGTATCTAGTACTTGGATTATCATGTGAATCTCATCATGTTACTTTAAATTAATTTTGTTGGGTTTAATGATGTTATTTAATTGGGATTGAGAATGCTGTCAACCATTCTCAATGTTCAACAACCACCATGATAGTTAAATAAAATATATTCCTTTGGAGTAGGGAAAAATTGGCTTTTCGCAAAAACCTTATAACCATAGAGCTTTTCCACCAGCCAAATATGCATGTAGTGATAGCCTTTATTCATCATTATCTATGGTGTGAATTTGCCAGTACATTCAATGTACTGACCCTTTGTGGCTACAATGTCTCATGTTGCAGGATTATCTTACGACGAGTAAGTGATACGTTAGGGTTACAATTTCTACACTCAACTTTGCCGCTGGTGTTGATGGGAATCCACAACCTTGTTACTTCCGCTATTTGGATTGAGGTAATAGTATTTATGTTACTTTTACATTTGATTTACCTCTGTTATAAATCCCTGAGTATTGTATGTGTCAGCATACCGATCCAGGGATGACACTTAAGCACAGAGACTTGATCCATTCGGGTCGGGTCGCTACAAGATGGTATTAGAGCACATGTTGACAGTAGGACGTGACCCTAGAAACTGGCAAGCCCATAGCAAAGATTTTTCTCTACAACTTTTCTTTTTAAAAAGATCTTTTACCTCTCTTCTCTTCTGAGCTTATTCAAAAATTCCCTTTAGTGTGACCATACCCCTTTCCCCTTTTGACCACACGAAGATTCAATTGATGAGACCACTCCAAGAAGTACAAGATATCGGACAACTAAGACCACTTCAGAATGAAGAGTATTTTCCGTGCATCTGAATAATGGAAACTACAACGGTTGAAGACCGAAGACAAGTAGAATTTGAAGGCTCTGAAGAATTCCCAGATTTGTATGACCTAGGAAGGCTACCCTTATGGAACTTGGCAGACTATGGAAGTTGTCAATACCCGAGATCAAGGTGTATCGGAGAAAGACTGAAACAAGGAGCATGAGAACTCGAAGTTTCTTCAAAGAAAACCCTAAGGTAGGAGATATCAACTATGGAGAGATAGCTCATGGAAATGACAAGAGCAGAAACATGGCTATCCATGAGGTTATCGCCCGCTTATGCTATTGTCACCGTGCTGAGATAAAGCATGCATATGCATGGAAGGATTGGATGGTACAAGGCTGATAAATCACCTATCAGCAAGACGAAGTTTTAACTTTAGTTGGTGTATCACAAGGATCTGGAGTAGTACATCAAGAAGTTAAGATGGACCTTTAGGAAGCTATATTTGACAAGGAGCATTTCGTGGAGAACTCAGGATCCAGAAGCTGAAAGTAGCCAAGCTGGAGGAGCAAAACTTTGAGATACAGGAGATCCGTCAGGAACTGAAGGACAGTAGGACCGTGGTTCATGCCAAGGATGTTGAAACCCAGAAGTTCGGAATGCAACTCCATAAATATTAAAGGACGTCATGAGAGACTTCGCGTCGACAGAGTTGATCTGGCAAAAGAACTTAGGAATGCAACTCCATAAATATGCTTAGTTCGAGAATGTTGCATAGGATTATGAGCAATCTTAATAGCACTTTCATTGTCACAAAGCAATGGAACATGTTCCACATTGATCCCATAATCTTTAAGAGTTTGGGTCATCCAAAGTAATTGAGCACAACATGATCCAACGGCAATGTATTCCACTTCGGTGGTGGATAAGGATACCGAGTTTTGTTTCTTGGAGGACCAAGAGATAAGAGATCTACCAAGAAATTGACAAGTACCCGAAGTTGACTATCTATCGACCTTGTCACTGGCATAGTCCGAATCGGAGTAGCCAACAAGATCAAAGGAAGCCCTCTTTGGATACCAAATACCAAAATTTGGTGTATGGATTAAGTATCTCACTATCCTTTTCACGGCCTTAAGATGACATTCTTTAGGAGAAGCTTGATATCGTGCACACATGCACACACTTAGCATAATATCGGGACAAGAAGCACATAGATATAACAATGAACCAATCATAGAGCGATAAACCTTTTGAACAACCGGTTCACCATCCTTGGTTAAATCAAGATGTCCACTAGTAGGCATGGGTGTAGTCATACCTTTGCATTCTTGCATATTGAAATTCTTGAATAAGTCCTTGGTGTACTTTGTTTGAGATACAAAGGTTCCTTCCTTAGTTTGCTTGATTTGTAAACCGAGAAAGAATTTGAGTTCACTCATCATCGACATCTCAAACTTCTCCGACATTAGCTTTCCAAACTTTTCACTAAAATGAGGGTTAGTTGATCTAAATATAATATCATCGACATAAATTTGGCATACAAATAGTTCTCCATTAACCCTTTTAGTAAAAAGAGTAGAATCTATTTTTCCGATTTCAAAGCCTTTTTCAATAAGAAACTTGATCAAGCATTTATACCATTCTCTAGGAGCTTGTTTAAGACCATAAAGAGCTTTGTGAAGTTTGTAAACATGATTAGGTTTCTTAGGATTGACAAATCCAGGAGGTTGCTTAACATAAACTTCCTCCTCAATTTCACCATTCAGAAAAGCACTTTTAATGTCCATTTGGTATAAGGTGATATCATGATGATTAGCATAGGCAAGTAAGATGCGAATGGACTCAAGTCTAGCAACGGGGGCATACATCTCACCATAGTCCATATCTTCGACTTGAGTGTAGCCTTGGGCGACTAGGCGTGCTTTGTTGCTGACAACTTGACCATCTTCATCTTGCTTGTTGCGAAACACCCATTTGGTACCAATGATGTTGTGGTTGTTGTCGGGCTTTTCAACCAATGTCCACACTTGATTTCTCTCAAAGTTATGTAGCTCTTCATGCATAGCGTTTATCCAATCTGGATCTTCCAATGCTTCTTCAACTTTCGTAGGTTCAATGCGAGAGATGAATGAGTAATGTTCACAAATGTTAGCTAAACGAGTTTTTGAGCGAGTGATTCTCCCGGTTTGGATATCATTATAGATTTGCTCGACAGGATGATCTTTAGCAATTCTTGCTCGAACTCGTGAAAGCTTTTGCTAGGATCCTGGTTGAACATCTTCTTCATCTTGTTCTTCTTCTTGGCCTTCTTCATTGTTGACATTGTCATTCTCTTGTCGTGGTGGAGAATGAGGTTATTGGCGTTCCTCTTGATGCACTTCCTTGTTTTCTTCATCTTGATGTGTCCCACTTGTGGATGCTTCCGTGTCAACTCTCGGTTCACCTTGTCGTGATGTAGAAGCTTCCACTTGGATGGACGAGGTACTCTCCTTCACCTCCGTTGGATGAATCTTGCCAATAGACAAGTCTTGGATTGCTTCCGAAGGGTCTTTGTCTCCTACATCAATTGGCAATTGCTCTAATTACAAGCCGTTAGATTCATCAAACTTCACATCTACCATCTCTTCAACCTTTCGGGTGAAATTATTGTAGACACGGTATGTGTGAGAGTTTGAGCCATAACCAAGTAGAAAACCTTCATGAGACTTAGGAGCAAATTTAGAACGACGATGCTTATCAAGAATGTAGCACTTTGAGCCGAATACTCAAAATTATCCAACTTGTGGTTTGTTACCGGTGAGGAGCTCGTATGCCGTCTTGCCGAGTAGCTTGTGAAGATACAAGCGATTTGTTGCATGACAAGTTGTCTCAACCGCTTCCGCCCTAAAGTGTTTTGGCGTCTTGTACTCATCAAGCATCGTTCTTGCCATCTCAATAAGAGTTCGGTTCTCCCTCGCAACGACTCCATTTTGTTGAGGTGTGTACGTAGCCAAGAACTCGTGTGAAATCCCTTCTTCATCAAGAAAGGTATCCACATTTGTGTTCTTGAACTCCGTTCCGTTGTTGCTTCGAACCTTCTTGATCTTCACGTCAAATTGATTTTGGGCCTTCCTAGTGAAGTTTTTGAAGATCTTTTGGACCTGTGATTTGTCATCAAGAAAGAACACCCACGTAAATCTTGAAAAATCATCAACTATGACTAGTCCAGATGAGTTACCACCGAGACTCTTGTAGGCATTTGGACCACAGAGATCCATGTGAAGTAGCTCGAGTGGTCTTCTCGTGGTCATGATGTTCTTTGCGCGATGACTTCCTCCAACTTGTTTCGCTGTCTGACAAGCACTACAAAGTCTATCCTTGTCAAATATAACATCTTTTACTCCAAGGATATGATCACCTTTAATAAGCTTGTCAAGGTTTCACATACCAACATGACCTAATCGTCTATGCCATAACCAACCTTTAGAAGATTTAGCAATTAAGCAAGTTCTAGGTTGAGCCTTTTTAGTGAAATCAACAATGTAAAGATCACCTCTACATATTCCGGCAAAGACCATTTTACGATTGTGTCTAGAAACACTTGGAAATCTACTTTAGTGAATAGGAAATTGAAACCGAAATCAGCAAGTCTAGATACTGAAAGTAAATTGTACCCAAGAGATTCAATGAGCATGACATTTTGTATGGAGCTATCATGTGAGATGGCCACCTTATGTAGGCCAACCACCTTACCCTTTGAGTTATCACCAAAGGTGACATATTTTTGAGGGTCGTTGTTTTCAGCAAGCTCACAGAACATATCTTTATCTTCGGTCATATGATCAGTACATCCACTATCAAGAACCCATTCCTTTCCTCCAGCCATGTAGCCGCGAAGATTTTCCATAAGACCAAAGTGTCTCATTGCATCATTAAGATCATAGTCACTGTCATCATCATCAGAGTATCCATGTTCAACATCATCTTGTGATTGATCAATTCCTAGAGAGGGTAATTCGTTAGATAAATGATCATTTCTATAGTTATCTTTATGGATTCTAATAGCTCTGGAAATGATATTGCTAATGATTCCAACATCTCCTTTGGCACTCGTAAGATTAGTATGCTCAAATAAGCAGTCACCAAATTTGGGATCATTGGAACTCATCTTAATCAAGTCAATAGACTTATGGAGAATTTCATCTAGATCTTTCAAGGAATAATTTGGAAAGAGTTCCGCAATAAATTTCCATATGGTGTAGGCACACTTAAGAGTAAGCAAACATCCAATGAAGTTTCTAGGCAAGCCTCTAGTGATAAGATTAACAGTTCTATGATTGTGAATCATGTCAATAGACTCATCAATGGTAGGATGAAAAGGATCAACATGAGGTGCACAAGGGCTAGCAATGTACTTGTTCAAATGATATTCATTGAAAATCTCAAGCATTTCATTCTTCCACTCATGAAAATATTCTCCATCAAGAATAGGCACTCTATGTCTAAGACTCCCCAAAGTAGACTCAACCATCTTCCTCCAATGGTGTTTAAACCAAAGCAATGGAGACCAATGCTCTGATACCAATTGAAAGGATCGATAAGAGGTGTCTAGAGGGGGGTGATTAGACACTAGGTGCTAAAAGTTGTAGTTTTTAAATTCTTTAGGTTGAAGTGGATTTTTGGCACAAGTTTAACAAACACAATACATATCAAGCAAGCATGCAAAGAGTGTATGAGCAGCGGAAAGTAAAGCATGCAACTTGCAAGAATGTAAAGAGAAGGGTTTGGAAGATTCAAACGCAATTGGAGACGCGGATGTTTTTGTCGTGGTTCTGATAGGTGGTGCCATTGTACATCCACATTGATGAAGACTTCAACCCACGAAGGGTAATGGTTGCGCGAGTCCACGGAGGGCTCCACCCACAAAGGGTCCATGAAGAAGAAACCTTGTCTATCCCACCATGGCCATCGCCCACGAAGGACTTGCCTCACTAGCGGTAGATCTTCACGAAGTAGGCGATCTCCTTGCCCTTACAAACTCCTTGGTTCAACTCCACAATCTTGTCGGAGGCTCCCAAGTGACACCTAACCAATCTAGGAGACACCACTCTCCAAGAAGTAACAAATGGTGTGTTGATGATGAACTCCTTGCTCTTGTGCTTCAAATGATAGTCTCCCCAACACTCAACTCTCTCTCATAGGATATGGATTTGGTGGAAAGAAGATTTGAGTGGAAAGCAACTTGGGAAGGCTAGAGATCAAGATTCATATGGTAGGAATGGAATATCTTGGTCTCAACACAAATGTAGGTGGTTCTCTCTCAGAAAATATAGGTTGGAAGTGTAGGTTTGTTCTGATGGCTCTCTCCACGAATGAAGAGGAGGAGGGGTATATATAGCCTCCACACAAAATCTAACCATTACACATAACTTTCCAAACTCGGTGGGACCGAATGATGAAACTCGGTCAGACCGATTCAGCAAATCCAGTGACCGTTAGGGTTTTCGGTGGGACTGACATGCAACTCGGTAGGACCGATATGATTAGGGTTAGGGCATAACGTAATCTCGGTGAGACCGAGTACACAAACTCGGTGAGACCGATTTTGATAATAAGCTAACCAGAGAGTTGGTCAGGTAAACTCGGTGGGACCGATCGCTCATTTCGGTGAGACCGAAATGTTACAAAAGGGAACCAGAGAGTTTACATTGCAGTTTCGGTGGGACCGATCGCAAGTTTCGGTGAGACCGAAAGTATTGCAATAGGCAACAGAGAGTTTGCAATCCCATCTCGGTGAGACCGAGATCCCTATCGGTGAGACCGATTTGCCTAGGGTTTGTGGCAGTGACGATGACATTTGAAACTCGGTGGCGCCGGATAGAAAGAATCGGTGGGGCCAAGTTTGACTTTTGGTTTAGGTGATATGTTGATGTGAGAAAGTAGTTGTGGGTTTTGGAGCATATCACTAAGCATTTTGTACAAGAACCTCATTAAGCAACACCTCATCCCTCCTTGATAATATTGGCTTTTCCTACAGACTCAATGTGATCTTGGATCACTAAAATGGAAAATGTAGAGTCTTAAGCTTTGAGCTTGAGCCAATCCTTTGTCCTTAGCATCTTGAAGGGGTTTCACATCCTCTAGTACATGCCACTTCACTGTTGAACTTATCTGAAACATACTAGATAAAAATGTTGGTCCAACAAGAGATATGTTGACATTAATTACCAAAACCACCTAGGGAGCACTTGTGCTTTCACTAGCGGGTGTCTGTCTCTCCCACTTTAGTCGGATCGGATTCGATGAAAAGGGTCCTTATGAAGGGTAAATAGCAATTGGCATATCACCGTTGTGGTTTTGCATAGGTAAGACACGTTCTTGCTAGAAACCCATAGCAGCCACGTAAAACATGCAACAACAATTAGAGGACGTCTAACTTGTTTTTGCAGGGTATGCTATGTGATGTGATATGGCCAAAAGGATGTGATGAATGATATATGTGATGTATGAGATTGATCATGTTCTTGTAATAGGAATCACGACTTGCATGTCGATGAGTATGACAACCGGCAGGACCAATAGGAGTTGTCTTAATTTATTGTATGACCTGCGTGTCAATGAAAACGCCATGTAATTACTTTACTTTATTGCTAACTGTTAGCTATAGTAGTAGAAGTACTAGTTGGCGTGACAACTTCATGAAGACACGATGATGGAGATCATGGTGTCATGCCGGTGACGATGATGATCATGGTGCCCCGAAGATGGAGATCAAAAGGAGCAAAATGATATTGGCCATATCATGTCACTATTTGATTGCATGTGATGTTTATCATGTTTTTACATCTTATTTGCTTAGAACGATGGTAGCATAAATAAGATGATCCCTCATTAAAATATCAAGAATTGTGTTCCCCCTAACTGTGCACCGTTGCTAAGGTCCGTTGTTCCGAAGCACCAGGTGATGATCGGGTGTGATAGGTTCGAACGTTCGCATACAACGGGTGTAAGCCAGATTTACACATGCAATACACTTAGGTTGACTTGATGAGCCTAGCATGTACAGACATGGCCTCGGAACAGGGAAGACCGAAAGGTCGAACATGAGTTGTGTAGAAGATACGATCAACATGAAGATGTTCACCGATGATGACTAGTCCATCTCACGTGATGATCGGACACGGCCTAGTTGACTCGGATCATGTATCACTTAGAGAACTAGAGGGATGTCTATTTGAGTGGGAGTTCATTAAATAATTTGATTAGATGAACTTAATTATCATGAACATAGTCTAAAACTTTGCAATATGTCTTGTAGATCAAATGGCCCACGCTAATGTTACCCTCAACTTCAACGCGTTCCTAGAGAAAACCAAGCTGAAAGACGATGGTAGCAACTACACGGACTGGGTCCATAACCTGAGGATTATCCTCATAGCTGCCAAGAAAGCATATGTCCTTGAAGCACCGCTAGGTGATGCACCTGTTTTCCCAGCAACTCAAGACGTTATGAACGCCTGGCAGTCGCGTAGTGATGATTACTCCCTGGTTCAGTGCGGCATGCTTTACAACTTAGAACCGGGGCTCCAAAAGCGTTTTGAGCAGCACGGAGCATATGAGATGTTCCAAGAGCTGAAAATGGTTTTCCAAGCTCATGCCCGGGTCGAGGGATATGAAGTCTCCGACAAGTTCTATAGTTGTAAGATGGAGGAGAATAGTTCTGTCAGCGAGCACATACTCAAAATGTCTGGGTTGCACAACCGCTTATCTCAGTTGGGAGTTAATCTCTCGGATGATGCGGTCGTTGACAGAATCCTTCAGTCGCTCCCACCTAGCTACAAGAGCTTCGTGATGAACTTCAATATGAAGGGGATGGAAAATACCATTCATGAGGTATATTCAATGCTGAAATCGTCGGAGGTGGAGATCAAAAAGGAACATCAAGTGTTGATGGTGAATAAAACCACTAAGTTCAAGAAAGGCAAGGGTAAGAAGAACTTCAAGAAGGACGGCAAGGGAGTTGCCGCGCCCGGTAAGCCAGTTTCTGGGGAGAAGCCAAAGCATGGACCCAAGCCTGAGACTGAGTGCTTTTATTGCAAGGGAAACGGTCACTGGAAGCGGAACTACCCCAAGTACTTGGCGGATAAGAAGGCCGGCAATACCAAAGGTATATGTGATATACATGTTATTGATGTGTACCTAACTAGCGCTCGTAGTAGCTCCTGGGTATTTGATATCTGTGTAGTTGCTCATATTTGTAACTCAAAACAGGAGCTGCGGAATAAGCGGAGACTGGCGAAGGACGAGGTGACGATGCGCGTCGGGAATGGTTCCAAGGTCGATGTGATCGCCGTCGGCACGCTAACTCTACATTTACCTACGGGATTAGTTTTAAACCTCAATAATTGTTATTTAGTACCAGCTTTGAGCATGGACATTGTATCTAGATCTCGTTTAATGCGAGATGGCTACTCATTTAAATATGAGAATAATGGTTGTTCTATTTATATGAGAGACATGTTTTATGGTCATGCCCCGCTGGTTAATGGTTTATTCTTATTTAATCTCGAGCGTGATGTTACACATATTCACAGTGTGAATGCCAAAAGATGTAAGGTTGATAATGATAGTCCCACATACTTGTGGCACTGCCGCCTTGGTCACATTGGTGTCAAACGCATGAAGAAACTTCATGCAGATGGACTTTTGGATTCTCTTGATTATGAATCATTTGACACGTGCGAACCATGTCTCATGGGCAAAATGACCAAGACTCCGTTCTCTCGAACAATGGAGCGAGCAACCAACTTATTGGAAATCATACATACTGATGTGTGCGGTCCAATGAGTGTTGAGGCTCATGGTGGTTATCATTATGTCCTCACCCTCAATGATGACTTAAGTAGATATGGGTATGTCTACTTGCTGAAACACAAGTCTAAGACCTTTGAAAAGTTCAAGGAATTTCAGAGTGAGGTTGAGAATCAATGTGACAGGAAAATAAAGTTCTTACGATCAGATTGTGGAGGGGAATATTTAAGTCACAAATTTGGCACGCACTTAAGGAAATGTGGAATTGTTTCACAACTCACGCCGCCTGGAACACCTCAGCGTAATGGTGTGTCCGAACATCGTAATCGCACTCTATTGGATATGGTGCGATCTATGATGTCTCTGACCGATCTACCGCTATCATTTTGGGGTTATGCTATAGAGACTGTCGCATTCACTTTAAATAGGGCTCCGTCAAAATCCATTGAGACGACACCGTATGAATTATGGTTTGGGAAGAAACCTAAGCTGTCGTTTTTGAAAGTTTGGGGATGCGATGCTTATGTCAAGAAACTTTAACCTGAAAAGCTCGAACCCAAATCAGAAAAATGCGTCTTCATAGGATACCCTAAGGAAACTATTGGGTATACCTTCTACCTCAGATCCAAAAGCAAGATCTTTGTTGCCAAGAATGGATCCTTTCTAGAGAAAGAGTTTCTCTCGAAAGAAGTAAATGGGAGGAAAGTAGAACTTGATGAAGTATTGCCTCTTGAACCGGAGAGTAGCGCAACTCAAGAAAATGTTTCTGTGGTGCCTGCACCGACTAGAGAGGAAGTTAATGATGATGATCATGAAACTTCAGATCAAGTTGCTACTGAACTTCGTAGATCCACAAGGACACGTTCCGCACCAGAGTGGTACGGCAACCCTGTCCTGGAAATCATGTTGTTAGACAATGGTGAACCTTCAAACTATGAAGAAGCGATGGTGGGCCCGAATTCCGACAAATGGCTTGAAGCCATGAAATCCGAGATAGGATCCATGTATGAAAATGAAGTATGGACTTTGACAGACTTGCCCGATGATCGGCGAGCCATAGAAAATAAATGGATCTTTAAGAAGAAGACAGACGCGGATGGTAATGTAACCATCTATAAGGCTCAGCTTGTCGCTAAGGGTTATAGACAAATTCAAGGGGTTGACTATGATGAGACCTTCTCACCCGTAGCGAAGCTGAAGTCTGTCCGAATCATGTTAGCAATTTCCGCATTCCATGATTATGAGATATGGCAAATGGACGTCAAAACGGCATTCCTTAATGGTTTCCTTAAGGAAGAATTATATATGATGCAGCTGGAAGGTTTTGTCGATCCTAAGAATGCTGACAAGGTATGCAAGCTCCAACGCTCGATATATAGGCTGGTGCAAGCATCTCGGAGTTGGAACATTTGTTTTGATGAGATGATCAAAGCGTTTGGGTTTACGCAGATTTATGGAGAAACCTGTGTTTACAAGAAAGTGAGTGGGAGCTCTGTAGCATTTCTCATATTATATGTGGATGACATACTATTGATGGGAAATGATATAGAACTCTTGGAAAGCATAAAGGCCTACTTGAATAATTGTTTTTCAATTAAGGACCTTGGAGAAGCTTCTTACATATTAGGCATCAAGATCTATAGAGATAGATCGAGACGCCTCATTGGTCTTTCACAAAGCACATACCTTGACAAGATATTGAAGAAGTTCAATATGGATCAGTCCAAGAAGGGGTTCTTGCATGTATTGCAAGGTGTGAGATTGAGCACGGCTCAATGCCCGACCATGACAGAAGATAGAGAAAAGATGAGTGTCATCCCCTATGCCTCGGCCATAGGGTCTATTATGTATGCCATGCTGTGTACCAGACCTAATGTAAACCTTGTCGTAAGTTTGGTGGGAAGGTACTAAAGTAATCCTGGCATGGAACACTGGACAACGGTCAAGAATATCCTGAAGTACCTGAAAAGGACTAAGGATATGTTTCTCATTTATGGAGGTGACGAAGAGCTCGTCGTAAAGGGTTACGTTGATGCTAGCTTTGACACAGATCTGGATGACTCCAAGTCACAAACCGGATACGTGTATATTTTGAATGGTGGGGCAGTCAGCTGGTGCAGTTGCAAGCAAAGCGTTGTGGCAGGATCTACATGTGAAGCGGAGTACATGGCAGCCTCGGAGGCGGCACATGAAGCAATCTGGATGAAGGAGTTCATTACCGACCTAGGAGTTATTCCCAATGCGTCGGGCTCGATGACTCTCTTCTGTGACAACACTGGAGCTATTGCCCTTGCCAAGGAGCCCAGGTTTCACAAGAAGACCAGGCATATCAAGCGTCACTTCAACTCCATTCGTGAAAATGTTCAAGATGGAGACATAGAGATTTGTAAAGTGCATACGGACCTGAATGTCGCAGATCCGTTGACTAAACCTCTTCCATGTGCAAAGCATGATCAACACTAGAACTCTATGGGTGTTCGATTCATCACAATGTAACTAGGTTATTGACTCTAGTGCAAGTGGGAGGACTGTTGGAAATATGCCCTAGAGGCAATAATAAAATGTTTATTATTATATTTCCTTGTTCATGATAATTGTCTATTGTTCATGCTATAATTGTGTTATCCGGAAATCGTAATACATGTGTGAATAAATAGACCACAACATGTCCCTAGTGAGCCTCTAGTTGACTAGCTCGTTGATCAATAGATGGTTACGGTTTCGTAACCATGGACATAGGATGTCATTGATAACGGGATCGCATCATTAGGATAATGATGTGATGGACAAGACCCAATCCTAAGCATAGCACAAGATCGTGTAGTTCATCTGCTAAAGCTTTTCTAATGTCGAGTATCCTTTCCTTAGACCATAAGATTATGCAACCCCCGGATACCGTAAGGGTACTTTGGGTGTGCCAAATGTCACAACGTAACTGGGTGGCTATAAAGGTACACTACGAGTATCCCCGAAAGTATCTATTGGGTTGGCACGAATCGAGACTGGGATTTGTCACTCCGTATGACGGAGAGGTATCTCTGGGCCCACTCGGTAGGACATCATCATAATGAGCTCAATGTGATCAAGGAGTTGTTCACGGGATGATGTGTTACGGGAACGAGTAAAGAGACTTGTCGTAACGAGATTGAACAAGGTATCGGTATACCGACGATCGAACCTCGGGCAAGTATCGTACCGATAGACAAAGGGAATTGTATACAGGATTGATTGAATCCTTGACATCGTGGTTCATCCGATGAGATTATCATGGAGCATGTGGGAGCCAACATGGGTATCCAGATCCTGCTATTGGATATTGACCGGAGAGTTGTCTCAGTCATGTATACGTGTCTCCCGAACCCGTAGGGTCTACACACTTAAGGTTTGGTGACGCTAGAGTTGTAGAGATATTAGTATGCGGTTAACCAAAAGTTGTTCGGAGTCCTGGATGAGATCCCGGACTTCACGAGGAGTTCCGGAATGGTCCGGAGGTAAAGATTTATATATAGGAAGTCCAGTTTCGGCCACCGGGAGAGTTTCGGGGGTCATCGGTATTGTACCGGGACCACCGGAAGGGTCCCGGGGGTCCATCGGGTGGGGCCACCTATCCCGGAGGGCCCCATGGGCTGAAGTGGCATGGGAACCAGCCCCTGTGGGCTGGTTCGCCCCACCCAAGGGCCCAAGGCACCTAGGGTTGGTCGTTGCCCCCCGAGGGGGCATGCGCCCCCTGGTTGGAAACCCTAAGGGGGTCGTTGCCCCCCGAGGGGGCGCTGCCCCGGGGGCCGCCCCCTCTAGATGGGATCTCCAAGGGGGCATGCGCCCCCCCCCCTAGCCCCTATATATAGTGGAGGGTAGGGAGGGCAGCCGCACCCTAAGCCCTGGCGCCTCGCTCTCCCTCCCGTGACACCTCTTCTTCCTCCACTAGCACTTGGCGAAGCCCTGCTGGAATCCCGCTGCTTCCACCACCACGTCGTTGTGCTGTTGGATCTCCATCAACTTCTCCTCCCCCCTTGCTGGATCAAGAAGGAGGAGACGTCTCTGCTCTGTACGTGTGTTGAACGCGGAGGTGTCGTCAGTTTGGCGCTAGGATCATCGGTGAGTTGGATCACGACGAGTACAACTCCATCAAGCCCGTTCTCTTGAACGCTTCCGCTCGCAATCTACAAGGGTATGTAGATGCACTCCTCTCTCTCTCGTTGCTAGATGACTCCATAAATTGATCTTGGTGATGCGTAGAAAATTTTAAATTTCTGCTACGATCCCCAACAGTACATCTCCATTGGAGCGGTGTGGAGGCACAATGCTCCCCGAGAAGCCACTAGGGCCACCGTATTCTCCTCACGCCCTCACACAATGCGAGATGTCATGATTCCACTATTGGTGCCCTTGAAGGCGGCGATCGGGCCTTTACACACATGGTTGGGGCTCCCTCCACAACTGAATTGGAGGCTCCCAACGAAACCACGGAGCTTCACCACAATGGAATGTGGCTCCGAGGTGACCTCAACCATCTAGGGTGCTCAAGCACCCAAGAGTAAAAAAAATCCACACAAGAAAGTATGGGAAGCAAATATCCTTTGGTGGAAGTGTAGATCTAGGTCTCCTCCTTCAATCCCTAGCAAATCAACAAGTTTGAGTGGCTAGAGAGAGAGATCGGGCAAGAGAGCTTGAGTGGCATTAATGGTGGAGTGAGAGAGGTAAGAGGTAGATGTGGTAGGTGGAAGAACCACCCTTATAAAGCAAACCCTAAAATCTAACCGTTACTGCCTTTTTTGTACTGCAGCGGTACAACCGCTCCTTGTCCCGGTACAACCGGGACTCATGGTTTACCTGCAAAACCCTACCAGGCGGTAAAACTGGGCGAGCAGGCGGTAGTACCGGTTCAGGTGAACAACCGGAACAAATGCCCAGCCACCGCTCATGTACCGCATCAAAACAGTAGGGTGTCACCCGTGAGTGTGGTAGTCGATCGGTACAGGACCGGTGCAACCACTTGGCCTTGGGCGCTTGGGCGGCTAAGTCCTGAGCGGTAGAACCGCTCAGGGCACCGGTGGTACCGGTATGTGGGGTACAACCGGGCCACTACCTGTTGGAACACGCGGTACGCTACGCTAGCGCCAAATAAAATTTTCTACCACGCACCCAAGATCATACTGCTGGAAATAGCTCACGGGATCGGGTTTACCACTAGACGCGCAGTCACCACTGCGGAAGTAAAGTTGGTGATGCGTGTAGCTGATCTCCCGGGCCGTCTCCTCCTCATGTTGTCAATCTCCCGCGAACAGCAAAGACCCGTGAATGGTGACCTCCCACGAACGGCACCTCGCGATCCCTCGAACGGTTTGTCCAAGCACCGCAGATGTGATGCCTCCAAGGTATCGACACGTACGGGGAGCAGCATCGAGCGGCGGACTGCTAGGTCCGGTCGCGCGGCATGGGCGTGGGGAGTGGCGGTGGCTAACCAGGGTTCAATTCTATCAACCCTAAGTGGTGCGCCCACTCCCCTTTATATAGAGCTCCGAGGTGGGCTCAATACTTGAGCCCACTAGGAGTCCACATTCATTTTCCACTCAGATCCAATCCGAATGGGCTGCAGCCCCTTAAGTGTGCGACCCTATAGGTTCACGTACACATGGACACAACCAGAGTCGATAGTTGGTAGCGGCTCCTAGCAGAACGTGCCAACTCCCATGTGGGCGTAAAGTTGTTTGACGAACCTCGACAATGTGGCATATGCAACATTCCTTTTGCCACACGATATTTGTTGTCGAGCTCAAGGCGAGTACTTGTCACCCTTGTGTTAGCTTGGCCTCTCTTCTCGAAACCATGATACAGATTCCCGAACTGGGTTAACACTTAACCCAAGTCGCATGGCCATGCTTTCTGAATCTGATCACTCAAGAGGGCCTAGAGAATATCTCTCCAAATAGGAGGGGTAAATTCCATCTTGGTCAACCATGTCTCGCTCTCACGACTCACCCGAAAGCTACCTTTATAACTACCTAGTTACGGAGTAGCGTTTGATAGACCCTAAGTGAGTCGATCCTCATCCCGAGAACATGCGAGGACCTCAGGTCTAGGACATGGCATAGACAATGCACTTGAGACTAACAGATGACTATATCTCGCTGCGTCTCAAAGTGGGTATGTCCGGCTCGGTGATCTCCATCCCCAAGCCCATACTATCGGTTTAGCATCTCCATGCACATGACTTGTGAAACATAGTCATCAACCGAGTCGTATACTAGTCAAGGATATGTGTCCGCATAACCTTATCAACTAGGGACCATTAAAACAATCATCATACAATACATAGTTCCACAAACAAGTCACATACTTATTGATACATATCATTGATGATGTTCAAGGACAATACAAAGGACTCATGAATACATAGGGAAATATCATCATCACATGATTGCCTCCAGGGCATATCTCCAACAGTCTCCCACTTGCATTAGAGTCAATCATTTAGGCATCGTATGCCCATGGAGCTCATGTGCGCCTCATGCTTTGGACGTGGGAGAGGCTTCGTCAATGGATCAGCAACATTTGCATCTGTGTGTACCTTGCATATGTTTACATCACCTCTTTCGACAATGTCGCGAATAAGGTTAAAATGCCTGAGTATGTGTTGGGTTTTATGATGGTTCCGTAGTTCCTTGACTTGCGCAATGGCACCACTATTATCACAATAGAGGTCCAATGGATTAGACGCGCCCTCAACCACACCAAGAAATAAAATTCTTCACCCAAACACCTTCTTTTGCAGCTTCAGAAGCCGCAATGTACTCGGCCTCTGTTGTAGAATCAGCTACCATATCTTGCTTGGAGCTCCTCTAGCTCACTGCTCCTCCGTTCGGAATGAACACAAACCCAGATTGCGATCGACTATCATCCCTATCTATTTGGAAACTAGCATCGGTGTAACTCTTTACAACGAGCTCATCCTCACGTCCATAAACCAGGAACATATCCTTAGTCCTTCTCAAGTACTTCAGGATATTCTTAACCGTTGTCCAGTGACTCTCCCCTGGATCAGCCTAGTATCTTCCCACCACTCTAAGAGAAAAACTAACATCGGGACGAGTACATACCATGGCATACATGATGGACCCAACAGCCGAAGCATACGGAATCCCATCCATGCATCTTCGCTCATCAGAAGTCGTAGGACTCCGAGTCTTGCTAAGACTAATGCCATGTGACATGGGCAAGAAACCTTTCTTGGCATCTTGCATGTTGAACCGCTTCAACACCTTGTCAATATACGCACTCTGGCTTAATCCAATAAGCCTTCTCGATCTATCTCTATAGATCTTGATTCCCAAAATGTAAGCTGCTTCTCCCAAGTCCTTCATAGAAAAACTATTTTTCAATGAGTCCTTGACAGATTCAAGCATTTGAACATCATTTCCAATCAATAATATGTCATCCACATATAAGATCGGAAATGCAACTGAGCTCCCACTGACCTTCTTGAATACACAATGATCACAGTCATTCTTGATGAAGCCAAACTCTTTGACAGCTTCATTAAAACGAATGTTCCAATTCCGAGATGCTTGCCTTAATCCATAAATGGATCTCTGAAGCTTGCATATTGTCGTGGGTTTGTCACGGCAGATGTCCTTGTAAAGGGACTTAGTCGTGGAGCCATCGCTACGGGTTAGCTTAAAGGGGTTAAACCGGACAAGGGGACATGGGGAGTTTTATACTAGTTTGGACCCTTCGAGGAAGGTAAAAGCCTACGTCTAGTTGTGATTGGTATTGCTAGGGTTTCGAAGACCAGGGAGCGAATCCACTTTGTCTGGCTCTCGAGTTGTTGTCTGTCCCTAAACCGCGGACGGGTCGTCCCTTTATATTCATAGGTTGACACCCGCCGGGCTACAGAGTCCCGAAGCCGGATCATAAACGTGTCCAGTTCGGTCTCTACTCTTCCTAACTTACAATACAAGTTACATGACTAGGTCGGTTTACATTTATAGGCCGTAACCCGCCTTTGAGCCTTGGGCCTTCCGTAAAGCGCCACCATCCTTGCATCTTCATGGGCTTCTGATCTTCAAAGAGTCAACCCGACTACATAAGGCCGGTTTACCTCCCGTAGTAATATCCCCAACATTAGGCCCCAGATTGGTTTGAACTTGTTCATGTCAATCTTCTCTCATATCTTCAGCTTGATCTTGTAAACCGCTGTGATGTCATACTTCCAGATTATGATAAACTGCCCTGACGTCATCCATCCGTCGATGTCAGAGATTACCTTCATTTAATGTGTATTCGGTCACCGAGGCGACACCTTTATGAACTTATCCATTTTTGGGCTCCTCGATTCCCACACTTGCCGTTTTATCGCTTCGCCTTGTAAATAGGGGCAGAGACCCCTTTCTTTTCTTTCCGCTACCCATTCATCTCTTCTTCTTCCTCTCGACGATCCTGCACTCGAGCGCCGCCGTCATCTTCGAACCTCGCCTCTACTTCGTCGTCGGCCGCTGCATCAACCTGTTTGCACCAGAGTTCCACAGCGCCCTTTCCGCTGCTTCCGTGGTCGCAGAAAGTCCTTACCCCCTTCTTTCCTAGATCCATTAGGGTTTCATTGCTGTTCTTGAGGTTCGTCAGAGCTTATAGCGTTGTTCATCCTTTGGCCCGTAGACGAATGCTTTGTACTTATCATATCTCTTGCCGTGATGAATCTTCTGTTACCCTCACAAATCTTTATACAAAAACTACTACAATCCTTCATAAACTGTTTCGGGTCTTACCCTTTTTAGGTCGAAATATTTTGCTTTTCTGTCTTACCTTAGATCCGAAAGTTTTATACATCTCTGTGAAATCGGTTTCTCCTCACACCATTATAAGCGGTTTAACTTTGCATAATCAATCTGTACCATTAGCCCTCTGATAAACCGGAAGAGCCTTTTGTCTCCATAATTATATTCCAGTTTAACAGTCTCTGAGTACCCCTGTCGTGGTATTACCTTTTATGCATTATTGCATTGATCTCCGGTTTATGCCATGTCCTCTATCAGTATGTCTCTTACTCCATTGTATCGTGCATATAATCATGCGTGATTTATAAACCGGTCTTTCATTTTCAGCTTGTTTGTTTCGCAATGGCCAAACAATTCACTGCCTGCAACTGGGATCATTCCCGGGTTACTGAGACTCAGTTGAATGAGATGGTCAGCATTGGCTCCCTACCTAAGAAAACTGAAATCAAATGGCGAGTTCCCAGAACATAAAATCCTCCGACCCCAAGGCAGGGTGAGGTGGTGGTCTTTGTTGATCACATAGGCCGTGGCTTCAAACCGCCGGGGTCAAAGTTTTACCGAGATGTGCTTGCCAGCTTCCAACTTCATCCGCAAGATATTGGTCCCAACTCGATCTCAAATTTATGCAACTTCTAGGTCTTCTGTGAAGTATATTTACAAGAAGAACCAACTGCAGAACTGTTCTGGGATTTCTTCCACTTAAACCGGCACACAGAGTTTGTAAATGGACCGAACACAGAACTTGGTGGTGTCCCGATTCAAAAGCGGAAAGAAGTTGAATTTCCTCATGTCAAACATCATAGCCACCCAAAGGAATGGAACCAAACATGGTTTTATTGCAGAGACACTTCGCCTGAAGATGAAAATCCCCTCCCCGGCTTTCGTGATCACAGACTATCCAACACCCACCCCATGCCACAATGCCTGAGCTCTTCAGAAAGGGCAAAATATGCTCCTCAACTCGCCAAACTCCGGGCCTTTATGGCGAACGGTTTAACAAGCGTGGACTTTGTGCGTTGTTGGATATCCTGGAGTATCTTGCCGCTAAGCCGGCGTCCCAGTTTAATGTGTGAATACACCGGTGAGCTTGACGACCCTCAACGCCACTGCAACATCCAATTATCTGAGGAAGAAATCACTGGAGGTGTAAAGAAGATTCTGAATGAATCAGAACTGATCTGTAGTCAAACCGGTCTGAGTCCCTTCTATGCCAAGAACAAACCGCCTGCTGTAAGCATTATATTTCCCCCTCAACTCTAATATTTTTAGCTTATGCAACCTGTAATCCTTCTTATTTGTATATAGGGAGATGACCCCTTCTGGAAATAGAAAACCGTAGAGAAAGCGCCAAAGCCGACTAGAGACAAAGCGGTCAATCCATCCCGCCCAAAGACCAAAGCCGTAAAACGGATATCAGAACGGAAAACGGCTGACCGAATTAATATGGAGCTTGATGATGATACTGATGATCCAGAAGTTGAGGTAGAACTTGACTCAGTTGGCTCTCTTTTCATGCATCTCATTAACAATGATCTTCCTCACGAGGACGCAGAAGCTAGTCAAGCTGATGATGTAGAGGTAATTACCCTTTCCTCCGGTTCAGACTCTATGCCAACACAAAAAACTCGCCAAGCAGTCTGGAAAGTAAGCTTTTCTCATCCTCTTGCTCACTTGGATCCAACATTTATTTTGAAGACTCAGCAGCATGAAGCTCGCCGGACAACCCGGCACAGTGGACAACTGGTCACTTCTGCCGGTTTACCTGATACTCCGGTTCGGAAGCGCCGGTCTGAGGTCTCTCCTACTTCTGACCATTCTTACCCCAAGGCAGGTTATTTCAGACAGCCTCTTAATCCGTCCGATTCAAATTATCAGGTGACACCTCCTTCATCTTCTGGTGAATCGACAGCAACTCAACTCCCCCCTTTGAAAATTGTGGCTGGGTAAGTTGTAAAAACCTTTCCTTTCAATGCGCCATAAATCCTTTGAATAGGATGTTAATCCTCTTTTATTCTGTTTGCAGGGCCAAAGCCAGTAAGAAAGCTCGGACCACCAATCCGCTCGAAGATTCGGTCGCCGAAGAAGAAGAACCAAGAGGTGAACTGGAACAAACTCGTGAACCGGAAAGCCTCCATCCTGAAGCTGCTTCTCATAAACCGTCCCTTGAAGGCCAAAATACTGATGAACCAGCAGACGCTGATCCTGCCGCGCCTGATGCTGAACCGGCAAAACCAAACCGGGCTAGTCCGGTGAAAGATGTTGAAATTCCAATATCATCAACCAAAAACCCTGAAGGCCAAGGTGATGACGTTATTATTACTGGAATGGGCCACAACTCTCCTGGCCATCCCATCATTTTGGCTCAACACGGTGCCAAACAAGAGCAAGCTGCCAGGGAGAAAGGTAAATGGAGCAGCGATTTATCAAGCTATGCTCATCTTAACGCTGATGAGCTCCATTCTGGCTTCTTGAACCGTCTGCACTCAAACCGGGATTATGAAGCCGGTTTGGTGAACTTGATGAAAGAGCGATATGAGGTAAATTCCTCTCCCTTTGTTTATTGATTTATAGCTGAAATACTATCCCAAGTAGCCCCCAAGGGCCGTTTTATGATTGTTAATCATAAACCGGGTCTTTGTAACACTTTAAGCATCTCACCATTGATCCTTGCAATGGCAGGTCTCTAATAATAGATAAGACTCATCTTGAAATAATTAGATAACTTTCTACAGCATAGCCCCCAAAGGCCGGTTTAACTTGGCAAGTTAATCCGGTTTTTAATCCACACATCCGTTTTAGAATAGATGCACATTAGCCCCCAAGTGTCAAGGATAATGCTTCCATTGTTCTGGAGACTTGTATAAAGTGTAGTACTTGAGAGCAAATAGGCATTAGCCCCCAAGTATGAAGTGCATAACTTTGTTATACGCTTTGTACTTAGCACATATATATGTTGTTTGTTTAACATACCTTCAACGTGGCAGGCTGAACTGAGAAACAAAGATGCCCGAAATTCTGATTTGCAAGAAAATGTGAAGTCACAACAAGCCGAGGCTGAAAAAGCCAAAGAGGAGCTGACCCAGGCCCTGGCCGTGATGGAAATGTTGAAAGAATCTTTCAACAAAGATCGTGCTGACTGGGAAATCGAGAAATCCGATTTAACCAAAAGAGCTGTAGACGTCGAGGCAGCCCTGAAGCCAGTGGTAGATGAACTAGCCGGTTTGAAACACCAAATCAATGCTATGACCTCTGCTATCTTTGGTAAGTACCTGCTTTTATGTGTGTTACATAATTTGACGAACCTTATAACTGTCAAAAATGTTGATGAAAATCTTCGGCAGGTACCCGGATCACTCATCTTGGCACAGATATGTGGATGAAACTCAAAGCGGCATACACATTGATCGAACAGCTGTACTCTGGGTCTCACCGGGCTATTTGCATGGCAGCTTATAACAAACCGGCTCCCACTTTGATTAAAGAAACTCTTGAGAAGTTGGCCATGTTACCAGCCCGCATCGCCGAGTTGAAGAAAGCAGCTACCAGAGCCGGCGCTTTAACTGCACTTATTCGAGCAAAAGCCTGGATTCCAGATCTTGAAGCGGAAGACATCATCAAAGGATACCCAGGTGTTAAAGAAGATGGTTCCAATTTTGACAATGATGATCTCCGGCGGCTGACCAAACAGATGCGGCCAGCAGCCAGCAAGTTGGCCGATGATACAGATTTGTCCCATTTTCAACCGTTTTACAATGCGGAGGGGAAAAGGCAGCTGACCGACATCCATGAAGTTGAAGAACTTGTGCCTCCGATCCGTAAGCACACTTATGCTCCTGATATTAACCCCTCCAATCTTATCCATGAAGAAGCAGTGTTTCAAGCTTTAATTGGAATCGATTGGTCAACGGTTGATTTCCAGCGTCTAGGGAGGGATGAAGAAGTGCCCACACCGACTGACCCTCAACCATCAAACCGTCCAGACGAAGCATCCTAAACCGGTCGCTGGTTTACTGTCCACCGTGTGCCGATCTTGTGAGAAACAATTATGCCATTGGAGCCGTTTGAAGGCTTCTTGTAACAGGATAGCTAAAAACTCCTTTATTTGACATGCCATCGAGCATGTTTTGTAATGCCTCATGACAAATTGTGCCACCCTTTGGGATATATTTATGCATAACCCATGATGAATTGTGTTCCTGGGTTTAACAACTTAAAAGTGTCTAGCGGTTTACCGCTAGACTGGTCAATATATCCAGGAAGTATACAGGACATAGATGAAATAATCAAAGTGCTTGTACAAAAAGCAGTATACATAACATACCTCATTGGTCGACAAACGGTGTATACGGCAAAGGTGTAAATACTAATCCGGAGCGTTGATAACCTCATCTCTATACTGCTGGTTTATATATTAAACCGGACCGGGATAACTACCGGGTTTTCTTTATAACACTGGTGATTTAGTCAAACCAGACCGGGTCAATAAACACCGGTTTATAGTTGAAAAGCAAGTCAGGTCAAGGACACCGGTTTATCAAAAATACTTATGAATTTCAACAAACAAAATTCAAACAGGAAAATATGCAAGGCTTTTTACGAGCTGCTAGGCTCCAAATCGAGGCTTTTCATGGGCTGCCAGGCCTCTGAGTTAAACCATTTAACAAAGCCTTTTAAGATGGGCCTCCAATTAACCAATCATCGTTTTAACTTTAACAAGTTCACGGTCTATAAAAGATTGACATGTCAAATGTTCGATGGGTCATACCAGGACTACCTGGACAGGAGTGGCTTACTTGATGAAGGCAGGTTAACCCAGGTTTTTAGGTGAATAGCAGGTTCCAAGCCGTGGCTTGATAGCCAATTACGAGGGTCCTTTCAAACTCTTTGTTGCTTTGCACAAAGAGCCCCCAAGTAACTTTGTGAGCTGTGCTCAGTGGGTGCCCATGTTTGAGTTTGTGCTTTGTGCAACACTCTCTTTGGCCCCACATAATTTCCTTTCTGACTAAATGCCTATCAAGAGGTGTAGCTATGGTGTGATAACAACCAAGCCCCCTAGTGATATCCCTTTGTCGTTTCAAACCGATCAAGAGGTGTAGCTATGGTTCAGATATGACCAAGCCCCCTAGTGATATTCTTTATATCCGTGCGGCTATAGAGACCGGTTTAACAAAAAACTCTGCTTTGTCAGTAGAAACTCTTGTGAGCACACACATGACGTAAAAAGAACAGAGACCCCGCTTTAATGGAGGCTCCAGTTTATTATATAATATATACATTATCATAAATATGTACATAGGAAGAGCCTATGGCACAAGTATAGTAAGGCCGAAGAAGAGCTATGTTCCATGGCTGCTTGGTCTCCTCCTCCGATTGACGTGAGTCTTTATACTCTCGAACATCAATGAGCTAGTAAGACCCGTTGTGCAGATTTTTGCTGACCACAAAGGATCCTTCCCAAGGTGGGGATAACTTCTGCATATCAGTCTGATCCTGGATGAGCCGGAGCACCAAATCGCCTTCTTGAAAGGTTCTGGTTTTAACCCGGCGGCTGTGATAACGTCGGAGATCTTGTTGATAAATCGCTGATCGTGCTATTACAAGATCATGCTCTTCATCCAACAGGTCCAGAGAATCCTGACGTGCCTTCTCATTATCAGCTTCAACATAAGCTGTCACACGGGGCGAATCGTGACGGATGTCACTAGGAAGAACGGCCTCCGCTCCATAGACCATGAAGAAAAGTGTGTAACCCGTAGACCTATTGGGTCTGGTGTTGATGCTCCATAACACAGAAGGTAGCCCCTCAACCCAACAACCCGGCGTACGCTTTAAGGGAATCATAAGTCTGGGTTTGATACCCCGTAGAATTTCTTGATTTGCCCTGTCTGCCTGACCATTAGATTGGGGGTGAGCCACCGACGCTAGATCGAGCCGGATGTGCTCACGTTGAAAAAATTCTTCCATCTCCCCTTTTGACAAGTTAGTGCCATTATCTGTTATAATGCTGTGTGGAAAGCCAAACCGGAATATCACCATCATGATGAATTGAACCGCCGTAGCTGCATCACACTTGCTGACTGGCTCTGCCTCCACCCATTTAGTGAATTTATCAACTGCTACTAACAGGTGGGTCTTTTTGTCCTTAGAGCGCTTGAAGGGTCCAACCATATCAAGCCCCCAAGTTGCAAACAGCCACTTAATTGGAATCATCCGCAATTCTTGAGCCGGAACATGCGCACGGCGGGCAAATTTTTGACATCCATCACATCTATTGACTAAATCCTCCGCATCAGCATGCGCCGTCAACCAGTAAAAACCATGGCGGAAAGCTTTGGCAACCAAAGACTTTGACCCGGCGTGGTGACTGCAATCCCCTTCATGGATTTCTCGCAAAATCTCACAACCTTCTTGAGGAGAAACACAGCGCTGAATTGCTCCAGAAACAATGTAACGATGTAACTCCCCGTTGAGTATGGTCATGGACTTTGAACGCCGGATTATCTGTCTGGCCAACGTTTCATCGTTTGGTAACTCGCCCTGGTTCATGTAAGCCAGATATGGGATCGTCCAATCCGGTATGGCATGCAGAGCTGCCACCAACTGAACCTCCGGATCAGGAATAGCCAAATCTTCTTCGGTTGGCACCTTGACTGACGGATTATGCAACACATCAAGAAAGACATTGGGCGGGACCGGTTTACGCTGGGAACCAAGACAACTTAAAGCGTCCGCCGCTTCATTCTTCCGCTGGTCTATATGGTCCACCTGATAACCCTTAAAGTGACCAGCCACTGCGTCCACCTCTTGCCGATATGCAGCCATGAGTGGGTCCTTAGAGTCCCAAGTGCCAGACACCTGTTGAGCCACTAGATCTGAATCGCCGAAGCACTTAACCCGGCTCAAATTCATCTCTTTAGCCATCCGAAGACCGTGGAGCAAAGCCTCATATTCAGCTGCATTGTTAGTACAAGGGAACATTAAATGGAGGACATAACAAAACTTGTCACCTCGTGGAGAAGTTAGTATGACTCCAGCCCCCGAGCCCTCCAACTGTCTGGATCCATCAAAATGAATAGTCCAATATGTATTATCTGGTTTCTCTTCAGGCGCTTGTAACTTCGTCCAATCATTGATGAAGTCCATGAGTGCCTGGGATTTGATCGTTGTGCGAGGTATATATTTGAGCCCATGAGGTCCAAGCTCAATAGCCCACTTGGCAATCCGGCCAGTTGCCTCTCTGTTTTGAATGATATTGCCCAGAGGAACTGAGCTGACCACTATGATGGGATGGCCCTGAAAATAATGTTTAAGCTTCCGGCTTGCCATAAATACTCCATACACCAGTTTTTGCCAATGCGGATACCTCTGCTTTGACTCAATGAGCACCTCGCTGATATAATAAACCGGCCGTTGAACTGGATATTCCTTGCCAAGCTCCTTGCGCACTACCATGATGGCTATGCTAACAGCCCGGGCATTAGCAGCCACATATAATAATAATGGCTCTTTATCGATCAGCGCTGCAAGCACGGGCGGTTCAGCTAGCTGCCTCTTCAGGTCCTCGAACGCTTTATCAGCTGCCTCACTCCAGACAAAGTTATCTGTTTTCTTGAGCATCTGATATAAGGGGATGGCCTTCTTTCCAAGGCGACTGATAAACCGGCTCAAGGCTGTAATCCGACCGGCCAGACGTTGAACATCGTTGATACACGCCGGTTTAGCCATGGATGTAATTGCTACAATTTTTCCGGATTAGCCTCAATGCCTCTGTTTGACACCAAAAAACCCAAGAGCTTGCCTGCCGGGACACCAAAGACACACTTCTCCGAATTGAGCATCATCTTGTAAATCCGGAGATTGTCAAAGGTTTCTCTTAAATCCTCTATCAACGTTTCCTCCTTTCTGGACTTTACCACAATATCATCCACATATGCATGAACATTGCGCCCAATTTGTTTATGAAGGCAATTCTGAACACATCATTGGTAAGTTGCCTGGGAACTCTTGAGTCCAAAAGGCATGGAAACATAGCAGAAGGCTCCAAAGGGAGTTGTGAAAGTTGTCTTCTCCTAGTCCTTAACCACCATTTTGATCTGATGATAACCAGAGTAAGCATCCAGAAAACACAAACAGTCACAACCCGCCGTAGCATCAATTATCTGATCAATGCGAGGGAGAGCAAAGGGGTCTGCAAGGCAAGCCTTGTTTAAATCTGTGTAGTCCACACACATGCGCCAAGTGTCGTTTTTCTTAAGAACCAGCACCGGATTAGCTAACCACTCTGGATGAAAAACCTCGATAATAAACCCTGCGGCCAACAGACGGGCTACCTCTTCACTGATAGCCTTACGTCTTTCTTCATTGAAGCGGCGGAGGAACTGCCGGACCAGTTTAAACTTAGGATCAATGTTGACTGTGTGCTCAGCGAGTTCCCTCGGTACACCTGGCATGTCAGAAGGTTTCCATGCAAAGATGTCCCGAATCTCATGGATGAACTCGATGAGCGTGCTTTCCTATTTGGGATCTAGGTTAGCGCTGATGCTGAACTGTTTGGATGAATCGCCAGGAACAAAGTCAACCATCTTAGTGTCTGTAGCCGACTTGAACTTCAGCCCCGGATCATGTTCCATAGTCAGCTTTTTCAAAGAGGTCATGTCTGCCGGATCAACTTGCTCCTTATAGAATTTCAACTCCTCCGTGGCACAAACCGACTCAGCATAAGCTGCATCACCTTCCTCACACTCCAAAGCAATCTTTTTGCTTCCATGTACTGTGATAGTCCCCTTATGACCTGGCATTTTAAGCTGTAGATAAACATAACACGGCCTTGCCATGAATTTAGCGTAGGCCGGCCGCCCAAACAAGGCGTGGTACAGACTTTTGATCTTTACCACCTCAAATGTCAATGTTTCTGACCTTGAATCATAGTCATCTCCAAAAGCTACCTCCAAAGCTATCTTGCCAACAGGATATGCAGACTTACCAGGCACCACACCATGAAAGACCATATTTGACGGTTTAAGATTCTTATCTGTCAACCCCATACGGCGGAATGTATCATAATATAAAATGTTGATGCTACTTCCCCCATCCATGAGTACTTTGGTAAACTTGTATCCCCCAACTTGAGGGGCTACTACCGGGGCCAACTGACCTGGATTGTCAACCCGGGATGGGTGATCCTCTCTACTCCATAGAATAGGTTGCTCAGACCAGCGTAAATACTGAGATACCGCTGGTTCAACAGAGTTTACTGCCCTTTTGTGAAGCTTCTGATCACTCTTACACAAACTAGTAGTGAAGACATGATATTGCCCGCTATTTAGCTGCTTGGGATTGCTCTGATAACCCGACTGCTGCTGCTGCTGCTGATTCCCCTGATGGTTGTAACCTCCTTGGTTACTTTGGTGCCCTTGATTGATGTGTCCGGTTTGGTTGCCTTGAAATCCTAAACTGGAACCGCCACCTCCGTAGCCCGGCCCATGGAAACCTCCTCCTGAACCACCGGGCGGGTTGTTATCATACTGGAACATATTGGAATTCTTGAAATCCCGCATGATATAACAGTCCTTCCAAAGATGTGATGTTGGCTTCTCCTTTGATCCATGCTTTGGACAGGGCTGATTTAACAGGCGCTCCAAATTGGGGCCTGAACCTCCGCCCCTCTAGGGCTGCTTGCCCTTACGGCGCTAGCCATTCTCCTATGCATTGGTGTTAGCAACAAAGTCCAAGCTGCTGTCGGCCTTGTGCTTACCGCCGTTTGCATGGCCTGCCGGATTATGCTGCTGACCCTTGGCATTGCCGTTCTTCTTACCTTTCCCCAGTTTATCCTCCTCTGAGTCTGGGTCCTTGGTATTATCTAAATCGGCGTATTTAACCAAAGCGGCCATGAGCGTTGACATATCATTGCAGTGACGTTTGAGTCTTCCCAACTTCTGTTTGAGTGGTAAGAAACGGCAATTGCCCTCCAATGTTAACACTGCAGTGTCTGCATTGATACGATCTGATGAATGCAAAATCGCTGAGACCCGTTTGACCCAATGGGTCATGGACTCCCCTTCCTCTTGGACACAAGCGGCCAAATCCACGATTGACATCGGCTGCTTACAAGTATCTTTGAAGTTCTGGATAAACCGGTGCTTTAACTCAGCCCATGATCTGACAGAATTGGTTGGTAAGCTTTTCAACCAAGTGCGAGTTGTTCCTTCCAACATCATGGTGAAATATTTAGCACACACTGCCTCATCCACATCTAACATCTCCATTGCCATCTCATAGCTCTCCACCCACGCCTCTGGTTGCAAATCGGCGGTGTAATTTGGTACCTTACGAGGTCCCTTGAAATCCTTGGGCAGTCTCACATTGCGCAAAGCGGGGGTAAGACATGGCACCCCTAAGGAACTGAACACCACACCTGGCTCCACTGAGGCCGTAGGGTGAACCGGAGTATGTTGTCGTGTTCCGTGTCGAGCTGTCAACTCGGCCTCCCGACGTGCGCGGCCATGGTCCACAACATCCTGCGCATTAGCGCCTCCCCCGCTGGGTTGTTTCCTCATGGTGAATTTCAGCGATGTGCACTACTGGACACGGCCGGTTCATCCTCCACATGTCTGCTATAGCTCCAGCTTGGACGGGGAGTGGAATGAATCCTCTCACGACAGTGTGAATACGCCTGCTGTTGATTTAGTGCTGTTTGAAGGAGATCCCTGGCCCGACGTGCTTCCACCGCAACTGGTGACTCGTCGTCGGTTGGGAGGGCCGCTAGGCGTGAAGCGGCAGCCACAATGTTGTCCAACAGGTTGGAATAATGCCCCGGAGGTGTTGGTACATACTGTGGCACAATGTTGTTCTGGCGAGGCGGGTCCATCGGGCGCGGTTGAACTGGTGCCCTTGTCCCCGGCGCCTCCGCCCGGTTTAGTATGGGTTGGTTACCAGCTCCTGCTCCTGGTGTGTTGAAGAGATTCTGCGGCTCATAACCCGACGGGAGACGCGATCGGTACCTTCTTCTCATGACTTCCTCTGAAGCATTCGGATCCAACCTAATCCGGTAGGCCTGTGCTTCCAATTCAGCCCGCTCTGTAGCCATCCTGGCATTTTCTGTCGCCAGGTCCTCTTTAGCCTGGGCTATCTGATCTTTCACCTTTGCAATCTCCGCATTGTGCTGATCCCTGGCTGCTGCATCCACCTCTGCGGCCATCAACATTGCCAAAGCGTCGAACAAATCAGACAGGACTTGGGCTAGAGGCGGCGCTGAGCTTCCTGCCCCTGTTGGTGTGGCCGTTGTTGAACCGGAGAGCATTGCTGCGGCGGTAGATGAATGAGGCGCTGATTGTGTGTCGGCCATGAAGATGGCGGCCCAGTTTGGCAAATCAGGGGACTTCGGAATACTGTTACCCTCGGATCCTCCATCAATCCGGTCGTCCTGCAACTAGTAAAGTGATTCGGTCTCTCCAGAGGACTCGTCATTAGAACAGACCACGGTCTCTCCATCGGACACCGGCCCGTCCTCGTACCTCGATCCATGGATGACACCATGAACACATGCTTTGCCTCGGGCTGAACCGGCGAAGAACTTGCACGCCGAGCCGTTTCGATGATGTCGGTGCAGATGTCCGGCTCAGGGGCCGGTTCGCCGATCTTGCCGATGAAGACGTGAATCCCACCAAAGGGGACCCAGTACCCGTATTTGATTGAATCGGCCTCGGGACCCCATCCTGCGTTGTCGATGTAGAGCTTGCCGCGACGACTCTTCGTCATCCGGCCCACAGCGTATCCCTTAAGTCCATCGAAGCTGCCCTTCAAGAACTCAAAACCATCGTGCGATAGCCCCATGGTGGGCGCCAACTATCGTGGGTTTGTCACGGCAGATGTCCTTGTGAAGGGACTTAGTCGTGGAGCCATCTCTATGGGTTAGCTTAAAGGGGTTAAACCGGACAAGGGGACACAGGGAGTTTTATACTAGTTTGGCCCCTTCGAGGAAGGTAAAAGCCTACGTCTAGTTGTGATTGGTATTGCTAGGGTTTTGAAGGCCAGGGAGCGAATCCGCTTTGTCTGGCTCTCGAGTTGTTGTCTGTCCCTAAACCGCGGCCGGGTCGTCCCTTTATATTCATAGGTTGACGCCCGCCGGGCTACAGAGTCCCGAAGCCGGATCATAAACGTGTCCGGTTCGGTCTCTACTCTTCCTACCTTACAATACAAGTTACATGACTAGGTCGGTTTACATTTATAGGTCGTAACCCGCCTTTGAGCCTTGGGCCTTCTGTAAAGCGCCACCATCCTTGCATATTCATGGGCTTCTAATCTTCAAAGAGTCAACCCGGCTACATAAGGCCGGTTTACCTCCCGTAGTAATATCCCAAACACATACCATGCTAGACTTCTTTGGATCGACAAAACCCTTGGGTTGTGTCATATACACATCCTCGGTTAAATTTCCATTAAGGAAAGCTATTTTGACATCCATCTGCCATATTTCATAGTCGAAATATGCCGCTATAGCAAGAATGATCCAAATTGATTTAGGCATCGCTACCGGTGAGTATGTCTCATCGTAGGCAACTCCTTGAACTTGTCGATAACCTTTAGCAACAAGTCGAGCCTCATGGACTGTGACATTTCCGTCCATATCAGTTTTCTTCTTAAAGATCCACTTGCACTCAATGGCTCGAACGCCATCTGGCAGATCAACTAAGTTCCAAACTTGATTGTCATAATTCGGATCTCATGGCCTCAAGCCATAACTCGGAATCGGGGCTCTCCATCGCTTCCGCATACGTAGTCGGCTCGTTGTTCTCCAAGAACAACACATTGCAGTCATGCAAATTGCGTAACCTTTCCGACCTCCGTGGAACCAGTGTCGACTCCGCTACGGGTTCCCTGACTAACTCCGGTGTGACAGTATCACCTACCGGAACGTCCCCGTGCGGTTCTCGAATTTCTTCTAGTCGGATCGTCCTCCCACTAGCCTTCCGATTGAGAAACTCTTTCTCAAGGAAAACTCCATGTCGAGCGACAAACACTTTGCCCTCTTCACGGTTGTAGAAGTAATATCCCAAGGTTTCCCTTGGATATCCCAAGAATATGCACTTGTCCGATTTGGGTGTGAGCTTATCCGACTGGAGTCGCTTGACATATGCTTCACATCCCCAAATTTTCAGAAAAGACAAACTGTGACTCTTCACAGTCCATATCTCATATGGTGTCTTATCTACGGACTTAGATGGTACCCTGTTTAGTGTGAAAGCTGCAGTTTCTAGAGCGTATCCCCAAAATGACAAGGGTAAATCCGACTGACTCATCATCGATCGGACCATGTCCAACAGGGTCTGATTCCTCCATTCCGACACACCATTTCTCTGTGGCGTAACCGGAGGAGTCAGTTGTGGAACTATTCCACGACTCTTCAGATGATCATCAAACTCCTGGCTCATATACTCACCACCATGATCAGATCGTAGAAGTTTGATTTTCTTGCCGAGTTGATTTTCTACTTCGTTTTGAAACTCCTTGAACTTTTCAAACGTTTCTGACTTGTGCCTCATCAAGTAGACATATCCATATCTACTCAAGTCGTCGGTGAAAGTCACGAAGTATTGGAAACCACCTCTGGCTGTCGTGCTCATTGGTCCACATACATCACTATGTATAAGTTCCAACAGCTCGGGCGCCCTCTCGCAACTCTTTGCAAAAGGAGTCTTAGTCATCTTACCGAGTAGGCAAGACTCGCATGTCTCGAATGATTCAAACTCAAACGAAATTAGAATTCCATCATCATGGAGCTTCTTCATGCGCTTTTGACTAACGTGTCCTAGTCGACAATGCCAGATGTAAGTCAGATTTATCTCATTAGGCTTATGCCTCTTGACATTTATGTTATAGACTGATTCACCTTCAAGATCTAGGATAAATAACCCATTTACAACGGGTGCAAAGCCATGAAACATATTATTCAAGTAAATAGAACAACCATTGTCCTTAATACTAAATTCATAACCTTGTCTCATCAAACATGAGGCAGAAATAATGTTTCGACTCAAAGCAGGAACATAATAACAATTATCAAGTTCCATTACAAATCCTGAAGGTAAATTAAGTTGCATAGTGCCGATGGCCAATGCCGCAACTCTTGCTTTATTCCCGACACGAATGTCAACTTCTCCTCTTGCGACATTACTAGTTCTGCTTAGCCCCAGCATCGAGTTGCATATGTGAACAACCGATCCGGTATCATATACCCAAGAGCTACTAGAAACATCAGCAAGATAAATGTCTATAACATATACAACAAGTGTACCTGAAGAAGAAGTCATACTTCTAGTCTTCTTGCCCTTCTCCGCAAGCCACTTGCTGCAGTTCCTTTTCCAGTGTCTGGGTTCCTTGCAATGAAAGCAAATACTCCCCGAAGCCGTTCCTGACTTAGGTGCAGCGGCTGCAATTGGAGTTGCCTCCTTCTCTTTGCCCTTTGCCTTAGCCTTTTTCTTGGACCAGCTCTTCTTGAACTTAGCCGAGTTATGCATCATCAACACTTGACGATGTGTACCTTTCTTGATATCCTGCTCTACCACTTTGAGCATCCCATGCAATTCAGTGAGCTTCTTCTCCATCCCATGCATATGGTAGTTTGAGATGAACGGCCCATAGCTGTCCGGAAGAGAACCCAGAATTGTATCTGTGGACAACTCATCCCCAAGTGGGAAGCCTAGCCTATCCAGAGCTTGCATGTACCCGATCATCTTGATCACATGCGGGCTCAATGGATCACCCTCTTTCAGCTTACAATCCATCAAGGATCGCCAGACATTGAACCTTTCGGTCCTAGCCTGCATTTGAAACATGATCTTAAGGTTCTCGATCATATCGAAAGCCTCGATATTTTTGAACTGCTGTTGCAGATCGGGCTCCATAGAAGCCAGCATGAGACAGCTGATCTCGTTTGATTCATCAATGATTTTCTGGTAGGCATTTCTGGCTGTGGCATTAGCATTATCGGCGGGTTCCTCTGGAAGCGGATTCTCTAGAACTTGTTCCTTTTTCTCATGCCTAAGAACAATTCTCAGGTTTCTATACCAGGTGGTAAAGTTTGTTCCATTCAATTTATCTTTTTCCAGGATTGATTTCAACGCAAAAGGGGTAACTTGAGCAGGTGGTGCCATTGATCTACAACAGAAATATGCAAAACACTAAGACATGTATTCATGAAGAGTAATTCATATTAAACATTTTAATAAGATCATTACTCCCACTAAAATCAACATCCCTCGGTTGATACTTAGTGATTCAAGATCCAAGATCAACATGTCAACTAGTGAGCTTTTGCATCACCGCTAGAGGACAAGATCACTCGGTAAGCAACTCTTGCTAATCGTATCTCCATACGACTCTTGTTGTTGGGGACATCTCATGCCTCGCCAACACCTATGCCTCGTAGCCCAAAACTATTTTGATAGCCACGACAAGTCAACCAATGCTCCGCGTGTAAGTGTCCGACACAAACCCATCACTTCAAGGAGATCTAGTGGCACCCTAATTTCATAGGCCCGCCACAAAATATACTTGGCATGTGAAGGTGTAGCAATTGGGGAGGCATTTGTACTTGACATTCTTTGAGGGATCACCCTACTTAAAAAATCTACCATGCAGAAGGAAGGGTGCATAAAAGGGATAAACTTTCACAGGCAGTTTATGTATGTGTGATATGGTATAGCCCCTTTTCACAGCACGTGATGATCTCCATCTCCACGTGCGCGGTCTGCCCATGCATGGTTGTCCTCGTGGTGATCTCCATCTCCACACCATGGTGTCAACCGTCAAGTGTTACATAAGATACTATGCTATTAAAAACTAATAGTTACTGAAAGTAAATTACATTACATGGCTTCTCATGTTGACACGCAGGTCATTAATACAATAATGGGACAACCATATGGCTCCAGCCGGTTGCCGCACTCATGACATGCAGGTCATGAAACAATAATATACAAGCAACATACATGGGCTATACCAAATCACAGTCATTCTCTGCAAAAACGAGTCAGACGTTCTACCGCCGAAGATAAAACCTCCTGAAACTCTATCTTCCAAGCGGATTTTGGCCTAGCCAGAAGCGCTTCCAGGATTTCATCGCTGATCTTGTTGGGGAACGTAGTAATTTCAAAAAAATTCCTACGCACACGCAAGATCATGGTGATGCATAGCAACAAGAGGGGAGAGTGTTGTCTACGTACCCTCGTAGACCGACAGCGGAAGCGTTATGACAACGCGGTTGATGTAGTCGTACGTCTTCACGGCCCGACCGATCAAGCAACGAAACTACGGCACCTCCGAGTTCTAGCACATGTTCAGCTCGATGACGATCCCCGGACTCCGATCCAACAAAGTGTCGGGGAAGAGTTCCGTCAGCACGACGGCGTGGTGACGATCTTGATGTTCTACCGTCGCAGGGCTTCACCTAAGCAGCGCTACAAAATTATCAAGGATTATGCTGGAGGGAGGCACCGCACACGGCTATGAGAACGATCTCCAAGATCAACTTGTGTGTCTAGAGGTGCCCCCTGCCCCCGTATATAAAGGAGCAAGGGGGAGGGGTGGCCTGCCAGGAGGAGGCGCGCCATGGAGGAGTCCTACTCCTACCAGGAGTGGGACTCCCTCCTTTTCCTTGTCCAACTAGGAGAGGGGGAAGGAAGGGAGAGAGGAGAGGAAGGAAAGGGGGGCGCCCCCCCCCCTCCTTGTCCAATTCGGACTAGAGGGGGAGGGGCGCGCGGCCTGCCCTGGCCGCCCCTCCTCTTCTCCACTTTAGGCCCATGAGGCCCATTAACCCCTGGGGGGTTTCGGTAACCCCCCGGTACTCCGGTTTTATCCGAAACTTCTCCGAAACACTTCCGGTGTCCGAATATAGCCGTCCAGTATATCAATCTTTATGTCTCGACCATTTCGAGACTCCTCGTCATGTCCGTGATCATATCCGAGACTCCGAACAAACTTCGGTACATCAAAATATATAAACTCATAATGAAACTGTCATCGTAACATTAAGCGTGCAGACCCTACGGGTTCGAGAACAATGTAGACATGACCGAGACACGTCTCCGGTCAATAACCAATAGCGGAACCTAGATGCTCATATTGGCTCCTACATATTCTACGAAGATCTTTATCGGTCAGACCGCATAACAACATACGTTGTTCCCTTTGTCATCGATACGTTACTTGCCTGAGATTCGATCGTCGGTATCTCAATACCTAGTTCAATCTTGTTACCAGCAAGTCTCTTTACTCGTTCCGTAATACATCATCTCGCAACTAACTCATTAGTTGCATTGCTTGCAAGGCTTAAGTGATGTGCATTACCGAGAGGGCCCAGAGATACCTCTCCGACAATCGGAGTGACAAATCCTAATCTCGAAATACGCCAACCCAACATGTACCTTTGGAGACACCTGTAGAGCACCTTTATAATCACCCAGTTACGTTGTGACGTTTGGTAGCACACAAAGTGTTCCTCCGGAAAACGGGAGTTGCATAATCTCATAGTCATAGGAACATGTATAACTCATGAAGAAAGCAATAGCAACATACTAAACGATCGGGTGCTAAGCTAATGGAATGGGTCATGTCAATCACATCATTCCCCTAATGATGTGATCCCGTTAATCAAATGACAACACATGTCTATGGTTAGGAAACATAACCATCTTTGATCAACGAGCTAGTCAAGTAGAGGCATACTAGTGACGTTTAGTTTGTCTATGTATTCACACAAGTATTATGTTTCCGGTTAATACAATTCTAGCATGAATAATAAACATTTATCATGAAGTAAGGAAATAAATAATAACTTTATTATTGCCTCTAGGGCATATTTCCTTCAGTCTCACACTTGCACTAGAGTCAATAATCTAGTTCACATCGCCATGTGATCTAACATCAATAGTTCACATCTTTATGTGGTTAACACCCATAGTTCACATTGATATGTGACCAACACCCAAAGGGTTTACTAGAGTCAGTAATCTAGTTCACATCGCTATGTGATTAACACCCAAAGAGTACTAAGGTGTGATCATGTTTTGCTTGTGAGATAATTTTAGTCAACGGGTCTGTTATATTCAGATCCGTAAGTATTTTGCAAATATCTATGTCAACAATGCTCTGCACGGAGCTACTCTAGCTAATTGCTCCCACTTTCAATATGTATCTAGATCGAGACTTAGAGTCATCCAGATCGGTGTCAAATATTTGTATCGACGTAACCCTTTACGATGAACCTTTTTGTTATGTCCATAATCGAGAAACATATCCTTATTTCACTAAGGATAATTTTGACCGCTGTCCAGTGATCTACTTCCTACATCACTATTGTATTCCCTCGCTTAACACAGTGTAGGGTATACAATAGATCTGGTACACAGCATGACATACTTTATAGAATCTATGGCTGAGGCATAGGGAATGACTTTCATTCTCTTTCTATCTTCTCCCGTGGTCGGGCTTTGAGTCTTACTCAATTTCACACCTTGTAACACAGGCAAGAACTCTTTCTTTGACTGTTCCATTTTGAACTACTTCAAAATCTTGTCAAGGTATGTACTCATTGAAAAAACTTATCAAGCATCTTGATCTATCTCTATAGATCTCGATGCTCAATATGTAAGCAGCTTCACCGAGGTCTTTCTTTAAAAAAACTCCTTTCAAACACTCCTTTATGCTTTGCAGAATAATTATACATTATTTCCGATCAACAATATGTCATTCACATATACTTATCAGAAATGTTGTAGTGCTCCCACTCACTTTCTTGTAAATACGGGCTTCACCGCAAGTCTGTATAAAACTATATGCTTTGATCAACTCATCAAAGCATATATTCCAACTCTGAGATGCTTGCACCAGTCCATAGATGGATCGCTGGAGCTTGCACATTTTGTTAACACCTTTAGGATTGACCAAACCTTCTGGTTGCATCATATACAACTCTTCTTTAATAAATCCATTAAGGAATGCAGTTTTGTTTATCCATTTGCCAAATTTCATAATCATAAAATGCGGCAATTGCTAACATGATTCGGGCATACTTAAGCATCACTACTGGTGAGAAGGTCTCATCGTAGTCAATCCCTTGAACTTGTCGAAAACCTTTTGCGACAATTCTAGCTTTGTAGATAGTAACACTAGTATCAGCGTCTGTCTTCCTCTTGAAGATCTATTTAATCTCAATGGCTTGCCGAACATCGGGGCAAGTCAACCAAAGTCCATACTTTGTTCTCATACATGGATCCTATCTCAGATTTCATGGCCTCAAGCCATTTTACGGAATCTGGGCTCATCATCACTTCCTCATAGTTCGTAGGTTCGTCATGGTCAAGTAGAAAGACCTCCAGAACAAGATTACCGTACCACTCTGGTGCGGATCTCACTCTGGTTAACCTCTGAGATTCGGTAGTAACTTGATCTGAAGTTACATGATCATCATCATTAGCTTCCTCACTAATTGGTGTAGTAGTCACAGGAACAGATTTCTGTGATGAACTACTTTCCAATAAGGGAGCAGGTATAGTTACCTCATCAAGTTCTACTTTCCTCCCACTCACTTCTTTTGAGAGAAACTCCTTCTCTAGAAAAAACTCTGAATTTAGCAACAAAAGTCTTGCCTTCGGATTTGTGATAGAAGGTGTACCCAACAGTCTCCTTTGGGTATCCTATGAAGACATATTTCTCCGATTTGGGTTTGAGCTTATTAGGATGAAACTTTTTCATATAAGCATCACAACGCCAAACTTTAAGAAACGACAACTTTGGTTTCTTGCCAAACCACAGTTCAGATTGTGTTGTCTCAACAGACTTAGATGGTGCCCTTTTTAACGTGAATGCAGCTGTCTTTAATGCATAACCCCCAAAATGATAGTGGTAAATCGGTAAGAAACATCATAGATTGCACTATATCCAATAAAGTACGGTTATGACGTTCGGACATACCATTATGCTGTGGTGTTCCAGGTGGCGTGAGTGTAAGTGCATCTAGTGCCACCCCTAGTTGGTTTTGGAGTATTGACGACAAACCTAGTTGGGGGACTAATGTGTTTGTGAGAATTGCAGGATAACACAGGTAGAAGGCCCTCATTGATTCGGTTTTCCTACCAGAGATGACTCCTAAAAATGTATGAAGACATTGATGTCAAAGGTGGTATGTGAAGATACTCACATTGAAGACTATGACAAGAGAAGACATCGCATGAAGCCTATGGAGCTCGAAGACTTAGATCTTTTGTAGTTCTATTTCTTCTTTGTTGAGTCATAGGAACCATCGTACTGTTAAGTGGGGTCCAAGTGAACCAGTCAGAATGACTGAAGTGATGCTTAACCAAAACCTATGTCTTCGAGTGAAGACTATGAGAGCGAAACTTGTCCAGAGTCGGACAAGTCAGCTTTGCTTGTAGCCCAAGTAAAGCTGCCGCGTGAGTTTGAAATCTGACTGTTGGACACGTGTCAGTTCCTTAGTGACCCGGGGTCATTTCGGAAAAATCAGGTCGGGTTGCCTAGTGGCTATAAATAGCCCACCCCCTACAACCATAAACGGTTGGCTGCTCAGAGTTAGAGTACGGCTTTTGTCGTTTGAGAGCAACCCACCTCGAAGCCTTTGAGAGAGAATTCCTTGCGAGGATAAAGCCGTAACCACCCAGAGCCAAAGAGTGTTAGGCATCACTTAAGTCTCCTTGTCTGTGTGATCTGAAGACTTATTACACTTGAGGACTGTGAATCCTCCAGCCGGTTAGGCGTCGCGTTCTGAGCATCCAAGAGACATTGTGGATTGCCGGTGAACGAAGTCTGTGAAGGTTTGGGAGTCTACCTTGAAGACTTACCAGAGTGATTGGGCGAGGTCTGTGTGACCTTAGCTCAAGGGGAATACGGTGAGGACTGGGCGTCCTGAGCTGCGTATTCAGGACTGGGTGTCCGGGACTGTGTGTCCTCAGGTTTAAATACCTAGCCGCCCTAACCAGACGTACAGTTGTCACAGCAACTGGAACTGGTCCAACAAATCATTGTCTTCAATGAGTCACTGGTTTCATCCTTCCCTTCCCTTTACTTACTGTTGGTCCTTGTGAAGTCATTGTATGATTGCACTATCTTTTGTCTTCACTGAGTGACTGCATGTTCTGTTTGGCTTCATAATATCTTCCTACCTGATCCTTACTACATTGTTGCTATTAGTCATTGTGCTTTCACTCCATTGAATACTTGACTATGGCTTGCTTAGTGTAGTCTACCTTCCGCTGCATGGTAATAGGTTTATTTCTATCGTTTGTCTTCATAACTTCCACGTTTTGAAGACTTTCATAAAAATCGCCTATTCACCCCC
>NC_041386.1:80822433-80837466 GCF_002162155.2 Triticum dicoccoides | reverse complement strand
GTCGATATAACGCACTTTCAATTGGTATCAGAGCAAGGTACTCCCTTGTTCTGTGTGATTCGGTTTAACCACCTGGAGTTTTAGCTATGTCGATTGCAGGGATAATCAAAGTCTCCGCTGCGCGCCCAGTCTTCGATGGAACTGAATATCCCTACTGGAAGAATAAGATGCGCATGCATCTTGAAGCCATTGACGTCGACCTATGGTATGTCGTCAAGAACGGCGTTCCCAAGGCTGGAGAAGGTGTCACTGCTGCTGACGTAAAGAAGTTCGTTCAACTGGACTCTACTGCCAAGAATATCATCTGTGGTCATCTGACCAAAGGATAGTATGGCCACGTGAGTGCTTTGGAAACATCTAAGCTAGTCTGGGACTGGCTCTCCAAGGTCAACGAAGGCATCTCAACCCAGAGAAATCAGAGAATCAGTGTCCTTCGCAACCTCTTCAACCGTTTCAAGAGAAATGAAAATGAGAATGTCCAGCTCATGTTTGATCGACTCACTGACATCACGAATGAGCTTCAAGCCCTTGGCGCTACTGAGATCACCAAGCATGAAGTCGTCAAGACACTACTGAGATCACTTGACAGTTTGTTTGACACCCTAGCCCTGATGATTCAAGAACGTCCTGATTTCAAGACACTCGATCCGTCTGACATACTTGAGAGGTTCAACACACATGAGTTTCAGCTTTCTGAGAAACGAGATATCTACGGTCCAAACTATGGGCGAACTCGTGCCTTGAAGGCAAAAGCTGTCTCCTCATCTGAAGAAGAATCTGATAGCAGTTCTGATGATCCTGAAGACATTGGAAGGGAACTTGCTATGCTTGTGAAGAAGTTCCAAAAATTCACCAAGAAGAAAGGTTTCAGAAAGTCTTCCAGATCAAGCTCAAGGAATGATGAAGCTTCTGCTCATGACTACAAGAAGAAAACATGTCACAAGTGCAAGAAACTTGGCCACTTCATCTCTGAGTGTCCGCAGTGGGACAATGAGAACAAAAAGAAGAATAAGAGCAAGGAATATGACTCTGACGACAAGAAGAAGAAGAAATACTCAAAGTCTTCTTCCAAGTCTTCCTCAAAGTCTTCATCACACAAGAAGAGCTCATCTGGCAAGGCATGTGCGTTTGTTGGCAAGGAAATGGATTCAGAGGAGGAGTCCGCTTCTGAGGAGGCGGAGGTGGAGTCTGAGGAGGAGTCCGATTCTGGCGTCGCAAGTCTGGCTACAGCATACGTTGCCAAGTCCATCTTCAACACTGAAGACAATGACTTCATCACCGACACAGATGCAAATGACAAGGACTACTCCGCTCCTACCTACTGCTTCATGGCATGCGGTGTCAAGGTAAACACAAGCACTACTCACTATCAAACATCTAGTGACGATGACTCTGATTGTGGTTCAAAACCCAGCTACAAAACACTTGCTAAAATTGCAACTGAACAACAGAAAGCCATGGAACATATTCAAAAACTGTTAGACAAAAGCGATGATCTGTTAGGCGCTGAAATGACTCGATCTGAGTCCTTAATTGAAGACATAAAAAATCTTCACGTTAAGTATCAGGAACTTGAAAGTCATCATGAAACGCTCTCAACAACTCATGAAAAGCTTTCCTATGATTATCTTCAAAGGAAGCAAGATCTTGAGAAATTGAGAGCGGCTCATGAAGATCTTCAAAAGGAAAATGAGTCACTTCGCGCCAAACAGATCAGTTCCGCTCAGGAAGGATTTGAACCACCATGTCCTAAATGCATTGAGCGTGATAATACTACTTCTGTTGCTGAATGTTCTACTGCTGCTACTGTTGCAACATCTTCAACTATTGATGTAGAAACTAACCCCTCTGCTGAGGAAACCACTGCTATTGCTGATGAGAATGCTAGGTTGAAGACATTGCTTGAAACAGGGATGTACAAAAGTCTTAAAGGGCATCAGACACTATGTGATGTCCTCAAAAAGCAGATCTTGAACCGAAACCCGAGGAAAGAGGGTGTTGGGTTCATAAGGAAAATGAATGATGATGGCTCCGACTGGAAACCTGAGCAGTACCCCAAAACCACATGGGTTGCTGCAAAGGAATCTTCAGCAGATCCATCCACTCTATTTGGCTTCACTTGTGCAAACCCCATTGTCATTGATGAATCCTTTGATGCAAACTATAAACTGTTTAAGAATCAGAATGGTGAAGTATTTGCCAGGTACATTGGTACTAACTGCAGGAATGGACCGCCTATGAAGAAGATCTGGGCAACAAAAAAGTGTCTGGAGAATCTTCCTATGAATGTCATCATGACACCACACGTGAACAAGACAAACCCCAGACCACAGGCTTCATACGGTCCAAAGGCTTCATACATACAGAGGACTCACCTGAGTCGCACTAACGCAGATGTTTTGCAGGGAAACCCTACTCAGGCCTATGAATATGAGCGCGGTTCATTTAACCGCCATGTTCATAAGACCAAGAACTATTCTGCTTATTCTTATGAATACTATTGTCCACCTACAAGACGGTTTGCTAGGGCTCCAAAGCCAAAGTTCTCAGATGCTGCACTTAGACTTATTGCTTCTAAGCCACCCTTGAAGATGTGGGTGGCTAAGAAAGCTTAACTCTCTTTTGCAAGGAAAGGTCTCCAGCAGAAAACCAAAATCGTCTGACGCTATTGTCGGCGTTCTAGGAACGGGGGTCCCCAGACTTGCCTGCCTGCGGCCTGCGGCGTGGCTCAAAGGGGGGCCCAGCGCGGCCCATCTTCACCAACACAAACCCAAGACCCTCACGAGGGGCCAAGCCTCGCGGGGCGGACGACGCGGAGCTTCCTTAGGCGCGGCCTCGTCAGGCTGGCTCACGAGGAGGCGGAGAGATCAAGGCGGGGTACCTCACGAGGTGCCCGTGACGCTAGCCATGACGACCGGGGGCACCAGGCGGGTGCCAGCCCGCGTAGTGTCCTCCCTTCCTCTTTGGTGCAAAGGGGGCAAGCGCAGCCGCGGAGTGCCGAGGCATCAGGCAAAGGTTGCCATTTCGGTGCAACGAGACCAAGACCAGGAGGACTACGAGATGAAGGTCACCGTGGAGCCCAAGACGGCGTCATCACCAGAGCTTTGCGCAGGCGAAGACTACTTTTGTCAGGATAGCTGATACTAGCTGTTCCCCTTCAAATTAGCCCGCCATTGTTGGCTCTCTTCCCGCTCGATATTTGGGAAGAGGACCAGGGCCTCTATAAATAGGACCATCCATCCACAGAGCAAAGGGAGGTGGGAAGAAAAGACAGGGATCGAAGGATAGAGAAGATCAGGTAGAGAGAGAGAGAAGGGTGACTGAGCTCCTCCCAGCAGTTCATCACCCCAGCTAAGAACAGACCCTCGCGAGGCTGTTCTTCCTTGTATTATTCATCATCATCAGCCCAAGAGGCAATCCACCACACCACACACTGGAGTAGGGTATTACACCACAACGATGGCCTGAACCAGTATAAACCCTGCGTCTCTTGTGTTGTTCTTTCCTTAGTTTAGATCCTAGCAAGGCGGAGGAGTGCAGGTAGGCAGGAGGCGAAATCTACGCGCGCACCCCAGTGTTCGAACCTCAAGGGTCTGCCGGAACCCGAAATCCGACATTTGGCGCGCCAGGTAGGGGGTGCGCCGGGATTCGTCTTCCACCACCCCGTTCTCCTCCGACCATCACGCCCATGTCTGACGCTCGTCGGGCCCGCGCTGAGCGCCGGGCCGCACTCACTTCCCACATCGCCCAGACGGCCCCTGTCGGTGGGCGTCCTCGCCGTTCCCCGTCACTTGCCGTCAACGCCGCCACCGGCCCGGCGGGGGGGCGAGCAGCAAGCATCGTCCCAGCATCTATCCGTGCGGCAAGATGGCCACATCGTAACTCCCTCGCTCACCCCAGCTGGTTCTTCGTCCCGCGCGCTCCGCGCGCCCATGGAGCCCCGCAACCTCTCCCCCGCCCATCACGTTGCACCAACACCCCCGGTCGTCACGGCCCTCTTGGGCAGCTCACAGGCGCCGCCTACAAGTCACCACGTCAAGCCGTTCATCCGCCGGGTCAGCGCCGCTTCCACGCGGCAGGGGGCTCCCCTGGACCGGGCGGCGCCCGAGACCGGCCTGACCTTCAGCTCAGAGGACCACCCCTCCAACTCGGCCTGCTCGGGTGCGCTCCCCATGCTGTGCACCCCCACCATCTGCCAGGTGGCCGTCACCAGAACCCTCATTGATGGCGGCGCGGGCCTCAGCATGCTCTCGGTCGAGGCCTTCAACCTCCTCTGCATACCCCTGGAACGGCTGCAACCCAGCTGGCCCTTCTCAGGCGTTGGGGGCAAGTCGTCCAGCTCCTTGGGACAGATCCGGCTCCCAGTAACCTTCGGCACCTACGACAACTTCCGCACGGAGCTGGTCGACTTCGACATCGCCCCCATCGGCCTCCCCTACAACGCCGTCCTCGGCTACCCGGCGCTGGCCCAGTTCATGGCCGCGACGCACCTGGCGTACAACCTCATGAAGATGCCCGGGAGCAGCGGTGTCCTCACTGTGCACGGGGACACCGGGGACGCGCTGCGGGTGCTCAAGCTCGCCTTCAAGACGGCGGCGTCGGCACAGCCCGCCGACTTGGAGACCCCCGGGCCCAAGGGGGCTGCACCCACCAAGAAGAAACAGTTGTTCACCCAAGACAAGGCAGAAACCAAGCAGATACCCATCGATGAGGACGGATCAACCAACACCACTTTCACCATAGGCGCCCACCTCAAACCCGAGCAGGAAAAGGCCCTAGTCGGGTTCCTACGCGCAAACAAGAAGGTATTCGCTTGGGAGCCTGACCAGTTGGCAGGGATCCCTAGGAGTGTAATCGAGCATCACCTCAACGTGTGCCCCAACGTGCGCCCTGTGAAGCAGAAGGCCAGGCGGCAGTCCACAGAAAAGCAGGCCTTCATCGTCCAAGAGACCCGCAAATTAGAAGTCGCTGGGGTCATTCGCGAGGTCCGATACCCGGATTGGTTGGCCAACCCTGTCGTTGTGCCAAAGAGGGGAGGGAAGGAGCGCATGTGTGTCGACTTCACCAACCTCAACAAAGCATGCCCGCAAGATCCGTTCCCGCTCCCCCGCATCGACCAGATCGTCGATTCCACTGTGGAATGCGACCTGTTATGCTTCTTGGATGCCTTCTCTGGGTATCACCAGATCAAGATGGCGGTAGAAGACGTCAAGAAGATAGCCTTCCTAACCCCGTGTGGGGTGTACTGCTACACATGCATGCCATTCGGGCTGGGTAACGCAGGGGCGACCTTCCAGCGACTGATGCACATCACCTTGGGCTCGCAGCTCGAGAAGAACGTTGAAGCTTACGTCGATGACATTGTGGTAAATTCTCGGGAGGCTAGGACCTTGATACAAGACTTGGAGGAAACCTTCGCGAGCCTCAACGCAGTGAACCTACGGCTCAACCCAGAGAAGTGTGTGTTCGGAGTCCCCTCGGGCAAGCTCTTGGGTTTCCTCGTGTCCCACCGAGGCACCGAGGCTAACCCGGAGAAGGTCAGGGCGGTGGAAGACATGAGCCCGCCAAAGACCCTCAGAGAAATGCAGAAGCTCATGGGGCGCGTGACCGTGCTAGGGCGCTTCATCTCCAAGTTGTGGGAACGAGCACTGCCCTTCTTCCAGCTAATGAAGAAAAAGGGGCCCTTCGAGTGGACTGAACAGGCCGACAAGGCGTTCCAGGATCTCAAGAGGTACCTGACCAGCCCACCGGTCATGGTGGCTCCACGCCCTCAAGAGCCCCTGGTGCTTTACCTCGCCGCCACTCCCTACTCCGCCAGCGCAGCCTTGGTGGCAGTCAGAGAGGAGCGCCAAATCAAAATCGCGGCAGCAGCCCGGGACAAGGCAAAACAGGGACAAGGAAGGCCTACAGAAACTGCCACCGCGGCTGAGGAGGATCAGCCGCCGCAGAGGGGCGCATCGGAGGCGGAAGAGGCCCCTCTTCCAGATGGCCAGTCTCAGGAGGCCTCATTGCCTCAAGAGGCTCCATGGTCTTCGAAGGGAGCCACCAGCACTGACGCACTCCACTGCGTTGAGCACCCAGTGTACTTCGTCAGCACGGTGTTGCGGGATGCAAGGGCACGGTACCCATGCCTCAGAAACTCCTCCTCGCGCTACTGGGGGCCTCGCGCAAGCTGCGGCACTATTTTCAGGGTCACCCCATCAAGGTCGTCTCGTCATACCCCCTGGAGAGAGTGCTTAGGAGCCCTAATTCAGCTGGAAGGGTCGCTGAGTGGAACATAGAACTGCAAGCATTTCAGCTCGAATTCAGCACGACCAAAGTCATCAAGGGAGCAGCGTTGGTGGATTTTGTGGCAGAATGGACGGAGGCGCCAGGCCTCAAGGCCGACAAGGATCGGTCCCTGTCCCCGGGAAGCAAGGCGCCAGAAGGCTGGGTCATGTACTTCGATGGGGCGTTCTCCAGGCATGGCGCTGGGGCTGGGGCGGTGCTTATATCGCCCGCTCAGGACAAGCTCCATTACGCCGTGCAGCTCTGTTTCCAGCAAGGTGAAAAGGTCTCCAACAACATAGCGGAGTATGAAGGTTTAATAGCGGGCTTGACGGCCGCGGCTGCCCTGGGGGTGAAACGCCTCACCATCAAGGGCGATTCGCAGCTCCTTGTCAATTTCTCCAACAAGGTGTACGAGCCGAAGGATGAGCACATGGAAGCCTACCTAGCGGAGGTCCGCAAGATGGAGAAGCAGTTCTGGGGGTTGGAATTGCAGCATGTGCCTCGTGGCACCAATTAGGAGGTCGACGACATCGCCAAACGGGCGTCCAGGCGGTTACCTCAGGAGCCTGGCGTTTTTGAGGAGCGGCTCTTCAAGCCATCAGCCCTGCCGTCATTATCGAACACGGCTCAGCCCCGGGAGGAGCTCCCCCAGCCACCTACCTCAGGGGCTCCGGCCTATGGCCCGGCCTCAGGAGGACGCCTGCTCCTGACGATGGAACCTCAGGAGGGATGTTGGATCACGGAGCTCTGGAGTTACCTAACGCAAGGGACCCTGCCGGAGAAGGAGGAGGAAGCGGAGCGAGTGGCACGCCAGGCCACGGCATACTGCATCAAGGATGGAGAGCTCTACCGGAAGCGGCCAAACGATGTATCCCTGCACTGCATCTCCAGGGAGCAAGGGAAGGAACTGCTGGAAGATATACACGGCGGAGACTGTGGACATCATTCATCATCATGGACCCTCGTTGGCAAGGCGTTCCGCAGTGGGTTTTATTGGCCCACCGCGCTCAATGACGCCGTCGAACTAGTGAAAGCTTGTGAGGCCTGCCAGTTCCATGCCAAGCAGATCCATCAGCCAGCAGGAGGCTTGCAGACTATACCCCTTTCATGGCCATTCGCAGTCTGGGGGTGGACATCTTAGGCCCGTTTCCTCGGGCGCCCGGGGGCTACCGCTACCTCTACGTCGCCATGGACAAGTTCACCAAATGGGCTGAAGTAGAGGCTGTCCGCACCATTCCCGCGGGTTCCGCGGTCAAGTTCATCAAGGGCATCGTGAGCCGGTTTGGGGTGCCAAATCGCATCATCACGGACAACGGTTCGCAGTTCACCAGTAACCTCTTCAAAACATATTGTGCTAACCTTGGAACACAGATATGCTACGCTTCGGTGGCGCACCCCCGAAGCAACGGCCAGGCCGAGCGAGCCAACGCGGAGGTCCTGAGGGGCCTCAAGACCAGGACGTTCAAGAAGAAGCTGGAGGCCTGCGGCAGAGGTTGGTACGATGAGCTTCAGTCCGTGTTGTGGTCCATCCGCACAACCGCGACCAAGCCGACTGGAGAGACCCCGTTCTTCCTGGTCTATGGAGCCGAAGCGGTCCTCCCTCACGAGGTCAGACGTCGCTCCGTGCGTGTCCTGGCGTTTGACGAGGCGCAGCAAGACGCCATGCGGGGGATGGACCTCGTGCTGGGGGAGGAACGTCGCCGAGAAGCCGCGCTACGAGCGGCGAGGTACCAACAAGCACTGCGACGATATCACTGCCGCAACATCCGCCCCAGAACTCTCGAGGTAGGAGACCTCGTGCTTAGGCGGGTTCTCTCCAGGGAGGGGCTGCACAAGCTCTCTCCCATGTGGGAGGGCCCATTCAAAGTTGTTCATGTTTCCAAGCCTGGCTCCGCGTGCTTGGAGACTCAGGAGGGGGTGCCAGTGCAGAATGCATGGAACATCCAGCACCTCCGGAGGTTCTACCCCTAAAAAGGCCCAGAGCCTGTGAAGAAGGTGAATGCCTGTGAAGCTATCATGTTTTGGAAAAGGCCCAGAGCCTGTGAAGAAGGCGAATGCCTGTGAAGCTATCGCATTTTGTAAAAGGCCCGGAGCCTGTGAAGAAGGCGAATGCCTGTGAAGAGGGCGAATGCCTGTGAAGAAGGCAAATGCCTGTGAAGCTATCGCGTTTTGGAAAAGGCCCAGAGCCTGTGAAGAAGGCGAATGCCTGTGAAGCTATCGCGTTTTGGAAAAGGCCCAGAGCTTGTGAAGAAGGCGAATGCCTGTGAAGCTATCGTGTTTGGAAAAGGCCCAGAGCCTGTGAAGAAGGCGAATGCCTGTGAAGCTATCACGTTTTGGAAAAGGCCCAGAGCCTGTGAAGAAGGCGAATGCCTGTGAATCTATCGCGTTTTGGAAAAGGCCCGGAGCCTGTGAAGAAGGCCAACGCCTGTGAAGCTCGCCGCTCGTGACACTCTCACGTAATAATGAGTTGGGGCTGTACACGCCCCGGAGTCTCAGGAGCGCTGGCCTCAGGCCCTGGGGCTCCCTCCCATGCCCAGTGGCAGCACTTAGCTCCGTGCTGGTGAGAAGACGTCAAAGACTAGATTAGGTGTCGGACGCGGCTTTTCATTTGCTTTCTGCAGTTGGCTTGTTCCTTCTCATTCGAAGTTTTATTGAAGTTGTTGCCGTCTTTGGCTTGTGGTTCTTCGACTTTTCACTCTCCTGCCTCGATTTCTCTTGTGCAAGGCCTCGCGAGGGGGGGCAGCTAAGCGCCCTCGCGAGTGTTCCTATCCTAGTCATTCAAAGAGTTCGTGACCTGGGCCCATCACAGGAGCACCCCTCCAGTCCGTGCCCCACGAGCACCGCGACACAAACAAAGGGCCTGGGTCGGTCGCCCCCACGACCGGGGCCAGGAACTATCCACGCTCGGGCACGTAGCCAGAAGGTACGATAACGAAAGCAAAACGATGATTAACAGCAATAACCCAAACACGCCCCCACGGGGTTCCACACTACTGTCTTTGTTATGCAGGAAAAAGGAAAAGAAAGAACATCTGGTGCAGCTCGCCTCACACCGGCCCGCAGGGAAGGCCCGAGCTGCCTCCGGAGCTCACGCGGACTCCCTCTCGCGCTTCACTAGGGCGCGACGGCGGGCGGACATGTTGCCACCTCCCAAGCAGATACGATGGCGTGGAGGCTGACCGCGGCCATCGCTAGAAGAGTCGCCGCCTGAAGAAGAACCGGAGAAGCTTGAGGAACCCTGAGCGCCGCCAGCCGCGCGAGCGCTGCCCTCTCCATCATCGCCGGAGCTGGGTTCCCAGCCGCGGTCGTCACCCTCGGGGCAACACCCTGCGCGGCGACCATCTTCCCCAAACACCCTCACGTAGAGGGTGGCATCGCCGTCAAACTTGAAGTGTAGGGTGCACCGACGGCTCAGGGCACGCGCGCGGGCAAACGTCTGCCAACCGCGGGCCAGGGACAGGCTCTCGGCCACGGAGACCTCCAATGAGACCCATGAGGCCCGGCTGCAGCAGCCGTCGGCCTGGAGCCAGAGGCCGCCCGGGGCGCCAGCAGGGAGCTCACCAAGGAGGAAGCGAGGAAGTGGAAGCCGGGTGCTAGTCGGCCCCACCGACCACACAACGAACTCCGGTAGCACTTCAGCAGCGCGAAAGCGCGGCCTAGGGGGACGCGCAGCCGGAGCGCGCCCCCCGGCCGCAGCAATCCGCCCATCGTTGTGCTGAAGATCGCCTCCACGGCCGCGGGGAGCCACCGTGATGGCCACAGGATGTTTGTGAGGGCGCCCTCGGCCGCGCTTGGGTGGGGTAGAGGCGGGCTCAACCTGGCGAGCCTTCCCCTTCTCCGCGGCCGAGAACCTCCTCGACGGGGCCATGAAGAAAAAGGAGAAGTAAGGGGGATGAACTAGAAGGGAGCGCGCCGGTCCATACTTATAGCTGGCGATGGCCAACCAACGGCCCCCACGATCGCAGGTAATTATGACCCGCTTTGCATGCAGGGACTTCTCCAATTCGTGCAGTTGCCGAGGCAACATGGGAAAGTGGAGGCGCCCACGTCCAATCAACCGCCACGTAGCGCCCAAGGCCGCCGGCTGTTAGGGCCCGCGGCGCTTCGCTCTTGCCCTTCCGCCTCCCTGCACGGCCAAGTCCGGGCGCGCCTTGGGCCCGGGGGCTACTATCGGCGTTCTGGGAACGGGGGTCCCCAGACTTGCCTGCCTGCGGCCTGCGGCGTGGCTCAAAGGGGGTCCAGCACGGCCCATCTTCACCAACACAAACCCAAGACCCTCGCGAGGGGCCAAGCCTCGCGGGGCGGACGACGCGGAGCTTCCTTAGGCGCGGCCTCGTCAGGCTGGCTCACGAGGAGGCGGGGAGATCAAGGCGGGGTACCTCACAAGGTGCCCGTGACGCAAGCCATGACGACCGGGGGCACCAGGCGGGTGCCAGCCCGCGCAGTGTCCTCCCTTCCTCTTTGGTGCAAAGGGGGCAAGCGCAGCCGTGGAGTACCGAGGCATCAGGCAAAGGTTGCCATTTCGGTGCAACGAGACCAAGACCAGGAGGACTACGAGACGGAGGTCACCGTGGAGCCCAAGACGGCGTCATCACCAGAGCTTTGCGCAGGCGAAGACTACTTTTGTCAGGATAGCTGATACTAGCTGTCCCCCTTCAAATTAGCCCGCCATTGTTGGCTCCCTTCCCGCTCTATATTTGGGAAGAGGACCAGGGCCTCTATAAATAGGACCAGCCACCCACAGAGCAAAGGGAGGTGGGAAGAAAAGAGAGGGATCGAAGGATAGAGAAGATCAGGTAGAGAGAGAGAGAGAAGGGTGACTGAGCTCCTCCTAGAAGTTCATCGCCCCAGCTAAGAACAGACCCTCGCGAGGTTGTTCTTCCTTGTATTGTTCATCATCATCAGCCCAAGAGGCAATCCACCACACCACACACTAGAGTAGGATATTACACCACAACGGTGGCCCGAACCAGTATAAACCCTGCATCTCTTGTGTTGTTCTTTCCTTAGTTTAGATCCTAGCAAGGCGGAGGAGTGCAGGTAGGCAGGAGGCGAAATCTCCGCGCGCACCCCAGTGTTCGAACCTCAAGGGTCTGCCGGAACCCGAAAACTGACAGCTATTGCTGGGGACCTTAAACATCTTGTAGGGCGCAAGATCAAATGCCCGAATGGTCTTACTATGTACTTCATTCCTGAATCGCTTGCTACTCTCCCTATTAGTCCTAATCTGGATCTAAGCTTTCATAACCCACTGGTTCGTCAAATGTTTTTGCTTCACAATTCTCTTCGTGAAGCCTATCCCCCTAACTGCATTGTAGGGTATGACACCAGCGTCTTCAGAATGGATTATTGATAGTGGGTGTACCAATCACATGACTGGCAAAAGAAGCCTTCTTATGGACTCAACCTTACGTCCATCCGACAAGAGTCACATCACATTTGCTGACACTGGTAAAAGTAAGGTATTGGGTCTAGGTAGAGTTGCAATCTCAAAGGATCAACACATGGATAAAGTCATGCTTGTTGAATCCCTTGGCTTCAACTTAATGTCTGTCTCAATGCTTTGCGATTTGAACATGATCGTAATGTTTGGAAAATATCGCTGCCTTGTTCTAATGGAATCTGACAAGTCTCTAATGTTTGAAGGGTATCGGAAAGATGATTTGTACCTGGTAGATTTCTCAGCAGGACCGCAGCTTGGCGTATGTCTTCTAGCAAAAGCTTCAGAAGGCTGGCTCTGGCGGAGGCTAGGGCATGCTGGCATGAGGAACCTTCACACCCTTGCAAAGAAGAAGCATGTCATAGGCATCGAGGGCGTCAAGTTCAAGAAAGATCACTTATGCGGTGCCTGTGAAGCAGGAAAGATGACGAGGGCCAAAGATCCCTCGAAGACAATCATGACAACCACTCGACCCTTCGAACTTCTCCACATGGATCTTTTTGGTCCCACTCATTACTCAACTCTTACTACTACTGCTTGTCTCTATGGCTTTGTCATTGTTGATGATTATTCTAGAAATACTTGGGTGCACATAATCCTCTACAAGACTGAAGTGCAGGATGTCTTCAGACGCTTCGCCAATCGAGCAATGAACAACTATGGCGCCAAGATAAAGCACATCAGAAGTGACAATGGCACTGAATTCAAGAACACTGGCCTTGATACATATCTTGATACTTTGGGCATCACACATGAATTCTCAGCTCCGTACACGCCACAGCAGAATGGCGTTGTCGAACGCAAGAACAGAACAATCATTGAGATGGCCCAAACGATGCTTGATGAATACAAGACTTCAAGAAAATCCTGGCCTGAAGCCATTGATACTGCATGCCATACAATCAATCGTGTTTATCTTCACAAGCTTCTGAACAAGACATCTTATGAGCTCCTTACTGGCAAGAAGCCAAATGTCAGTTACTTCAGAGTATTTGGCGCCAGGTGCTGGATCAAGGATCCACATCACACTTCAAAATTTGCACCAAAAGCACATGAGGGTTTTATGCTTGGATATGGAAAGGATTCGCACTCCTATAGAGTCTTCAATCTCTTTCATTATAAAGTGGTTGAAACAGTGGATGTGTGATTTGATGAGACTAACGGTTCACAAAGAGAACACCTGCCAAATGTGCTAGATGAAGTTCCATCCAGCGAATCAATCAAGCTAATGGGAACTGGAGAAATCATACCCTCTGAAGCTCAACCTGAAGAGGAACTTATCATCTCCGCACCTGATCAACCTGAAGACAATGCTCAGCCTAAAGACAATCCCACTAACAATGACAATGATCAGCAAGAGCAAAACCTTCGCCCTGTACATCCTCGTGTTGCCAATGAAGTGCAGATTGAGAGAATAATTGATAGCATCAATGCCCCTGGTCTGCTCACTCGTTCAAGGGCAACTCAGCTAGCAAATTTCTGTGGGCACTTCGCATTCGTCTCAATAAAAGAACCCAAGAAAGTTGAAGAAGCCTTCATGGAACCTGAATGGATTCAAGCTATGCAAGAAGAGCTTCAATAGTTTGAGCTGAATAATGTATGGGAACTGGTTAAGCATCCTGATCCTCGGAAGCACAACATAATAGGCACCAAATGGATATACCGCAACAAGCAAGATGAGCATGGTCAAGTTGTCAGAAACAAAGCTCGTCTCATTGCTCAAGGATATACTCAAGTGGAAGGCATTGACTTTGATGAAACATTTGCTCCTGTGGCTAGACTGGAAGCCATACGCATACTGCTAGCCTATGCAAATCATCATAACATACTTCTATATCAAATGGATGTGAAGAGCGCCTTTCTCAATGGCAAGATTGAAGAAGAAGTGTATGTTGCACAACCGCCTGGCTTTGAAGATCCAAAACATCCTGACATGGTATACAAGCTCAACAAGGCACTGTATGGCCTCAATCAAGCCCCTCGGGCTTGGTATGACACACTCAAATACTTCCTGAAGAGCAAAGGCTTCATACCTGGTTCCCTCGACCCCACTCTCTTCACGAAGACATATGATGGTGAACTGTTTGTGTGCCAAATATATGTGGATGACATTATCTTCGGCTGCACCAATCAGAAGTACAGTGAAGAGTTTGGATATATGATGCAAGAGCAATATCAGATGTCCATGATGGGAGAGCTGAAGTTCTTCCTCGGTCTTCAAATACGACAGCAACGCAACGGCATCTTCATATCTCAAGAGAAGTATCTCAAAGATTGCCTGAAGAAGTTCGGTATGCAAGACTGCAAAGGCTTCACGACGCCAATGCCAGCCAAGCATCATCTGGGTCCTGATGACAATGGTAAAGAGTTCGACCAAAAGGTATACCTCTCCATGATTGGTTCTTTGCTTTATCTATGTGCATCTAGGCCAGAATTATGCTTAGTGTTTGCATGTGTGCTCGATTTCAAGCGGCACCAAAGGAGTCGCATCACTTAGATGTGAAGCGAATTCTTCGATATTTGGCTCACACCCCAACTCTAGGATTATGGTATCCAAAGGGCTCAGAGTTTGATCTGGTTGGATTCTCGGATGCTGATTATGCTGGTGACAAAGTGGATCGCAAGTCTACATTAGGCACATGTCATTTTCTGGGACGATCACTTGTATGTTGGTCTTCAAAGAAGCAGAACTGTGTATCTCTCTCCACTGCTGAATCTGAATACATTGCTGCTGGATCTTGCTGCGCTCAGCTTCTATGGATGAAGAAAACACTCAAGGACTATGGCATTCATCTGAAGCAAGTGCCACTCTACTGCAACAACGAAAGCGCCATCAAGATTGCCAACAACCCAGTTCAGCACTCGAAGACAAAGCACATTGAAATTCGTCATCACTTTCTCAGAGATCATGTTGTGAAGGAAGACATTGATATTATACATGTCAACACTGAAGAACAATTGGCAGATATCTTCACCAAGCCCTTGGATGAGAAGAGATTTTGCAAGTTATGGTGTGAGCTAAATATCTTGGAATCCTCAAATGTCCTATGATCAGGCACACATCCTAACACTTATGCATATCGATGACTTAGATGTGCAACACACGAAGTAAAGTATATCTTCAATCAATGAAGACATACATTCTAAGTGTGAATACATTAATGTGGAATTTGACTTCGAAGTGCCACGATAATTGTGCGCCATGTCTGGGTCTAATACTTCCTATACGGTGGGTAACGCCACCACCAAATGTTATGTTTGAAGTGTTTCACTCATGGCATTACATTTGCTATGTCTTCACATTTGGTTTGGCTTTAACCTCA
>NC_041386.1:80681548-80822104 GCF_002162155.2 Triticum dicoccoides | reverse complement strand
ATTCACTTATAGCTATGTCTTCTTGTTTAATCTTTTGAACTAAGTGAATGTGATCGGACCCTAACCTCTCTATGCTTTCTATCTCAAACTCTATCTCTCCAAATCATATGCATTCTATTGAAACTGTAGAATGTCTTCTCTGCGTCCTTGTCAGCAGAAGATACAAAGACAAACATTAAGTCCGTTCTCAATGCTCATTCCTTCACCTGAAACCCGGAGAAGTGGGAACGACCACCCGACAATCCAGGCGTGCGTGGGACGTGGAACAACCTCCAACATGCTACATGATGGCCACGTGTTCCTCAGATGTGAATCGCCAGGGGCACCTGTGTAATAACACTAAGCCGCCCCTGTCCCTATAAATACACGCCTCACCGCAGTCATTATCTCTTCTTCCACACTCGCACAAACCCTAGCGCCACCGCTAACTCTCAACGACACCGGCGACGAAGCGCTTCGCTGCCGCGACCTCTCCGACATTGTCCTCATGCCGACCGCGGACATCGTCCTCTCCGCCGTCGCCGTAGATGTCCTCCGTCGCCAAGTTAGGGCACGGACGATCGAACTGCTCGGCCTCCTCTTCCACTCCGTCTAGCAGTTCTTTGTGTGGTAAATAAAACTTCCTTTTTTACAGCCCCTTTGATCCTATAGCTTCGTCACTTTCTACCACAAGCAGTTTCTGTTCACACAAGTTGGATCTCTTACATACTGCATCTCATAATATGCCGAGTATATTCACTTATGCTTCACAAAGTAGTTAGATTCCTCACTTGTACTGATCCGTGGATTCGTACAAATCTGGAACCAACTCCTTATCTATGAGTGAATGTCTTCGCACGATGAGGTCAATGTCTTCTAAACTGATTTATCTTCAAAATCTTCTGAGAATGCATATGACCTCTTCCCCTTCCCTCGCACCTTAATGCTGTCATAGGTACATGTCCGTGGGAGAATCCCTTGGTTCTCATAGTCTGCATTCATTTGCAGAATTCTTACAGTATCACATAAATTCTCCCGAAGCCAGTTCCTGTCTGTCCAGCAAGCGAAAGACTTTGAAGCCTTTGAACGTATTGAAGCCTTTCAGTTTAAAGTTCATGGCTTCAGAGAAATCAGCAAGGAAGGGTGGCAGAAAGCGTCGAGGAGAAACATCAAGAGATCTGCCCGATGACCTCTCAGAGCTATACAAGACAGATCCTGAAGAGGATTACAATCAGCGCAAGACACGAATCCAATGGATTCGACGCTATTGGGCAGAACAGTGGTTCAAGTACAGATTTGTGACAAAGGAATATGCTGAAAAGAATGCCATCAAGCGACCATGGGGAGACATCCTCTACAAAAATCTTCAACCCAGGACCAGAGATGAAGCCATTGAACAAGGCTTCTATCCCTGCATGGTCTATGGGCCACAGCCTGCAGATGCACACTCATCGTCACTACTATGGTGTCGTGACGACATTCTGTTCAAGCGCAACTTCTAGTTTGCCCAGAACTCAGCAAAGCAGAACAAGAAATCATTGGGACTAGACTTCAACCCTGGTCCTTCTGCTCCAAGGGCTGACGCCACACGAGATGCAGAACCCAATGTCGTCGGTCCTTTCTACAACCTTGAAGGTCTCATCACCCATATCTTGGTTCAAGGGACAGCCGTGAATGAGCCTGCAGATGACGCTGAATCAGATGAAGCGCATGCAGTGCCGAAGCCAAAGAAACTGAAGCAGCCAAAAGCTTCCAAGCCTGCCTCTGCACCAAAAATCTCACGAGCGAAGCCATTGGCAACTGCACCTCCTAAAGACAGTGTGCAGTCTGAAGATTTGTCACGCATCTCCAAGCCCCAGAAGGTCAAGATGCCTCTGCCACACACTGGCCAAGAGCTGACAGCTGCTGGCATTCTGCGCAACGATGTCACTGATCTGTCAGTGATGAAGATCTTGCAGAGCAACTCATCAAGAGCAAAGAAGAAGCAGAAATCTTCAATGATCTGCCTCTCTTTGACATGAAAATCATCCACAACTTCATTGATGAGTGGTTTGACACGCCAAACATCAACTTCGAAGATCTGCAACTACCCATTGGCCTCAGTGTCGCCTTCCATGGCGTCATTGCTTCAGAGCTAGCTCTCGCTCAGCGCATCGTCGAACTGAAGAAAAAGATTGACTATGAAAAGGCTCAGTTCAAGAAGCATATGGCTAAGCTCAGCGTGCAAGAGGTGAAAAACTTCAAGATTATGCTACACGAGCTCAAAGAAGCCTTTCTCAAGAAACGCGCAGAAGCTCAGGGTTCTCAGGAGCGCATGAAGAGCCTGGCTGACAAGTGTGTGCAAGGCTACAACGAGGCTGAGAAGCGCAAGGCCCTTGGGCGTCCGGGCATTGATCCCAGGATGGCTGCTAAGCAGAAGAAGAAGCCCATTGTGGCAGAACCCAACGCACCAAGGCAGGAAGCAGATCCCATTGTCTTCCCAACTAGCATGACTGGCTCGAAGCCAAAGGCCCGGTCAACCGCTTCAGAGCTGAAGAAGATGAGGACTGCTGAGGCTGAAGCCAGGAAGAGGAAACATCCTGAAGCCTCTGCTACTGCCCCCTCCAAGAAGAAGAGGAAGACCAAGAAGGAAAGGGCTGCTCCCACAGAGCCCTTGATTGTTGAACCCATCTCCATGGTTCACCCTGACGCTGAACCGCAAGAACGTCAACTGACTGTCCATGAGCCTGCTTTTACAGAGGCTCATGAAGCTGAAGACTTTCAAATAACTGATTCCGTCGCTGCTGAAGACATTGGTCACCATGCCCATGTTGAAGATGATGTAGTCCTTCCTCAGCTCGAGCACCAACAGGTATCATCGCCTGTGCTAACGCACAGCGAACTCATCAGCATTGGTCGTCCTCTGATGCCAATTGCTCAGGATGCTTCATGGGCTGATCGCCCACAAGAGGAAGAAGACTTTGAGGCCCATCCAACTCCAACTCCACAGGCGTCGCCAGCGTTGCGCAGGCTTCGCAAAGGACCAAGGCCTCCAGTCTCTAAGTCTAAAGCTAAAGCTGCTAAAGACATTCCGGCTGCATTAGCCGATGAAGAAGAAGCCCCACAAGCTACTACTCCCCGGTCCCACCAAGAAGTTGTTCTCGAGGAGAACGTGACTGTGACCGACCCTCCAGCTCGTCAAGTGGAGGTCGAGAATCTTGAGGCTGCCACCACCAACACCAATGAAGCCACTGACGCTGTCATGGCTGAAGCTAATGTGGAGCCTTCACCAACCCAAGCACCAGAAGTCAGCGAAGCCACTGATCCCACTGCTTCTATTCCTACGCCTGCTGCTGGTCCTCAGTTCGACTATCATGTTGAGCACATGCCTTAGGTACAGAAGCCAATCCCCAGATTGCCCAGGTTTCCAGGTCCGGCATCAGCACCTGGATCCTTCAATGTCAATGGCTTCAGAGCAGACAACACTTTCTTCAATAGCTCCAGGAACCCCTACTCAAGGGAAAGAATATCATCTGATCGGTTCTGGAGCTATCCGCAGCGAAGCTATTACTCCTGCATTCTATACAATCAAGGTCGCATCTTCCCACATAAGCGTCTTGACATTGAAGCAATAGCTGGTCTGCCCTGTCTAGAAGAAGCTCTGGATTGCTTCAAGGAGGTTGGATTGCTGCCGTTCGTCACCGACCAAGAGCATTGGAATGAAGAGTTGATGCTCCAATTCTATGCCACACTTCACATCCGCGGGTACAATAGAGATCCGAAGACTTGGGTCCTAGAGTGGATGACAGGAAACGTTCATCACGAAGCCAAAGCCTTTGACATCATTGAGCTCACTGGTCTACCCACTCCTGGTGATCTCTACGAATCTGGCTGTCAACTTCACAGTGAAGCTGTGGAGAGCATCTTTCAGAAGCCTGAACCTAACATGAGTCAGATGCTCAGTATGATGAAGCCATTGCCCCCAGATGCTGCATATCCCAAAGAGTTCTTTGTTGAAGACCTTGAGTATCTGCCAAGGATTATTTATCACATCATAAGGCAAACTCTCTTGCCCATCAAAGGACACTCTCCACATGCCAAGCTGGAAGGTGCAATGAAGACTTTGGTCTTCTATATTCTTCATGGCAAATGCTTCAATGCACAGGACTTCTTCATTCGCCAACTTGCTGCATCAGGCTCTGATATTTTTGGCTTGAAGTTCTATGCCCCATGGGTAATGCGGCTGATCAAACTTCACTCCGCTATCTCATATCAGCCATCTGCTCACAATCATCGGATCTTTCTGCCTGATGTGGATATATCTATTGAAGCCATCTATCCTGAGCCTGCCAAGGAACCTCTAAGTCTTGAGAATGCAGAGCATCAAAGTTTTTCTCAGAACATTGAAGGAGTTGAAGCAGTCACTCATGTGTATCCTTTGGCTGGCACTACACGTGCACCACATCCTGCCCTTACTGAAGCCACCGACAGCACAACTGCCCAACGACCCAAGAAGCGCACTCTGTTCTTAATGACCGAGAGCTTCTGGTGGCTCTTCATCAGAAACGGGATAGGCATCATGACTGGCTGAAGCACCAAATGCAAAGCCTCCTGGTGGATGTCAACCGCATTCGCAATCTTGCCACCAAGAATGCTTTCGTTACCCATGAAACCTCTCGACGCACATGGAAAGGGCTGATGCTGATGTGCTCTGAAGATGATCTTCAAGAGGATGGCTTCTCTGAATGCTTCAAGTTTGACTCCACACCTCCTCGAAGGGCAGTGCTGCGACGCACTCCATCTCTTGAAGACTCTGAGTTCTCTTCCTCTGCAGAAACTGTGAATGCTAGAGTGATCGAGGATGAAGACAATGCCACTTCACCGCCACCTCCTTCAGCATGCTTCGACACTGCTCCAAGTTCTTCTGCACCGCCGAACACCACCGACGACCCTGCTGCTTCACCTACTCTTCATGGGAACGAGTAGATGCTCCATGTCTTCAAACCTTTTTGGTCCTTACTGACAAAAGGGGGAGAAGCATATGAGTTTGTTAGTCTTCAAGCAGGTCCATATGGGCGGGTGCTTTATATTTTGCTTCGTGTTTACAACTCTCGTTTTGATACATTTGGTTCTTTGAGTTGTAACACTTAAACTCAATGGTCGTCTGCTGCTTATTTGCCACTTTGTGATGCGATGATAAATTCCGCATGTGCGACGATAAATTCCGCACTTAGATCATTTTGCATACGTCCATTTTCCATTATGCATGTCATTATTTTCACATATCTTCACATGCATAATGAATTGTCATCATAAGTTGAAGAGGGTCTCCACAAGTACAACCTGCCATGTGCATTTGCATTCCAAAAGCAAATTACTTATACGCACATCTTCAGGGGGAGCCCTTGCAACTTAAGAAGACAATTCCTTATCCTTTACAATTTCACATATTATATTCCCCGTTGAAAACTTCAACTAGTTTGTCATCAATCACCAAAAAGGGGGAGATTGTAAGTGCATCTAGTGCCACCCCTAGTTGGTTTTGGAGTATTGACGACAAACCTAGTTGGGGGACTAATGTGTTTATGAGAATTGCAGGATAACACAGGTAGAAGTCCCTCATTGATTCGGTTTTCCTACCAGAGATGACCCCTAAAAATGTATGAAGACATTGATGTCAAAGGTGGTATGTGAAGATACTCACATTGAAGACTATGACAAGAGAAGACATCGCATGAAGCCTATGGAGCTCGAAGACTTAGATCTTTTGTAGTTCTATTTCTTCTTTGTTGAGTCATAGGAACCATCGTACTATTAAGTGGGGTCCAAGTGAACCAGTCAGAATGACTGAAGTGATGCTTAACCAAAACCTATGTCTTCGAGTGAAGACTATGAGAGCGAAACTTGTCCAGAGTCGGACAAGTCAGATTTGCTTGTAGCCCAAGTAAAGCTGCCGCGTGAGTTTGAAATCTGACCGTTGGACACGTGTCAGTTCCTTAGTGACCCGGGGTCATTTCGGACAAATCAGGTTGGGTTGCCTAGTGGCTATAAATAGCCCACCCCCTACAACCATAAACGGTTGGCTGCTCAAAGTTAGAGTACGGCTTTTGTCGTTTGAGAGCAACCCACCTCGAAGCCTTTGAGAGAGAATTCCTTGCGAGGATAAAGCCCTAACCACCCAGAGCCAAAGAGTGTTAGGCATCACTTAAGTCTCCTTGTCTGTGTGATCTGAAGACTTATTACACTTGAGGACTGTGAATCCTCCAGCCGGTTAGGCGTCGCGTTCTGAGCATCCAAGAGACATTGTGGATTGCCGGTGAACGAAGTCTATGAAGGTTTGGGAGTCTACCTTGAAGACTTACCAGAGTGATTGGGCGAGGTCTGTGTGACCTTAGCTCAAGGGGAATACGGTGAGGACTGGGTGTCCTGAGCTGCGTGTTCAGGACTGGGTGTCCGGGACTTCGTGTCCTCAAGTTTAAATACCTAGCCGCCCTAACCAGACATATAGTTGTCACAACAACTGGAACTGGTCCAACAAATCATTGTCTTCAACGAGCCACTAGTTTCATCCTTCCCTTCCCTTTACTTACTGTTGGTCCTTGTGAAGTCATTGTATGATTGCACTATCTTTTGTCTTCACTGAGTGACTGCGTGTTCTATTTGGCTTCATAATATCTTCCTACATGATCCTTACTACATTGCTGCTATTAGTCATTGTGCTTTCACTCCATTGAATACTTGACTATGGCTTGCTTAGTGTAGTCTACCTTCCGCTGCATGGTAATAGGTTTATTTCTATCGTTTGTCTTCATAACTTCCATGTTTTGAAGACTTTCATAAAAATCGCCTATTCACCCCCCCCCTCTAGTCGATATAACGCACTTTCAGTGAGTAGTGAAACTATTTCACATTGTTTTAACTGAAGACCAAACTCGTAACTCAAATACTCTTCTCCACGATCAGATCGTAGAAACTTTATTTTCTTGTTATGATGATTTTCCACTTCACTCTGAAATTCTTCGAATTTTTCAAATGTTTCAGACTTATGTTTCATCAAGTAGATATACCTATATCTGCTCAAATCATCTGTGAAGGTCAGAAAATAACGATACCTGCCGCGAGCTCCAACACTCATCGGATCGCATACATCAGTATGTATTATTTCCCATAAGTCAGTTGCTCGCTCCATTGTTCCGGAGAACGGAGTCTTAGTCATCTTGCCCATGAGGCATGGTTCGCAAGCATCAAGTGATTCATAATCAAGTGATTCCAAAAGTCCATCAGCATGGAGTTTCTTCATGCGCTTTACACCAATATGACCTAAACGGCAGTGCCACAAATAAGTTGCACTATCATTATTAACTTTGCATCTTTTGGCTTCAATATTATGAATATGTGTATCACTAGATCGAGATCCAATGAACCATTTTCATTGGGTGTGTAACCATATAAGGTTTTATTCATGTAAACAGAACAACAATTATTCTCCAACTTAAATGAATAACTGTATTGCAATAAACATGATCATATCATATTCATGCTCAACGCAAACACCAAATAACACTTATTTAGGTTCAACACTAATCCCAAAAGTATAGGGAGTGTGCGATGATAATCATATCAATCTTGGAACTACTTCCAACACACATCGTCACCTCACCCTTAACTAGTCTTTGTTCATTCTGCAACTCCCGATTCAAGTTACTAATCATAGTAACTGAACTAGTGTCAAATACTGAGGAGTTGCTATAAACACTAGTAAAGTACACATCAATAACATGTATATCAAATATACTTATGTTCACTTTGCCATCCTTCTTATCCGCCAAATACTTGGGGCAGTTCCACTTCTAGTGACCAGTCCCTTTGCAGTAGAAGCACTTAGTCTCAGGCTTAGGATCAGACTTGGGCTTCTTCACTTGAGTAGCAACTTGCTTGCCGTTCTTCTTGAAGTTCCCCTTCTTCCCTTTTCCCTTTTCTTGAAACTAGTGGTCTTGTCAACCATCAACACTTGATGCTCTTTCTTGATTTCTACCTTCATCGATTTCATCATCATGAAAAGCTCGGGAGTCGTTTTCGTCATCCCTTGCATACTATAGTTCATCACAAAGTTCTACTAACTTGGTGATGGTGACTAGAGAATTATGTCAATCACTATCTTATCTGGAAGATTAACTCCCACTTGATTCAAGCGATTGTAGTACCCAGACAATCTGAGCACATGCTCACTAGTTGAGCGATTCTCCTCCATCTTTTAGCTATAGAACTTGTTGGAAACTTCATATCTCTCAACTCGGGTATTTTCTTGAAATATTAACTTCAACTCATGGAACATCTCATATGGTCCATGACGTTCAAAACGTCTTTGAAGTCCCGATTCTAAGCCGTTAAACATGGTGCACTAAACTATCAAGTAGTCATCATATTGAGCTAGCCAAACATTCATAACGTCTGCATCTGCTCCTGCAATAGGTCTGTCACCTAGCGGTGCATCAAGGACATAATTCTTCTGTGCAGCAATGAGGATAAACCTCAGATCACGGATCCAATCCGCATCATTGCTACTAACATCTTTCAACACAATTTTCTCTAGGAACATATCAAAATAAACATAGGGAAGCAACAACGCAAGCTATTGATCTACAACATGATTCGCAAAATACTACCAGGACTAAGTTCATGATAAATTTAAGTTCAATTAATCATATTACTTAAGAACTCCCACTTAGACAGACATCTCTCTAGTCATCTAAGTGATCACGTGATCCAAATCAACTAAACCATGTCCGATCATCACGTGAGATGGAGTAGTTTTCAATGGTGAACATCACTATGTTGATCATATCTACTATATGATTCACGTTCGACCTTTCGGTCTCCGTGTTCCGAGGCCATATCTGTATATGCTAGGCTCGTCAAGTTTAACCTGAGTATTCCGCGTGTGCAACTGTTTTGCACCCGTTGTATTTGAACGTAGAGCCTATCACACCCGATCATCACATGGTGTCTCAGCACAAAGAACTTTCGCAACGGTGCATACTCAGGGAGAACACTTCTTGATAATTAGTGAGAGAGCATCTTAAAATGCTACCGTCAAACTAAGCAAAAATAAGATGTATAAAAGATAAACATCATATGCAATCAAAATATGTGACATGATATGGTCATCATCATCTTGCGCCTTTGATCTCCACCTCCAAAGTACTGTCATGATCTATATCATCACCAGCATGACACCATGATCTCCATAATCCTAATCTATATCAATGTGTCGTCACATGGTCGTCTCGCCAACAATTGCTCTTGCAACTATTGCTATCGCATAGCAATAAAGTAAAGCAATTATTGGGCACTTGCATCTTATGCAATAGAGAGACAACCATAAGGATTTTGCCAGTTGCCGATAACTTCAACAAAACATGATCATCTCATACAACAACTTATATCTCATCACGTCTTGACCATATCACATCACAACATGCCCTGCAAAAACAAGTTAGACGTCCTCTACTTTGTTGTTGCAAGTTTTACGTGGCTGCTACTGGGCTTAGCAAGAACCGTTCTTACCTGCGCATCAAAACCACAACGATAGTTTGTCAAGTTGGTGCTGTTTTAACCTTCGCAAGGACCGGGCGTAGCCACACTCGGTTCAACTAAAGTTGGAGAAACTGACACCCGCCAGCCACCTGTGTGCAAAGCACGTCGGTAGAACCAGTCTCGCATAAGCGTACGCGTAATGTCGGTCCGGGCCGCTTCATCCAACAATACCGCCGAACCAAAGTATGACATGCTGGTAAGCAGTATGACTTATATCGCCCATAACACACTTGTGTTCTACTCGTGCAAATAACATCAACACATAAAACCTAGGCTCGGATGCCACTATTGGGGAACGTAGTAATTTCAAAAAAAATCCTACGCACACGCAAGATCATGGTGATGCATAGAAACGAGAGGGGAGAGTGTTGTCTACGTACCCTCGTAGACCGACAATGGAAGCGTTATGACAACGCGCTTGATGTAGTCGTACGTCTACACGGCCCGACCGATCAAGCACCGAAACTACGACACCTCCGAGTTCTAGCACACGTTCAGCTCGATGATGATCCCCGGACTCTGATCCAGCAAAGTGTTGGGGAAGACTTCCGTCAGCACGACGACGTGGTGATGATCTTGATGTTCTACCGTCGCAGGGCTTCGCCTAAGCACCGCTACAATATTATCGAGGATTATGGTGGAGGGGGCACCGCACACGGCTAAGAGAACGATCTCCAAGATCAACTTGTGTGTCTAGAGGTGCCCCCTGTCCCCATATATAAAGGAGCAAGGGGGAGGGGCGGCCGGCCAGGAGGAGGCGCGCCATGGAGGAGTCCTACTCCTACCGGGAGTAGGACTCCCTCCTTTTCCTTGTCCAACTAGGAGAGGGGGAAGGAAGGGAGAGAGGATAGGAAGGAAAGGGGGGGCGCCGCCCCCCCCCCCCTCCTTGTCCAATTCGAACTAGAGGGGGAGGGGCGCGTGGCCTGCCCTGGCCGCCCCTCCTCTTCTCCACTTTAGGCCCATGAGGCCCATTAACCCCTGGGGGGTTCCGGTAACCCCCCGGTACTCCGGTTTTATCCGAAACTTCTCCGGAACACTTCCGGTGTCCGAATATAGCCGTCCAATATATCAATATTTATGTCTCGACCATTTCGAGACTCCTCGTCATGTCCGTGATCATATCCGAGACTCCGAACAAACTTCGGTACATCAAAATATATAAACTCATAATGAAACTGTCATCGTAACGTTAAGCGTGCGGACCCTACTGGTTCGAGAACAATGTAGACATGACCGAGACATGTCTCCGGTCAATAACCAATAGCGGAACCTGTATGCTCATATTGGCTCCTACATATTCTATGAAGATCTTTATCGGTCAGACCACATAACAACATACGTTGTTCCCTTTGTCATCGGTATGTTACTTGCCCGAGATTCGATCGTCGGTATCTCAATACCTAGTTCAATCTTGTTACCGGCAAGTCTCTTTACTCGTTCTGTAATACATCATCTCGCAACTAACTCATTAGTTGCATTGCTTGCAAGGCTTAAGTGATGTGCATTACCGAGAGGGCCCAGAGATACCTCTCTGACAATCGGAGTGACAAATCCTAATCTCGAAATACGCCAACCCAACATGTACCTTTGGAGACACCTGTAGAGCACCTTTATAATCACCCAGTTACAATGTGACGTTTGGTAGCACACAAAGTGTTCCTCCGGCAAACGGGAGTTGCATAATCTCATAGTCATAGGAACATGTATAAGTCATGAAGAAAGCAATAGCAACATACTAAACGATTGGGTGCTAAGCTAATGGAATGGGTCATGTCAATCACATCATTCTCCTAATGATGTGATCCCGTTAATCAAATGACAACACATGTCTATGGTTAGGAAACATAACCATCTTCGATCAACGAGCTAGTCAAGTAGAGGCATACTAGTGACGTTTAGTTTGTCTATGTATTCACACAAGTATTATGTTTCCAGTTAATACAATTCTAGCATGAATAATAAACATTTATCATGAAATAAGGAAATAAATAATAACTTTATTATTGCCTCTAGGTCATATTTACTTCAGATCCAACTTTTCGTTAGCTTCAGTTTGACAGGTCGTGGAGCAAAATCGGAGTTCGTATGCAAAAGATACAGCCGTTTTACCGAGACCGCTCCAACAGATTTTAGCACCGCGGAAATCACATTTCCAAGGTGTTGATCTATGTTACGATTCGATCAATCTCATTGATCTTCGCGTGCTACATCCGGATTTACGTTCCACTGTCTACCCCGATGGCGGACAACCGACCGGTAGGGGTAAGTCGTGTCACGACCTCTGCATCACGATCACGGAAACAAGATCACGAGACCAACCTTCAACACTGACATGCGCGACCGATCTCATCAACCCGCACCTGAACCGATCTACATATCTCATATGCATATCATCAAATCTATTACCACACAACGGAGGCTCTGATACCACTGTTGGAACATGCGGTATGCTACGCTAGCGCCAAATAAATTTTTCTACCGCGCACCCAAGATCATGCTGCTGGAAATAGATCACGGGATCGGGTTTACCACTAGACGCGCAGTCACCGCAGCGGAAGTAGAGTTGGTGATGCGTGTAGCCGATCTCCCGGGACGTCTCCTCCTCACGTTGCTGATCTCCCGCGAACAGCAAAGACCTGTGAATGGTGATCTCCCACGAACGGCACCTCACGGTTTCCTCCAACGGTTCATCCAAGCACCGCAGATCCGATGCCTCCAAGGTATCGACACGTACGAGGAGCAGTGTCGAGCGGCAGACTGCTAGGTCCGGTCGCGCGGCATGGGCGTGGGGAGTGGTGGTGGCTAACCAGGGTTCAATTCTATCAACCCTAAGTGGTGCGCCCACTCCCCTTTATATAGACCTCTGAGGTGGGCTCAATACTTGAGCCCACTAGGAGTCCACATCCATTTTCCACTCAGATCCAATCTGAATGGGCTGCAGCCCCTTAAGTGTGCGACCCTATAGGTTCACGTACATATGGACACGACCAGAGTTGATAGTTGGTAGCGGCTCGTAGCAGAACGTGCCAACTCCCATGTGGGCGTAAAGTCATTTGACGAACCTCGACAATGTGGCATATGCAACATTCCTTTTGCCTCACGATATTTGTTATCGAGCTCAAGGCGAGTACTTGTCACCCTTGTGTTAGCTCGACCTCTCTTCTCAAAACCATGATACAGATTCCCGAACTGGGTTAACACTTAACCCAAGTCGCATGGCCATGCTTTCCAAATCTGATCACTCGAGAGGGCCCAGAGAATATCTCTCCAAATAGGAGGGGCATATTCCATCTTGGTCAACCATGTCTCGCGGCATGTCTCACGACTCACCCGAAAGCTACCTTTATAACTACCCAGTTACGGAGTAGCGTTTGATAGACCCTAAGTGAGTCGATCCTCATCCCGAGAACATGCGAGGACCTCAGGTCTAGGACATGGCATAGACATTGCACTTGAGACTAACAGATGACTATACCTCGCTGTGTCTCAAAGTGGGTTTGTCCGGCTCGGTGATCTCCATCCCCGAGCCAATACTATCGGTTTAGCATCTCCATGCACATGACTTATGAAACATAGTCATCAACCGAGTCGTATACTAGTCAAGGATATGTGTCCGCATAACCTTATCAACTAGGGACCATTAAAACAATCATCATACAATACATAGTTCCAAAACAAGTCACATACTTATTGATACATATCATTGATGATGTTCAAGGACAATACAAAGGACTCATGAATACAGAGGGAAATATCATCATCACATGATTGCCTCTAGGGCATATCTCCAACACTACCGCCCAAGCGCCGCACCAAAACAAAAGTTTGATCGGTAGTTGGGCGGTACTTGGCCGGAACAACCGTCGCAGTATTAGTTGAGCATGGTGGCGGTACCACCACCCGGGACCAGCGGCGCAACTGCTCGGTCAAGACTGGGTAAGCGCTAAGAGCCAGCGGTACAACCGCTGGGAAACCATAGCAAGCAGTAAGAAAAGAAGGGAGGCACTCTCTCTCCAAACTAAGGAAGGCAAGAGAGGGGTCTGGCAAGTGTGTACGTGAAAAGATTCCCCAACACCTTCCAATGTGGATTTCCTCTTGATAGAACGGGTTCCCTACGACCAAAGAGATAAAAACGTAGAAACCTCGTCTTTGATCTTTTCCTTCCGGGGAGAATGGCTAACCGATGTAAGCCTAATCACCGACAACCTGAAGCACTTAGCACACGGTTAGACCAACAAAGGGTTGTCATCATCATCCAAAACACAAAGTAGGGAAATGCCCTTACATCATGTCATCTTTCCTAATGTGTTACTCTGTTCTTATGAACTTAATACTCTAGATGGCTTCTTCTCTCTCTCTTTGGATCTCAATACAAAGTTCTCCTCGATTCTCTTGGAGATCTATTTGATGTAATTCTTTTTGCGGTGTGTTTGTCGAGATCCGATGAATTGTGGGTTTATGATCAAGATTATCTATGAACAATATTTGATTCTTCTCTAAATTCTTTTATGCATGATTTAATATCTTTGCAAGTCTCTTCGAATTATCAGTTTGGTTTGGCCTACTAGATTGATCTTTCTTGCAATGGGAGAAGTGCTTAGCTTTAGGTTCAATCTTGCGGTGTCCTTTCAGAGTGACAGCAGGGGCAGCAAGGCACATATTGTATTGTTGCCATCGAGGATAAAAAGATGGGCTTTATATCATATTGCTTGAGTTTATCCCTCTACATCATGTCATCTTGCCTAATGTGTTACTCTGTTCTTATGAATTTAATACTCTAGATGCATGCTAGATAGCGGTCAATGTGTGGAGTAATAGTAGTAGATGCAGAATCATTTCGATCTACTTGTCGCGGGCGTGATGCCTATATACATGATCATGCCTAGATATTCTCATAACTATGCGCTTTTCTATCAATTGCTCGACAGTAATTTGTTCACCCACCATAGAATTTTCTATCTTGAGAGAAGCCACTAGTGAAACCTATGGCCCCCGGGTCTATCTTCCATCATATTATTTTCCTATTTACTTGCTATTTCTATCGTTGTTTATTTTGCAATCTATACAATAAAAATACCAAAAATATTTATATTATTATCTCTATCTGATCTCACTTTCGTAAGTGACCGTGAAGGGATTGACAACCCCTTTATCGAGTTGGTTGAGAGGTTATTGTTTGTTTGTGCAGGTACTAGGGACTTGCGTGTTACCTCCTACTGGATTGATACCTTGGTTCTCAAAAACTGAGGGAAATACTTACGCTACTTTGCTGCATCACCCTTTCCTCTTCAAGGAAAAACCAACGCATGCTCAAGAGGTAGCAAGAAGGATTTCGGGCGCCGTTGCCGGGGAGGTTGCACCAAGTCAAGTCAAAATTTGATCTCCCGTCAACAAGCCATTTCTGGCACCGTTGCCGGGGAGATCTACGCACAAGTCAAGACATACCAAGTACCCATCACAAACTCGTATCCCTCACATTACATTATTTTCCATTTGCCTCTCGTTTTCCTCTCCCCCACTTCACCCTTGCCGTTTTATTCGCCCTCTTTTCCGTTTGCCTCTTTTCCGTTCGTCTTTTTTCTCTTGCTTCTTGTGTGCTTGTGTGTTGGATTGTTTGTCACGATGGCTCAAGACAATACTAAATTGTGTGATTTTCCCAATACCAACAATAATGATTTTATTAGCACTCCAATTGCTCCTCTTACCGATGCTGAATCTTGTGAAATTAATACTGCTTTGCTGAATCTTGTCATGAAAGATCCGTTTTCTGGCCTTCCTAGTGAAGATCCCGCTACCCATCTAAACAACTTTGTTGATTTGTGTGATATGCAAAAGAAGAAAGATGTGGATAATGATACTGTTAAATTGAAGCCATTTCCATTTTCTCTTAGAGATCGTGCTAAAACTTGGTTTTCGTCTTTGCCTAAAAAATAGTATTGATTCATGGAATAAGTGCAAAGATGCTTTTATCTCTAAGTATTTTACTCCCGCTAAGATCATCTCTCTTAGAAACAATATTATGAATTTTAAGCAACTTGATCATGATCATGTTGCACAAGCTTGGGAGAGGATGAAATTGATGATACGTAATTGCCCTACTCATGAATTAAATTTATGGAAGATCATACAATTTTTTTATGCTGGATTGAATTTTGCTACTAGAAATCTTTTAGATTCGGCCGTGGGAGGCACTTTTATGGAAATCACTTTAGGAGAAGCTACTGAACTCCTAGATAATATTATGGTTAATTATTCTCAATGGCACACCAAAAGATCTACTCGTAAAAAGGTTCATGAGATAGAAGAGATTAATGTTTTGAGTGGAAAGATGGATGAACTTATGAAATTGTTTGCTAATAAGAGTGTTTCTTCTGATCCTAATAATATGCCTTTGTCTATTTTGATTGAGAATAATAATGAATCTATGGATGTGAATTTTGTTGGTAGGAACAATTTTGGTAACAATGTATATAGAGGAAACTTTAATCATAGGCCGTTTCCTAGTAATTCGTACAACAACTCTTATGGAAATTTTAATAAGATGCCCTCTGATTTTGAAACTAGTGTTAAAAAAATTATGATTTCGCAAAAAAATGTCAATGCTTTGCTTGAAGAATAATTTCCTAAGATTGATGAGTTGGCTAGGAACGTGGATATAATTTCTCTCAATGTTGGTTCTTTGAAACTTAGATCTATTCCACCTAAGCATGATATCAATGAGTCTCTAAATTGTATGAGAATTTCCATTGACGAGTGCAAAGAAAGAACCGCTAGGATGCGCTAAAAAAGATTGCTTTATAAAAGCATGTTCTTCTAGTTTTCACGATAATAAGGATGAAGATCTAAAAGTGATTGATGTGTCTCCTATTAAATCTTTGTTTTGCAATATGAATCTTGATAATGATGGGACTGGAGATGAGTCAACCTTAGTTAAAAGGCGTCCCAATGATTCGGAGTTTTTAGATCTGGATGCAAAAATTGGTAAAAGTGGGATTGAAGAGGTCAAGACTTTACATAGCAATGAACCCACTATTTTGGATTTAAAGTAATTTAATTATGATAATTGATCTTTGATAGATTGTATTTCCTTGTTGCAATCCGTGCTAAATTCTCCTCATGCTTATGATCAAAATAAAGCTTTTACCAAACATATCGTTGATGCTTTAATGCAATCTTATGAAGAAAAGCTTGAATTATAAGTCTCTATCCCTAGAAAACTTTATGATGAGTGGTAACCTACTACTAAAATTAGAATTAAAATTAAAGATCATGAATTTTATGCTTTATGTGATTTGGGTGCTAGTGTTTTCACGATTCCAAAAACTTTGTGTGATGTGTTAGGTTTCCGTGAATTTGATGATTGTTCTTTAAATTTGCATGTTGCGGATTCCACTATTAAGAAACATATGGGAAGGATTAATGATGTTATTATTGTTTCAAATAGTAATTATGTCCCGTAGATTTCATTGTTCTTGATATGGATTGCAATCCTACATGTCCTATTATTCTTTGTAGACCTTTCCTTAGAACGATTGGTGCAATTATTGATATGAAAGAAGGAAATATTAGATTACAATTTCCATTAAGGAAAGGCATGGAGCACTTTCCTAGGAATAAAATTAAATTACCTTATGAATCTATTATAAGAGCCACTTATGAATTGCATACCAAAGATGACAATACCTAGATCTATTCTTGTTTTTATGCCTATCTAGGGGCGTTAAACGAGAGTGCCTGTTGGGAGGCAACCCAATTTTATTATTGTTTCTTATTTTTTGTTCCTTTTTAGTAATAAATAATTCATATAGCTTCTGTTTAGATGTGGTTTTATGCTTTTAATTAGTGTTTGTGCCAAGTAGAACCTTTGGGAAGACTTGGGGGAAGTCTTTGCGATCTTGCTGTAAAAAACAGAAACTTTAGCGCTCACGAGATTTGCTGCCATTTTTTACTTGACAGTGCGATTAGGTTCATTATTTTTGTAGATGATTAATAGAAAAATTCCTCACGTCCACCATTTTATTTAAGAATTTTTGGGGTTATAGAAGTATTCAAAACCTACAGATTACTACAGACTGTTCTGTTTTTGACAGATTCTGTTTTTCGCGTGTTGTTTGCTTATTTTGATGAATCTATGGCTAGTATCGGAGGTATGAACCATAGAGAAGTTGGAATACATTAGGTTTAACACCAATATAAATAAAGAATGAGTTCATTACAGTACCTTGAAGTGGTGGTTTGTTTTCTTATACTAACGGAGCTCATGAGATTTACTGTTGAGTTTTGTGTTGTGAAGTTTTCAAGTTTTGGGTAAAGATTTGATGGGTTTTGGAACAAGGAGTGGCAAGAGCCTAAGCTTGGGGATGCCCATGGCACCCCAAGGTAAAATTCAAGGACAACCAAAATCCTAAGCTTGGGGATGCCCCGGGGGGCATCCCCTCTTTCGTCTTCGTCCATCGATAACTTTACTTGATGCTATATTTTTATTCACCACATGATATGTATTTTGCTTGGAGGGTCTTGTATGATTTGAGTCTTTTATTTTTATTTTACCACAATCATCCTTGCTGTACACACATTTTGGAGAGACACACATGAATCCGAATTTATTAGAATACTCTATGTGCTTCACTTATATCTTTTGAGCTAGATAATTTTGCTCTAGTGCTTCACTTATATCTTTAAGAGCACGGTGGTGGTTTTATTTTATAGAAATTATTGATCTCTCATGCTTCACTTATATTATTTTGAGAGTCTTTTATAACAGCATGGTAATTTGCTTTGGCTATAAAATTAGTCATAATATGATAGGCATCCAAGATGGGTATAATAAAAACTTTCATAAAAAGTGCATTGAATACTATGAGAAGTTTGATACTTGATGATTGTTTTGATATATGAAGATGGTGATATTAGAGTCATGCTAGTTGAGTAGTTGTGAATTTGAGAAATACTTGTTCTAAAGTTTGTGATTCTCGTAGCATGCACGTATGGTGAACCGTTATGTGATGAAGTCGGAGCATGATTTATTTATTGATTGTCTTCCTTATGAGTGGCGGTCAGGGATGAGCAATGGTCTTTTCCTATCAATCTATCCCCCTAGGAGCATGCACGTAGTACTTTGTTTCATTAACTAATAGATTTTTGCAATAAGTATGTGAGTTCTTTATGACTAATATTGAGTCCATGGATTATACGCACTCTCACCCTTCCACCATTGCTAGCATCTCTAGTACCGCGCAACTTTCGCCGGTACCATACACCCATCATATACCTTCCTCAAAACAGCCACCATACCTACCTATTATGGCATTTCCGTAGCCATTCCAAGATATATTGCCATGCAACGTACCACCATTCCATTTGTTATGACACGGTTCATCATTGTCATATTGCTTTTCATAATCATGTAATTGACATCGTATTTGTGGCAAAGACACCTTTATAATTCTTTCATACATGTCGCTCTTGATTCATTGCATATCCCGGTACACCGCCGGAGGCATTCACATAGTCATATTTTGTTCTAGTATCGAGTTGTAATTTTTGAGTTGTAAGTAAATAAAAGTGTGATGATCATCATTATTAGAGCATTGTCCCAAGTGAGGAAAGGATGATGGAGACTATGATTCCCCCACTAGTCGGGATGAGACTCCGTACAAAAAAAGGAGAAAAAAGAGGCCATAAAAAAGAGAAAAGGCCCAAATAAAAAAAGAAAAATGAGAGAAATGAGAGAAAAAGAGAGAAGGAACAATGTTACTATCCTTTTACCACACTTGTGGTTCAAAGTAGCACCATGATCTTCATGATAGAGAGTCTCCTATGTTGTCACTTTCATATACTAGTGGGAATTTTACATTATAGAACTTGGCTTGTATATTCCAATGATGGGCTTCCTCAAAATGCCCTAGGTCTTCATGAGCAAGCGAGTTGGATGCACACCCACTTAGTTTCTTTTGTTGAGCTTTCATACACTTATAGCTCTAGTGCATCCGTTGCATGGCAATCTCTACTCACTCACATTGATATCTATTGATGGGCATCTCCATAGCCCGTTGATATGCCTAGTTGATGTGAGACTATCTTCTCCTTTTTGTCTTCTCCACAACCACCATTCAATTCCACCTATAGTGTTATATCCATGGCTCACGCTCATGTATTGCGTGAAGATTGAAAAAGTTTGAGAACATCAAAAGTATGAAACAATTGCTTGGCTTGTCATCGGGGTTGTGCATGATTAAATACTTTGTGTGATGAAGATAGAGCATAGCCAGACTATATGATTTTGTAGGGATAACTTTCTTTGGCCATGTTATTTTGAGAAGACATGATTGCTTTGTTAGTATGCTTGAAGTATTATTATTTTTTATGTCAATATTAAACTTTTTTCTTGAATCTTTCGGATCTGAACATTCATGCGACAATAAAGAAAATTACATTGAGAATTATGCTAGGTAGCATTCCACATCAAAAATTCTGTTTTTATCATTTACCTACTTGAGGACGAGCATGAATTAAGCTTGGGGATTCTTGATACGTCTCCAACGTATCTATAATTTTTGATTGTTCCATGCTATTATATTATCTGTTTTGGATGTTTAATGGGCTTTAATATACTTTTTTATATTATTTTTGGGACTAACCTACTAACCAAAGGCCCAGTGCAAATTGTTGTTTGATAACCCAAAAGTATAGGGGATCAATTGTAGTCTCTTTCGATAAGTAATAGTGTTGAACCCAACGAGGAGCTAAAGGTAGAACAAACATTCCCTCAAGTTCTATCAACCACCGATACAACTCTACGCACGCTTAACGTTCGCTTTACCTAGAACAAGTATGAAACTAGAAGTACTTTGTAGGTGTTGCTGGATAGGTTTGTAAGATAATAAAGAGCGCATAAATAAAAAGTAGGGGCTGTTTAGATAAAGAAACAACTAAGTTAGTTTTAATAGAGAGCTTGTTATCACACAAGAAAGTTAGTTGTCCCTAGGAAATTGATAACTAGACCAGTAATCGTTATTGCAATTTTATTTGAGGGAGAGGCATAAGCTAACATACTTTCTCTACTTGGATCATATGCACTTATGATTGGAACTCTAGCAAGTGTCCGCAACTACTAAAGATCATTAAGGTAAAACCCAACCATAGCATTAAAGTATCAAGTCCTCTTTACTCCCATATGCAAACAACCTACTTACTCGGGTATGTGCTTCTGTCACTCACGCCACCCACCATAAGCAAATCACGAACGTATTGCAACACCCTACAGCGGGGCTCCCTCACGCTTGCGTGACATGGAGAGCACCATAGGACAGCACCAATAATGAAACATGCAACTCAAACCAATCATGATCATCAATTAACTCATAGGACAAAACGGATCTACTCAAACATCATAGGATAGCCATACATCATTGGGAAATAATATATAAGCACCATGTTTAAGGAGAGATTACAGCGGGTAAAAGAGGGGTTACACCGCTGCATAGAGGGGGGAAGAGTTGGTGATGACGGCGGTGAAGTTGTTGGTGAAGATTGCAGTGACGATGATGGCCCCGGTGGCACTCCGGTGCCACCGAAAGCGAGGGGGAGAGAGCCCCCCTCCTTCTTCTTCTTCCTTGACCTTCTCCCTAGATGGGAGAAGGGTTTCCCCTCCGTTCCATGGCCTCCATGGCATGGGAGGGGCGAGAGCCACTCCGAGATTGGATCTGTCCCTCCCTGTTTCTGCGTTCCCTGATTCTGCCCTTTCACTGTTTCTTAAATTCCCGGAGACCCGTAACTCCGATTGGGTTGAATTTTGGACACGATCTCTATCCGGATATTAGCTTTCTTGAGAAGAAAGAAGGGCATCAACTGCCTTACGGGGTAGCCACGAGGGCCCAGGGCGCGCCCCCTGCCTCGTGGCCCCCTCGGGCATCGTCTCGCGTTGATTCTTCTTCCCAAAAATCACATATAGTCCAAAAAAAATCTCCATCAGTTTTTATCCTGTTTGGACTCGATTTGATATGGATTTTATGCGAAACAAAAAACATGCAACAAACAGGAACTGGCACTGGGCACTGGATCAATATGTTAGTCCCAAAAATAGTATAAAAAGTTGCCAAAAGTATATGAAAGTTGTATAATATTGGCATGGAACAATCAAAAATTATAGATACGACGGAGACGTATCACTGTTTTTTTTCCTATTTTAGTGTTTCGCAGAAAAGGAATATCAAACGAAATCCAAACGAAATGAAACCTTCGAAAGAGTTATTTTTGGAAAAAACGTGATCCAGGAGACTTGGAGTGGACGTCAAGGAAGCAACGAGGCGGCCACGAGGTAGGAGGGCGCGCCCAGGGGGTAGGCACGCCTCCCACCCTTGTGGGCCCCTCGTGGCTCCACTGACCTACTTCTGTCGCCTTTATATATACTCATATACCCCCAAAACATCCGAGAGCACCACGAAACCCTATTTCCACCGCCGCAACCTTCTGTACCCGTGAGATCCCATCTTGGGGCCTTTTCCGGCGCTCCGCCGGAGGGGGAATCGATCACGGAGGGCTTCTACATCAACACCATAGCCTCTCCGATGATGTGTGAGTAGTTTACCACAGACCTTCGGGTCCATAGTTATTAGCTAGATGGCTTCTTCTCTCTCTCTTTGGATCTCAATACAAAGTTCTCCTCGATTCTCTTGGAGATCTATTTGATGTAATTCTTTTTGTGGTGTGTTTGTCGAGATCCGATGAATTGTGGGTTTATGATCAAGATTATCTATGAACAATATTTGATTCTTCTCTAAATTCTTTTATGCATGATTTAATATCTTTGCAAGTCTCTTCGAATTATCAGTTTGGTTTGGCCTACTAGATTGATCTTTCTTGCAATGGGAGAAGTGCTTAGCTTTAGGTTCAATCTTGCGGTGTCCTTTCAGAGTGACAGCAGGGGCAGCAAGGCACATATTGTATTGTTGCCATCGAGGATAAAAAGATGGGCTTTATATCATATTGCTTGAGTTTATCCCTCTACATCATGTCATCTTGCCTAATGTGTTACTCTGTTCTTATGAATTTAATACTCTAGATGCATGCTAGATAGCGGTCGATGTGTGGAGTAATAGTAGTAGATGCAGAATCATTTCGATCTACTTGTCGCGGACGTGATGCCTATATACATGATCATTCCTAGATATTCTCATAACTTTGTGCTTTTCTATCAATTGCTCGACAATAATTTGTTCACCCACCAGAGAATTTGCTATCTTGAGAGAAGCCACTAGTGAAACCTATGGCCCCCGGGTCTATCTTCCATCATATTATTTTCCTATTTACTTGCTATTTCTATCGTTTTTTATTTTGCAATCTTTATTTTCCAATCTATACAATAAAAATACCAAAAATATTTATCTTATTATCTCTATCAGATCTCACTTTCGTAAGTGACCGTGAAGGGATTGACAACCCATTTCTCGCGTTGGTTGCGAGGTTCTTGTTTGTTTGTGTAGGTACTAGGGACTTGTGTGTTACCTCCTAATGGATTGATACCTTGGTTCTCAAAAACTGAGGGAAATAATTACGCTACTTTGCTGCATCACCCTTTCCTCTTCAAGGGGAAACCAACGAATGCTTAAGAGGTAGCAATGGTCACATTACCATCCGCGTCAGTCTTCTTCTTAAAGATCCATTTATTCTCTATGGCTTGCCGATCATCAGTCAAGTCTATCAAAGTCCATACTTCGTTCTCATACATGGATCATATCTCAGATTTCATGGCCTCAAGCCATTTGTTGGAATCCGGGCCCGCCATCACTTCTTCATAGTTCGAAGGTTCACCGTTGTCTAACAACATGATTTCTAGGACAGGGTTGCCGTACCACTCTGGTGCGGAGCGTGTCCTTGTGGACCTACGAAGTTCAGTAGCAACTTGATCCGAAGTTTCATGATCATCATCATTAACTTCCTCTCTAGTCGGTGCAGGCACCACAGAAACATCTTCCTGAGCTACGCTACTCTCCGGTTCAAGAGGGAGTATCTCATCAAGTTCTACTTTCCTCCCACTTAGTTCTTTCGAGAGAAACTTTTTCTCCAGAAAGGATCCGTTCTTTGCAACAAATATCTTGCCTTCGGATCTTAGGTATAAGGTATACCCAATAGTTTCCTTAGGTTATCCTATGAAGACGCATTCTTCCGACTTGGGTTCGAGCTTTTCAGGTTGAAGTTTCTTGACATAAGCATCGCATCCCCAAACTTTCAGAAACGACAGCTTACCAAACCATAATTCATATGGTGTCATCTGAATAGATTTCGACAGAGCCCTATTTAAAGTGAATGCGACTGTCTCTAAAGCATAACCCAAAAATGATAGCGGTAGCTCGGTAAGAGACATCATAGATCGCACCATATCCAATAGAGTGTGATTATGACATTTGGACACACCATTACTCTGAGGTGTTCCAGGCGGCGTGAGTTGTAAAACAATTCCACATTTCCTTAAGTGCATGCCAAACTCGTGACTCAAGTATTCTCCTCCATGATCTGATCGTAAGAACTTTATTTTCCTGTCATGTTGATTCTCTACCTCACTCTAAAATTCCTTGAACTTTTCAAAGGTCTCAGACTTGTGTTTCACTAAGTAGACATACCCATATCTACTTAAGTCATCAGTGAGGGTGAGAGCATAACGATAGCCACCGTGAGCCTCAATGCTCATTGGACCGCACACATCAGTATGTATGATTTCCAATAAGTTGGTTGCTCGCTCCATTGTTCCAGATAATGGAGTCTTGGTCATTTTTCCCATGAAGCACGGTTCGCACATGTCAAATGATTCATAATAAAGAGACTCCAAAAGTCCATCTGCATGGAGTTTCTTCATGCGTTTGACACCAATGTGACCAAGGCGGCAGTGCCACAAGTATGTGGGACTATCATTATCAGCCTTACATCTTTTTGGCATTCACACTATGAATATGTGTAACATCACGTATGAGATTCAATAAAAATAAACCATTGACCAGCGGGGCATGACCATAAAACATATCTCTCATATAAATAGAACAACCATTATTCTCGGATTTAAATGAGTAGCCATCTCACATTAAACAAGATCCAGATACAATGTTCATGCTCAAAGTTGGCAGTAAATAACAATTATTGAGGTTTAAAACTAATCCCGTAGGTAAATGTGGTGGTAGCGTGCCGAGGGCGATCACATCGACCTTGGAACCATTCCCGACGTGCATCGTCACCTCGTCCTTCGCCAGTCTCCGCTTATTCCGCAGCTCCTGATTTGAGTTACAAATATGAGCAACCACACCGGTATCAAATACCCAGGAGCTACTACGAGCGCTGGTAAGGTACACATCAATAACATGTGTATCACATATACCTTTGGCGTTGTCGGACTTCTTATCCGCTAAGTACTTGGGGCAGTTTCGTTTCCAGTGACAATTTCCCTTGCAATAAAAGCACTGAGTCTCAAGCTTGGGTCCATTCTTTGACTTCTTCCCGGCAACTGACTTACCGGGCGCGGCAACTCCCTTGTCATACTTCTTGAAGTTCTTCTTACCCTTGCCTTTCTTGAAACTAGTGGTCTTATTCACCATCAACACTTGTTGTCCCTTTTTGATCTCCACCTCCGCTGATTTCAGCATTGAATATAACTCGGGAATGGACTTCTCCATCCCTTGCATATTGTAGTTCATCACAAAGCTCTTGTAGCTAGGTGGAAGAGACTGGAGGATCCTATCAATGACTGAGTCATCTGGAAGATTAACTCTCAGCTGAGACAAACGGTTGTGCAACCCAGACATTTTGAGTATATGCTCGCTGACAGAACTGTTTTCCTCCATCTTACAACTATAGAACTTGTCGGAGACTTCATATATCTCGACCCGGGCGTGAGCTTGGAAAACCATTTTTAGCTCTTAGAACATCTCATATGCTCCGTGTTGCTCAAAACGCTTTTGGAGCCCCGGTTCTAAGCTGTAGAGCATGCCGCGCTGAACCAAAGAGTAATCATCACTACGCGACTGCCAGGCGTTCATAACGTCTTCATTTGATGGGGAAATGGGTGCTTCACCTAGCGGTGCTTCAAGGACATATGCTTTCTTGGCAGCTATGAGGATGATCCTCAAGTTACGGACTCAATCCGTATAGTTGCTACCATCGTCTTTCAGCTTGGTTTTCTCTAGGAACGCGTTGAAGTTGAGGGCAACATTAGCATGGGCCATTTGATCTACAAGAAATATTGTAAAGATATTTTAGACTAAGTTCATGATAATTAAGTTCATCTAATCAAATTATTTAATGAACTCCCACTCAGATAGACATCCCTCTAGTCATCTAAGTGATACATGATCCGAATCGACTAGGCCGTGTCCGGTCATCACGTGAGACGGACTAGTCATCAACGGTGAACATCTCCATGTTGATCATATCTAATATACGACTCATGCTCGACTTTCCGGTCTCTCGTGTTCCGAGGCCATGTCCGTACGTGCTAGGCTCGTCAAGTCAACCTCAGTGTTTCGCATGTGTAAATCTAGCTTACACCCAGTGTATGCGAACGTTAGAATCTATCACACCCGATCATCACGTGGTGCTTTGAAACAACGAACCTTCGCAATGGTGCACAGTTAGGGGGAACACTATTCTTGAAATTTTAGTGAGGGATCATCTTATTTATGCTACCGTCGTTCTAAGCAGATAAGATGTAAACATGACAAACATCACATGCAAATCATAAAGTGACATGATATGACCAATATCATCTTGCCCCTTTGATCTCCATCTTCGAGGCGCGGCATGATCACCTTCGTCACCGGCATGACACCATGATCTCCATCATCGTGTCTTCATGAAGTTGTCTTGCCAACTATTACTTCTACTACTATGACTAACGGTTAGCAATGAAGTAAAGTAATTACATGGCGTTTACATTGACTCGCAGGTCATACAATAAATTATGACAACTCCTATGGCTCATGCCGGTTATCATACTCATCGACATGCAAGTCGTGATTCCTATTACAATAACATGATCACATACATCACATATATCATTCATCACATCCTTTCGGCCATATCACATCACATGGCGTACCCTGCAAAAACAAGTTAGACGTCCTCTAATTGTTGTTGCATGTTTTACGTGGCTGCTATGGGTTTCTAGCAAGAACGTTTCTTACCTACGTAAAAGCCACAACGGTGATATGCCAATTGCTATTTACCCTTCATAAGGACCCTCTTCATCGAATCTGATCCGACTAAAGTGGGATATATAGACACCCGCTAGCCACCTTATGCATCAAGTGCATGTCAGTCGGTGGAACCAGTCTCACGTAAGCATACGTGTAAGGTCGGTCCGGGCCGCTTCATCCCACAATGCCGCTGAATCAATATAAGACTAGCAACGGTAAGCAAGTTGAACAAGTCATCACCCACAACTACTTTGTGTTCTACTCGTGCATAGAATTACGCATAGACCTAGCTCATGATGCCACTGTTGGGGAATGTAGTAATAATTCAAAAATTTCCTACGTGTCACCAAGATCAATCTAGGAGATGCTAGCAACGAGAGAGAAGGAGTGCATCTTCATACCCTTGAAGATCTCTAAGAGGAAGTGTTACAAGGAATGCGGATGATGGAGTCGTACTCGCGGTGATTCAAATCCCGGAAGATCCGATCTAGTGCCGAACGGACGGCGCCTCCGCGTTCAACACACGTACAGCCCGGGGACGTCTCCTCCTTCTTGATCCAGCAAGGGGAGAGGAGAAGTTGAGGGAGAGCTCCGGCAGCCCGACGACGTGGTGGTGGAGCTTGCAGTTCTCCGTCAGGGCTTCGCCAAGCACTACGAAGGAGGAGGAGGTGTTGGAGAGGGGGAGGGCTGTGCCAGGGAAGGGGTGTTGCTGCCCTCCCACCCCCTCTATTTATAGGGTGAAGGGGAGAGGGGGCCGGGCCCCTTAGATCCCATCTAGAGGGGGCGGCGGCCAAGGGGGGAACTTGCCCCCCAAGTTTGGTGGGAGGCACCCCCACCCCCTAGGGTTTCCAACCCTAGGCGCCTTGGGCCCTTGGGGGGTGCACCAGCCCACTAGGGGGCTAGTTCCCACCCTTGTTCAACCCACTTGGCCCACCGGGACAGGTGGACCCCCGGACACCTTTCGGTGGTCCTAGTACAATACCGATAACCCCTGAAATTATTCCAGCGACTGAAACTGGACTTCCCATATATAATTCTTCACCTCCGGACCATTAAGGAACTCCTCGTGACATCCGGGATCTCATCCGGGACTCCGAACAACCTTCGGTAACCGTATACAATTTCCCATAACAATTATAGCGTCACCGAACCTTAAGTGTGTAGACCCTACGGGTTCGGGAACTATGCAGACATGACCGAGACATCTCTCTGGCCAATAACCAATGGCAGGATCTGGATACCCATGTTGGCTCCCACATGTTCCACGATGATCTCATTGGATGAACCACGATGTCGAGGATTCAATCAATCCTGTATACAATTCTCTTTGTCCATCGGTATGTTACTTGCCCGACATTCGATCGTTGGTATCTCTATACCTCGTTCAATCTCGTTACCGGCAAGTCTCTTTACTCGTTCCGTAACGCATGATCCCATGGCTAACTCCTTAGTCACATTGAGCTCGTTATGATGATGCATTACCGAGTGGGCCCAGAGATACCTCTCCGTCATACGGAGTGACAAATCCCAGTCTTGATTTGTGCCAACCCAATAGACACTTTTGGAGATACCTATAGTGCACCTTTATAGCCACCCAGTTACGTTATGACATTTGGTACACCCAAAGCATTCCTACGGTATCCGGGAGTTGCACAATCTCATGGTCTAAGGAAATGATACTTGACATTAGAAAAAGCTTTAGCAAACGAACTACACGATCTTGTGCTACGCTTAGGATTGGGTCTTGTCCATCACATCATTCTCCCAATGATGTGATCCCGTTGATGTTATCAACGACATCCAATGTCCATGGTCAGGAAATTGCGACCATCTATTGATCAACAAGCTAGTCAACTAGAGGCTTACTAGGGACATATTATGGTCTATGTATTCACACATGTATTACGGTTTCCGGTTAATACAATTATAGCATGAACAATAGGCAATTATCATGAACAAGAAAATATAATAATAACCACTTTATTATTGCCTCTAGGGCATATTTCCAACAATCTTTGCCTACGAAGGATTTCTGGAAGCAACATAGGCATATGAGCGTTCTGTATAATTGTCAATTGTGTGGTAACAATGACTCCTGGGAACACTCCTTGATTGAATGTTCAATGGCGCGCTGCGTGTGGCCACTGGCGGACGAAGAGTTTGTGGAAGTAATGGTTGAGACTGGAGAACCTAGTGCCAAATATTAGATATTTCTATGTGCAGGGTTCATTGTCACATGCACAGTTCGTGGAAGCAAGGGTCACTCTTTAGGCTGAAGGAAATATGCCCTAGAGGCAATAATAAAGTTATTATTTATTTCCTGATATAATGATAAATGTTTATTATTCATGCTAGAATTGTATTAACCGGAAACATGTTACATGTGTGAATACATAGACAAACAGAGTGTCACTAGTATGCCTCTACTTGACTAGCTCGTTGATCAAAGATGGTTATGTTTCCTAACCATAGACAAAGAGTTGTCATTTGATTAACGGGGTCACATCATTAGGAGAATGATGTGATTGACTTGACCCATTCCGTTAGCTTAGCACTTGATCGTTTAGTTTGTTGCTATTGCTTTTTGCATGACTTATACATGTTCCTATGACTATGAGATTATGCAACTCCCGTTTACCGGAGGAACACTTTGTGTCCTACCAAACGTCACAACGTAACCGGGTGATTATAAAGGTGCTCTACAGGTGTCTCCGAATGTACTTGTTGGGTTGGCATATTTCGAGATTAGGATTTGTCACTCCGATTGTCGGAGAGGTATCTCTGGGCCCACTCAGTAATGCACATCATTGCAACTAATGAGTTAGTTGCGGGATGATGTATTACGGAACGAGTAAAGAGACTTGCCGGTAACGAGATTGAACTAGGTATTGAGATACCGACGATCAAATCTCGGGCAAGTAACATACCGATGACAAAGGGAACAACGTATGTTGTTATGCGGTCTGACCGATAAAGATCTTCGTAGAATATGTAGGAGCCAATATGGGCATCCCGGTCCCGCTATTGGTTATTGACCAGAGAGGTGTCTCGGTCATGTCTATATAGTTTTCGAACCCGTAGGATCCGCACGTTTAACGTTCGTTGACGATATAGTACTATGAGTTATGTATGTTGGTGACCGAATGTTGTTCGGAGTTCCGGATAAGATCACGGACATGACGAGGAACTCCGGAATGGTCCGAAGATAAAGATTGATATATGGGATAATAGTGTTTGGACTCCGGAAGGGGTTCCGGATGTTTCCCGAAATGTTTGGGTACGAGAACACTTTATTTGGGCCAAAGGGGAAAGCCCACAAGGTTTTTGGAAAACGCAAAAGGAAGTTTTGCGGAGTCTAGTGGCCAGACGCCAGGGTCCCTGGCGTCTGGGTCCAGGCGTCGGGAACCCTGACGTCTGGCCCTGGAGTCCGAGAAGGACTCTTGCCTTTCGGGTGAAACCGACTTTGTGGAGGCTTTTACTCCAAGTTTCGACCCCAAGACTCAACATATAAATAGAGGGGTAGGGCTAGCACCCAAGACACATCAAGAAACACCAAGCTGTGTGCCGGCAACCCCGTCCCCTCTAGTTTATCCTCTGTCATAGTTTTCGTAGTGCTTAGGCGAAGCCCTGTGGAGATTGTTCTTCACCAGCACCGTCACCACGTCGTCGTGCTGCCGGAACTCATCTACTACTTCGCCCCTCTTGCTGGATCGAGAAGACGAGGACGTCACCGAGCCGAACGTGTGCAAAACTCGGAGGTGCAGTGCTTTCGGTACTTGGATCGATCGGATAGTGAAGACGTACGACTACATCAACCGCGTTGATATAACGCTTCCGCGAACGGTCTACGAGAGTATGTAGACAACACTCTCCCCTCTCGTTGCTATGCATCACCATGATCCTGCGTGTGCGTAGAATTTTTTTTTGAAATTACTACGTTCCCCAACATAGGCAATATGGACTGCTAGACATATTCACGAGGATGTTCTTCAGTCTCCGCTAGCGACACATGGTTGGGAAGCATCGGCGCATTGTCTCGTACTTCAGTACCTAGACCTCCTACACGTAGTGCTGCTCTTCCAAGATCGACATGGAAGCCTCCACCGATGGGCCATGCAAAAATTCAAGTTGATGGTGGGATGCCGATTGCTAATGGGGTGAGGTCAGCGGCAGTAGTTTGCAGAGATCAGAACGGACTATATTCGGGTTCTTCTGCGTTGGTGATTTCGGAAGTCACCGACCCGACTGTGTTGGAAGCTATAGCCTGCCGTGAGGCTCTTGCACTTGCAAAAGATTTTTCACTTCAACGCCTGGTGGTGGCATGTGACTGCAAACCGGTGGCACAAAATATTCAAGACGGTACTGGAGGAGCTTATTTTGGTGGTGATTAGAGAAATTCTACTGTGTAGGTCCAATTTTTAGTAGTTGTAATTTTATTTTTGAAGGTAGAGCGTTGAATGTTGATGCACATAATCTAGCGAAACAACCCCCTTTGCTTGATCAGGGTTGCCATTTGTGGCTCATTTCTCCTCATGGCCCAGCATATATCCCTCTTAATGCTCACTCCTCGAGGGTTGACGAGGCAAACTTGTTTTTCAAAGAAAATTCTCATCGAGTATGGTTTTGTAAAACCCTGGCCTGGGCAGTTGTGTATTTCCCCGAAGGCGCACTGAGTTCTTAATAAAGAGACAGACACGCGACACTATCCAGCTAGCGAATGATACATGAGCCCGCCCGCCGGACACGCAAATCATTCGTCTGTACCCGTACACGCGCACTACTACCACTAATCAAGCCGGATAGACAAATTAGCTAGTACTCTACTACTCCTAGATGCCCCATCAATTCCAGTCGGCTGGACCTCGCAACCAACATCGTAGCATAAACCCTTTGGCAGAGCATCTGTACAGGCGCGCCGTGCGCCCAAGACGGAACAACAAATCAAATCAATCCGCGCCGGATAGATCACCAACCATCCGTGCCATCGCCGTCGCCATCGCCCGCACACATCCGTGTCACCCCGCGTCCATATATGCACCCTGCGCCCGCCTGCCCGCGCGTGGTCCGGGCCACGAGGTTGACGCGCGCGTGTCCATGCGCGGAGCAGCGCCCGTGCGTGCGCAGCGCGCGCGCGTGCGTGGACGGCACCCGCGCGGCCATCGGCGTCGGAGCGGAGAACCACCCGTGACCTAACGGCGGATCCGGCCCGTCCGACCGGCGATCGGACCGCCGCCGGGGCCGCCAGCCTCGGGCGCCGCGGGGGGAACGTGTGGGCGTGACGAGCTAACAAAGCGCGCGCGACTCGAAAGCCACGAGCGAGAGCGACGGGGCACCGGCCGGATCCGTTCCATCGGGTGGCGCTTTGCTTTGGATACGTTTCTCCCGTTGGTGATGATGCTGCGACGCTGCGTCGCAGGCTTTATGGCGTCTTAAAGAGGATAAAGGGCGCCGCTCGGGCCCCTCGCTCCGGCCCCCGGCGGCCCTCCACCCGCGCACGCGGTGCTCCCGGCTCGGGGTGATCGGCGTGCGCGCGCCCGCGAAAGGCTCGGCTACGCCAGCGGCGCGGTAGGTTCAATCAGCGCCCTACGTACACACCGTGGCTGATTGGCGGTCCTGTTTTTGATCCGGTCGTGTTTCCATGGTCGCGAGATGGATTAGGTGCTAGCCACCGACTGTTCGGCCCCCGTTTGGAATGTGACGAACTTCCCCGGTCGTACAAAATGAATTGCTTATGCGCAACTGCTGTTCAAGCATCGGATTCTAATGGTCTAATCGGAGGATTAATCCGCTTTCCGTAGTGGTTGGGCAGTGCTGAAACGCGCTTCTCGTTGGCAAATTAAAACAGATAGTAGCCGAGACAAAGAGGTTATGGCAGACAGTACTACGATTGATCTGACTATTCAGTTGGCAGGTTGTTACATCGAGGAGCTGAACCCTAATTCTCCTTCTAGACTAATACTAGAATTGCTGTCAATCACGCGGAGGACGGACAAATATAGCGTACGTGACATCAACCACATTTGCTGCTCTCGCCTCATAGAGTCATACTATCAATCAATCGTACACCTTGCACTTGAATGCACGTAACGTAAATCTCGAGCGACTGCGCCAGAAACGGGCGCCGTTCCACTACAAGCTTGGCTTCCCGTTTCGGCTAGGCAGAAAATCCTGGTACTCCTCTGCATGCGCCTGCACATTTCCTTCGTACCGTCGCCGTCTCCGCGCAACATTTCCGGCTATCAGAGCGCTCCCGACTCCCAATCCTTCCTTTTCCATCGATAGCAACAAGATTTTTCCCCGCCAAGTACCGGCCCCGATTGTTCATCCCACACGTGACAGTGATTTATTACTGCCCTTTCACCTGCAAACAGCAAATTTGTACTACGTAGTGACTAACGGCGCGTGCCCTAGCAGAGCACGAACTGCGGCACCAACAAACTGTTGGGCCTTGACTGGGTGATGGCCAGCCCATGCTAGACGGTACTCCATCCACGACTAGTAGAATAAAGAAGCAAGCACGCAAGAGGCAGCTATTTGCTCGGGTGCACTGTCCACACCACGCAATAAGTGGAAACATTCGAGCTAAATTAAAGTGGGCGTCCAGAGAACCACAATGCATGGTGTGGTGGGGGTGGACTATATGAAAACACATCAAAGGCAAAATAAGGACAATTTTTTTTCTTTCTTTCTGAAATATAGTAGTACGATTCTTGGCCTGGACTCTGGAGTTATACCAGCAATAGCAAACCACCCATTTCTTGATCAATAAATCGGGCTATGCGTACGTACGTACCACTTTCACAATTTTGTAAGTACGCAATTGCCCACTAATTGAGCGAACCAACCATTCTAACTTGTTTCTTTTTCCCAAGACTTGTCATCTTTCCTGACATGACCGCTAATGCATCTTCTATCGTCGCCTTTGCGCTAAACCAGTACTGCATTATCTCCAACTGACACTACTCGAGGACGAAATCAACCGGACGAACATTCATGTCCACTGGCAGGCCTTTGTGTACCCACAGTGACGCAGCAATGCGCTGCACGTAGTACGGGACTCGGCGTTTCCACCATTAAAAACAACTATACTCGCAGGCCGTAATAACTCTTGGCACTGCAGTCAAAGCCTGTCCTTGGCAGCATGCTTAATTAGTTTAAACTGACTTTGGCATCGGACGCTCCTCTACTCTAGTCGATGATCGGAGCACCGACTAGAGTAGCAGGCTGTACCTGTGCTGCAGTGAAAGCGAAAAGAAAAACCAACTCCTTGACGTCTTGCGGGCACCTTCCTTCCAGGTCGACCACACGAAGATGGCGAGGAGTCAAAAATAATACTCCCTCCTTCCATCTATATAGGGCCTAATGCGTTTTTTGAGGCTAACTTTGACCAAATGTTAGAGCAATAATATATAACATGCAACTTACACAAAGCACATCATCAAATTCGTACGTGAAAGGACCTTTCAATGATGTAATTTTCACATTATGCATGTCATGTACTATTAATCTTGTCAATAGTCAAAGGCGGTCTTGAAAAACGCATTAGGCCCTATATAAATGGAAGGAGGGAGTACTCCCTCCTTCCATCTATATAGGGCCTAATGCGTTTTTTGAGGCTAACTTTGACCAAATGTTAGAGCAATAATATATAACATGCAACTTACACAAAGCACATCATCAAATTCGTACGTGAAAGGACCTTTCAATGATATAATTTTCACATTATGCATGTCATGTACTATTAATCTTGTCAATAGTCAAAGGCGGTCTTGAAAAACGCATTAGGCCCTATATAAATGGAAGGAGGGAGTACGGCGCAGAGACGGGACACGCCGTGCTGTGCATAAAGGCCAGGAGACCAGTAAGTAACATGATGATACCTATGCTGAGATAGGGTAGAAAAACTAACATGCCTGTAATCAAGGGAGGGAGGGAGGGGACATGACAGATTGGCACTTTGACAGGCAGGATAACATCCGTCTCATTCTCATTCTCATCGGCATCATCAGAACTACGTACGAGTACTACTCTCGTAGATCTGACCAAACCCAGCCCTCAAAAGGGTATGATGAACACTCGCTGCGATCTCCGCGCTCCGAGCCAATCAATCCGCGCCAAATCCAACCCCACACATGCCCGGGCATGATTACATTTACGCCCCGCCACGCACGAAACCGCACATGTACTACACCAGCTGTGCGTCGTCGCACTTTGCTGACACTACGAGCGCGGATGATTACACCCCTCCGAGTTGCTGTTACGTGCTGCTTTTCAGGCGGGGCTGAGTGGTTTGTGCCTGCGGTAACCAAGCTGCCGGCATCGGGGCATGGAACCATCCGCCTGCACGCACCGGAGGGAGGGGGGCCCGGGGCCGTCCGATCGCCCATCCGACGGCGCCGGTCCATCCCATCTCGCGTGTCCTGCCCCGATGTGTATTAAACCCCTCTGCTTTCTCATAGTTCGTGCACATCCCTCCCTGACTTCCCGGTGGATGAAGTGGCGTTGTAGCCGGTGACATTACCGCACCGTCGTCTCGTACGCTTGCCCTTGGACGGTAGCCCTCGGCTAATCACGGTCGCACTCGCCCGTTTTAATTCCCTCTGATTAGACAGCAATGCTCTAGGAGTATCCAATCTTCCACGGGGGTGCGTGGCATCGGCAACGCTGCGTAGGAGTACACGAGCTTGGTGGCGATGACATGCCACTGACTGGCTCGCTGACACGGCTTCGCACACGAGCTTTCACAGCTTACGTGGTCGTAGTAAAATGTGGCAGGCACATGCGCAGGCCTAGAAGGGAGAGGCCTGCCACTATTCAGCATCTTTGGATCCCCTCCTCTTTCCGAGCGCCAGGAGCTGGAGCTGTGCGACAAGCCTAGCCTACTCTCTCTCGTCGTCCTTTCCAGAGCATCCATCCATCTACACCTAACCTACTGGCCTCCCCTTGTTATTTTACTGTCACACACATGTGTAACTCGAGCTTGTTTATTATTAGTAGTATTCACTCCGATAATTGGCTGTCAATGTAGTCGGAAGGATCGGTGGAACTGCAGAGAGTGTCGCGCTGGAAGTTCGGGGCCGTTAGCCGGTTTCTTAAGAAACCGGTGACATGCTTGATTGCGCTGTTAGCTTAGCTTAAGGGGAAATGATGCAGGACTGTGACTGGAATTTTGCGTGCCTTTGCTACTTGAGAAAAGGATTAAGAGTGGAATTTTGTGTAGTCGTTGTTTCTCTCTTGGGGAAAAATATGGGAGATGGATGAGTGAGCCTAGTAATTTTCTTCGTAAAGGCTCCTTTTTCTCCATATCCTTTTGGATCTACAAGCTGTAGGCGCCTTTCCGTTTACTACTGACCATAGGTGGTGAGCTGTTAACGATCAGAATTGCATTTTTCTCTTCTTTTTTTCTTATCGGCGTTAGCAAAAAGGCATTTGCTCCAAGGAAAAGCGAGGCATCACACAGACATCGGTGTCACTGGCTCAGAAACACAAGCACAATTTCTCAGGAGTACAGCACTCTGACATGAATAAGACAACAGTCTTCCACATCTTTCGGTTTGAGCTCCGTGCACCATCCCCTGCCAGGTAAATTGAACCGTTTGGAGGTTAGCAGTGAACAGTGATGTTCCAACTGACCACTGTTCCTGGACGCCACTCGCTTTAATCCTGATTAGTGCCAGGTTTATTAGATTAGATGGCGTGTTGAGCCGTTGGCGGATAGGAATAATGAGATCGGGGACAAGTGTCACCACTAAACTTATAAATATTCTACCTGCCGATTCCAAGCGGCTATCTGCTGCCTGCTGAATGCTAGTAATACTATATGCCTGCGTTCTGCAGTCTGCTGGTATATCTTCTTCCTTCTCGGAACTCTTGAATGAGCCCATATAATACGCCCGTGCTCTGTACTTTTTCCGCGTTAGAGGCTGAAGGGGTGAGTAAGAAGCATCGCGGCGTGTACTATCGGTGGCGGTTTGTTCGCATTATTTGCGTGAACAGTGTGCTTCTAGTTTCTCCATCGGTTGTTGCGGACGCGGCGATGTTAGCGTGCTCCTGCTCTGCCGTTGCTCCCTCAACCCATCGAAAGCAGAGTCCACATAACCATTGACTACTCATAACCCACCGTTCGTTTGGATTTCAAGAGAAGGAAATCGTTCGTTTCTTATGATATTTCTGTTGTTATAAACACAGAAAGTGCCGCAATAATTTCTCTAAGCTGAAATTTCCACACACATTCTTGTTCTTCACTAACAACTCCCGTTTTTATCAGATACTTTGCTCATTTATAAGACTCGCATCATTGTTTCGACACATTAAGACAACATAATATCTTGATCCAATGGAATATGCGAGTATTTAGCCAATAGCGATACTGCTTAAGTTGAGTTATTAAAAATGTAACCTCTATAACTAAATATAAGACGTTTTTGCAGTCCAAAACGTCTTATATTTAGTTATAGGGGGGGTTAAGTCTTAAAGGCACAACTGACAAATATTCCTCACGGTATCTTTTAGTGGTGATATTGTACAACATGTAGAGAAGGAGATGACTATCATCACTCATATTAACCATGTATGATGTTACTCACGGATAGGAGTTGTAGTACATTTGCAGTCTTTGCAAATAACGATAGGAGATTGTCGAAGTATCACCACCATACAAGTTACTCATTGTTAGGGGTAGCGATGTGATCCACGAGCTGAGCCATGACATCGAAGATTGCACAGAGCGCATCGCGCACCGTGTCACCTGCAAGGCAGGAGCATCGAGGCGTCAATGCTTCACTCACGGGTTCATGATGGTCACCCCCTGGTGTCTTCGGTCAAAAAGGTTGCATACAAGGTATAATCCAATGAATGATCTCCATCGCTTATGTAGATGAGCGATTCGAGGACATAAATGATAGAGTATTGGGCCAAAAAGGTTGCATAAAAAGGTATAATCCAATAAATGATCACCGTCGCTTATGTAAATGAGGAAATCAGCGACGTAAATGTTTGAGATGGCAATACAACCATGTAAATACTACCCGTCATCTCTTATATTAGTGAAGATGTGTCATGCCTTCAAATTTGCCGAGAAAAGACGTTCTGACGTCATATGTTTGTACCCCCCCTCCCCCTCCCCCCGGTTGCCGTGGGCGCTTTGTCATAGTTTTTTCTCAAAGTTGATTCCTCTTCTTTTCCCTTGTTCAACCACCGTGAAAAAAAAGATATATAGAACAATTTTTTCTCAAATCAAAATAAACAGAACTACATGAGAAAACAACACTGCCACAAGTGTGTTCATGACGTACAGTTTTGTTATTGCATGATATATTAGTTGACGTGTAATTATTTGATGCCATCACTCTCCTCGACTGTCGCTCTCTCTCTCTCTCTCAGCACAATACAACACAACACACCGAGCACAACACTCTCCTTGCTTTTCCCCACTCGCCACTTTGGGGCCGTTTGGTTGGGCGCTCAGTTTGCCACGCCTAAACAGAGGCGGGTGTGGCGCGCCCCAAAGTGAGGCGGCCAAAACGAACGCCACACCTTAGGCAAAAATTTCTACAGCAAAACCCTCTTTCAATTGTGGCGAGCCTAACCTTAGCAGAGAACCAAACATATACCTAAGAAGATGCGGCACGCCACACCTTTGGTGTGGCTAGCTAAGGCCGGCAACCAAACAACCCCTTTCTTCCCTCTGTTGTAATTCTACTAAGGGTAATTCTCTATTGTAATGTTATTAAGGGTAAAACGACGGGGTTCGAACGTATTAATTGGTCTCACTTTGTCTATATTATGACATCATGCTCCAAGCATTAATCTATTTGTTATGAACATAATACCTTAAGATGCATGCTGAATAGTAGTCGAGGGGTGTGGTAATACTAGTAGATGCAGATGAATTTCGGTCTACTTGTTTCGGACGTAATGCCTATGTATTGATCATGTCATGAAGAATCATCATAACTGTGTCTTAATCTATCAATTGCCTAACAGTAATTTGTTGACCCACCATTGTATGCTCATGAGAGAGATGCCTCTAGTGAACCTATGGCTCCAGGTCCATTCACTTCATATTTACTAAAACCTCAAAAATACCTCCCTATTTTTATTTTTATTTTATTTTATATATCTACCACTATGAGATTTAATCCTTACAATTGGCGAGAACAGGGTAATTGACAACCCTCTTGCCTTCATTGGGTGCAAGTATTTGTTTTCTGTGTGTGCATGTACCGCTTATCTTGTTTGTGTGGTGTGTCATATTTGTTCGATAAACCTTGGTTCTTAACTGAGGGAAATACTTATTACTACTATACTATTTCACCCTTCCTCTTCAGGGAAATCCCAACGCCTGTCACAAGTAGCAGTCACATCTATGGATAAAATGCCGATGATTCAAACGTGTCTTGAAGTATGCGCCAAACCTTCAGAGGATTCCTTCTTGAGTACGTCGAGGGTTGTGGCAAACATGGCCCATTCTTCGGTTATCTGTGGGTACTCGGCCCAGCCCATGACTGGCAGCCCGACGTGGTTAGTACCTCCTAGTCCGGGACACCTTCACCCTATCAATGTCGTCTATGGAGGACACCAAGCCGGACAGGTGTTCGATCAAATGTCATTGAGCTGAATTTGGAACTTCATGTTGTTTTTATGGCAAGAAGGATGGCGAGGTACTCGATGAAGGAGTATGAGTTGTTGTGTGATGCGTGGTTATCCGTATCTGCGGACTTCGTAGGTAGGAGTGCAAAAGGCTGGGTCTTTTGGCAGCACGTGCATATGGTTCGTTTCATGCGTGAAAGCACATTACACCCTACGACATGCACATCATCTATGAACGCAATGTGAAATCATTAGCGCATCGATGGTGCACCATCCAAAACTATGTCATGAAGTTTTATGGCGCGGTTGAACGGCTGGAGGCAATGTGGCCATAGTGCGACAATCATGGAGATCATAAGTTTTGCTTCTTCCTGCTCTACACGTTGAATAATTCACTCATTCACCCAATGTTTCTTTACACATTGTGTAGTCTACAATGCTGCTATAATGTACAACAAGTCAGAGGGCAGACCATTCACGCCCATCCATTGTTGGATGAAGCCCAAAGAACGATATGTGTGGGACGACATGTGTTGGCTCTGATTATTCCCGTATCGTCGAATTTGATCTATCCATGAGAACTTGTTGAACATTCGGTTATCTTGTTGAATTTAAACTATTGTTGTACTAGAGACATTTGCATGCTATTTATGGATGATTTGTGCTATTTTCTATCCAAACTTTGATTAAATTCGTCCGGTTTGTTGAAATCCGATATGAAATTTCTGATTCTACAGTTGGATGGCCGGCTCCCGCATCCATGTCTATGGACTGGTCCCCCATCCACGAATGGATGCAGTGTCCTGTTTGAAGGTAAGTGTTGGACATGTCCTAACACTCCGTTCATTTGGATTTTAAAAAAAGGAATCGTTCATTTCTTCTGTTATTTTATTGTTATAGACACAAAGATGTCCTAATAATTTCTTTAAACAGAAATTTCCACACGCCTTCTTGCTCTCCACTAAGAACCCCCAGTTTTATCGGACACTCTGCTCATTTATCACACAACGTAGCATTACAACATTGATTCGCCAAATTAAGACAACATAATTTGTTGACCCAATGAAATATGCCAGTATTTAGCTAATAGCAATAGTACCTAAGTTGAGTTAACTAACATGTCTTAGGCCCTGTTTGTTTGGGCTTTGCTTCTACTTTTTGCAACTTTTCCACTTTGGCCAAAAAGCCATAAAAGCTTCTAAATAGGTGTTTTTGGAGCTTTTATGGCTTTTGGAGCTCAAATAGATTATATTGACTCATCAAAAGCCAAAAAAGCTTCAAAAGCACCTACTTAGGAGCTTTTATGGCTTTTTGGCCAAAGTGGAAAAGCTGTAAAAGCAGAAGCAAAAGCCCAAACAAACAGGGCCTTAAAGGTACAACTGACAAATATTCCTCACGATATTTTTCATTAGTGATATTTTACAACATGTAGAGACGGAGATCGTCACTCATATTGACCATGTATGAAGTTACTCACGGTTAGGGGTCGTAGTACATTTGTAGTCTTTGCAGGTAACAATTGGAGATTATAGAAATATCACCATTCTAGAAGTTACTCACAATTCGGGGCAACGAGGTCATCTGCCGAGCCATGACATTGAAGCACCATGTCTCACCTGCAAAGCCAGAGCGTCGGGGCATCAACAGTTCACTCATGAGTTTACGATGGTCATCCCCTGGTGCCTTGGGTCAAAAAGGTTGCACAAAAGGTATAATTCAATAAATGATCATTGTTGCTTATGTAAATGAGCAATTTGATGACGAGAATGTTGGCGTCTTTGGGTCAAAAAGGTTGCATAAAAAGATATATATCCAATAAATGATCGCCGTCGCTTATGTAAATGAGCAATTTCATGACGAAAATGTTAGCGTCTTTGGGTCAAAAGGTTGCATAAAAAGGTATATATCTAATAAATGATCGTCGTCACTTCCGTAAATGAGCAATTCGACGGCGTAAATGTTTGGATGTGAATACAAATAGTGTAAATACCCACCATCTCCCATATTTAAATGAAGATGGGTCGTGTCTTCGAATTTACCAAGAAAATATTTTCTTTTGACATAGTATGTTTGCCCCCACTGCGCCGGGTGCTTTATCATAGATTTTTTTGCTCAAAGTTTATTCCTCTTATTTTCTCCTTTTCAACCACCATGAAAAAAACCATGATATACAAAACGATTTTTTGCTTAAGAAAAAATAAACAGAACTTGATGAGAAAACATCACTACGGCAAGTCTGTTCATGATGTAGTACAATTTTCTTATTGCAGGAGGATATATTAATTGACGTGTAATTAATCAGAGAATATAACAGTCATACATCTTTGAAAGGTAGCAGGTGCATTGCATAAACCAAAAGCCATACGTCTATAAGCGAAAGTACCGAAAGGGCAAGTAAAAGTGGTCTTTTCCTGATCATCTTTTAACACGGGTATTTGAGAAAAACTAGAATAACCATCTAGAAAGCAAAAAATGTGTATGTTTGGATAATCTTTCTAGCATTTGATCAATAAAAGGCAGAGGGTAATGATCTTTTCTAGTAGCTTTGTTTAATTTGCGAAAATCAATTACCATTCTATAACCTGTAAAAATTCTTTGTGGGATCAATTCATTCTTATCATTAGGAACAATGGCAATGCCTCCCTTCTTAGGGACACAACGAACAGGACTTACCCATCTACTATTAGCAATAGGATAAATTATACCTACCGCCAGAAGCTTTAGTATTTTAATTTTACTACTTCCTTCATCTTGGGATTTAACTGTCCTTGGTGATCAACAACTGGTTTAGCATCATGCTCCAAATTAATTTTTGAGCTGACATAGAGTGGGACTAACGCCCTTAAGATCATCAAGAGTATATCCAATAGCGGCATGGTGCTACCTCAGAGTTTTCAACAATTTATTTTCTTCATGCTCTGAAAGATTAGCATTAATAATAACAAGATATGTCTTCTTTTCATCAAGATAAGCATATTTCAAAGTATCAGATAATTGTTTAAGCTCAAACACGGGATCACCCTTGGGTGGAGGTGGATCCCCAAGGATTTCAACATGCAAACTGTGTTTCAAAACAGGCCCTTGATTAAACAACATTTCATCTGTTTCCCTTATTTCATTCATAAACATATCATGTTCATGGTCTAGCAAATATTGTTCTAAAGGATCAGTAGGAGGCATGTCAATAGAAGCAAGACCAATAATTTCATCCTTACTAGGCAATTATTTATCATGGGGTTGCCTACGAAATTTAGAGAAATTAAAATTAGAGACATGCCCTCCAAGCCAACAGTAACAATATCTTTCTCGCAGTCTATCTTAGCATTAACAGTATTCAAGAAAGGTCTACCAAATATAATGGGACAAAAATCATCTTGTGCGGAAGCAAGAACAAGAAAATCAGTAGGGTATTTTATTTTCCCACACAAGACTTCAACATCTCTAACAATCCCAATTGGTGATATAGTATCTCTATTGGCAAGCTTAATAGTAACATCAATATATCTTTTATCTTAGCACGTGCAATATCATTCATAATTTCTTTATATAAAGTAAAATGAATTGCACTCACACTAGCACCCACATCACATAAACCATGATAACAATGATCTTCTATTTTAACAGAAACAACAGGCATACCAATAACAGGTCTATGTTTATCTTTAATATCGGGTTTGGCAATTCTAGCAGCTTCATCACAGAAATAAATAAAATGCCCATCAATATTATCAACCAAGAGATCCTTAACCATAGCAATACTAGGTTCGAATTTAATTTGTTTAGAGGGTGTAGGTGTTCTAGTATAACTCTTACGAACTAGAGTTGAAGCTTTAGCATGATCCTTTATTCTAACAGTAAAAGGTGGTTTCTCAATATAAGCAGTAGGAACAATAGGATCAACATTATAAGTAATAGTTTCTTCTTCAACTTTAATAGGTTCAACTACCTTCACTTCAATGGGAGAATGATATTTAAACCACTTCTCCTTAGGGAGATCAACATGAGTAGCAAAGGATTCACAGAAAGAATCAACTATCTCAGAGTCAAGTCCATATTTAGTGCTAAAATCACGAAAAGCATCGGTATCCATAAAAGACTTAACACAATCAAAATTAAGGTTTATACCTGACTCCTTACCTTCTCGAGTTCCCAATCTTCTGAGTTGCGTTTAATTCTTTCCAATAAATCCCATTTGAATTCAATAGTCTTCTTCATAAAAGAACCAGTACAAGAACTATCGAGCATGGATTGATCATTACGAGAAAGCCGAGCATAAAAGTTCTGAATAATATTTTTTTCTTAAGATCTCATGGTTGGGGCATGAATATAACATTGACTTAAGCCTCCCCCAAGCTTGATCGATACTTTCTCCTTCACGAGGCCAAAAATTATATATATAATTCCGATCACGATGAATGAGATGCATAGGATAAAACTTCTGATGAAATTCCAATTTCAATCGGTTGTAGTTTCATGATCCAATATCATCGCATAGCCTATACCATGTCAATGCCTTTCCCTTCAAAGATAAAGGGAAGACCTTCTTCTGGACAACATCCTCGGGAAACCTGTAAGCTTAAATAATCCATAAACTTCATCCACATAGATTAGGTGCATATCAGGATGTAATGTTCCATCTCCTGCATAAGGATTAGCTAGCAGTTTCTCTATCATACCCGAAGGGATTTCATAATAAATATTTTCAGTAGGTGTAGTAGGTTGAGGAGCAACTCTTTGCTCTTCCGACCAAGGTGAAGATACCCCAAACAAGCCCCTCAAAGGATTATTTTCCATAGTAACAAGTGACAATAAATTCCAGCACACTATATAAAGGTTTCCTTACCAAATTCCACTTACTAAAGGCGCTTCACTCCCCGGCAACGGTGCCAGAAAAGAGTCTTGATGACCCACAAGTATAGGGGATCTATCGTAGTCCTTTCAATAAGTAAGAGTGTCTAACCCAACGAGGAGCAGAAGGAAATGACAAGCGGTTTTCAGCAATGTATTCTCTAGAAGCACTGAAATTATCGGTAACACATAGTTGTGTGATAAGATAATTCGTAATGGGTAACAAGTAATAAAAGTAAATAAGGTGCAACAAGGTGTCCCAATCCTTTTTGTAGCAAAGGACAAGCCTGAACGAACTCTTATATGAAGCAAAGTGCCCCTGAGGACACATGAGAATTACTGTCAAACTAATTTTCATCATGCTCATATGATTCATGTTCGTTACTTTGATAATTTGATATGTGGGTGGACCAGTGATACATCTCCAACGTATCTATAATTTTTGATTGTTCCATGTTGTTATATTATCATTCTTGGATGTTTTATTATCATTCTTGGATGTTTTATAATCATTTTATATCATTTTTTGTATTAACCTATTAACATAGTGCCAAGTGCTAGTTGCTGTTTTTGCATGTTTTTTACATCGCAGGTAATCAATATCAAATGGAGTCCAAATGCAGCGAAACTTCTTGTTGATTTTTTTGACCAGAAGACATCCAATGGGCTAGAGAAGCGCCTGGGGGGGTGCTTCGAGGGGAGCACAACCCACCAGGGCGCGCCTGGGGGCCCCGGCGCGCCTGTAGGATCGAAAGTATGTCTAGAGGGGAGGTGATTAGACTACTTGACCAAATAAAAATCTAGCCTTTTCCCAATTTTAGTTCTTGGCAGATTTTAGCTATTTTAGCACAAGTCAAGCAATCTCCACACAATTCAAGCAAGCATGCAAAAGAGTATATGAGCAGCGGAAAGTAAAGCATGCAACTTGCAAGAATGTAAAGGGAAGGGTTTGGAGGATTCAAACGCAATTGGAGACACGGATGTTTTTGTCGTGGTTCCGATAGGTGGTGCTATCGTACATCCACGTTGATGGAGACTTCAACCCACGGAGGGTAACGGTTGCGCGAGTCCACGGAGGGCTCCACCCACGAAGGGTCCACGAAGAAGCAACCTTGTCTATTCCATCACGGCCGCCGCCCACGAAGGACTTGCCTCACAAGCGGTAGATCTTCACAAAGTAGGCGATCTCCTTGCCCTTACAAACTCCTTGGTTCAACTCCACAATCTTGTCGGAGGCTCCCAAGTGACACCTAGCCAATCTAGGGGACACCACTCTCCAAGAAGTAACAAATGGTGTGTTGATGATGAACTCCTTGCTCTTGTGCTTCAAATGATAGTCTCCCCAACACTCAACTCTCTCTCACAGGATTTGGATTTGGTGGAAAGAAGATTTGAGTGGAAAGCAACTTGGGGAAGGCTAGAGATCAAGATTCATATGGTTGGAATGGAATATCTTGACCTCAACACAAGTGTAGGTGGTTCTCTCTCAGAAAATATGTATTGGAAGTGTAGGTATGTTCTGATGGCTCTCTCCACGAATGAAGAGTGGGTGGAGGGGTATATATAGCCTCCACACAGAATCTAACCGTTACACACAATTTGCCAAACTTGGTGGGACCGAATGGTTAAACTCGGTCGGACCGATTCAGCAAACCTAGTGACCGTTAGGATTTTTGGTGGGACTGAGATGCAACTCGGTAGGACCGATATGGTTAGGGTTAGGGCATAACGTAATCTCGGTGTGACTGATTACACAAACTCGGTGGGACCGATTTTGGTAATAAGCTAACCAGAGAGTTGGTTAGGTAAACTCGGTGGGACCGATTCGCTCATCTCGGTGAGACCGAAATGTTACAAAAGGAAAACAGAGAGTTTACATTGCAATCTCGGTGGGACCGATCGCTCATCTCGGTAAGACCAAAACGTTATGAAGGAAAACAGAGAGATTACAATCCCATCTCGGTGAGACCGAGATCCCTATCGGTGAGACCGATTTGCCTAGGGTTTGTGGCAGTGGCTATGACATTTGAAACTCGGTGGCGCCGGATAGAAAGAATCGGTGGGGTCGAGTTTTACTTTTGGTTTAGGTCATATGTGGATGTGGGAAGGTAGTTGAGGATTTTGGAGCATATCACTAAGCACTTTAAGCAAGCAAGCCATTAAGCAACACCTCATCCCTCCTTGATAGTATTGGCTTTTCCTATAGACTCAATGTGATCTTGGATCACTAAAATATAAAATGTAGAGTCTTGAGCTTCAAGCTTGAGCCAAACTTTTTGTCCTTAGAATTTTGAGGGATCCACTTTCCTCATCCATGCCATGCCATTCATTGAGCTTTTCCTGAAATATTAATCTTGGAATAATGTTAGCTCAATGAGCTATATGTTGTTAGGAATTACCAAAACCACCCAGGGATAGTTGCACTTTCAATCTCCCCCTTTTTGGTAATTGATGACAACATATAGATCAAAGCTTCGACAAATGACAATAAGAGTGAAAGATATTGTCGCTTTGAGAAGTATGTGAAAAGCAAGAGCTCCCCCTAAATTTGTGCATATCTTAAGATTTGCTTTGGACTACAAATGCACAATGAGTTAGGATCATGGGTTACTCTTCCATGTCACATACATCTTCGTGGAGAGCTCAAAATGATAAGAATTAAATACATGCACTCATCACCAAGCAAAGTGAATGATCATACAAGGATAAGTAAGATAATATCATCTAACAAGCACAAGTGTAGCTTATGATCAACCACATGATCATCAATGTCTCACAGATAATAGCATAGTATCTCAAGGAATCAAAAGCAACCAAAGTTCAACCAAGAAGACAAGAGAGAACAAAAGCAAACTCTCTCTCTCGAAGCCTGTGATCTGTACATTTTTCTCCCCCTTTGGTAACAAGTTACCAAAAAGTTTATAGAAAATGCATAGCACTAAAACGTCTCTCAAGCTTGGTCTTCAGGTGGTGGTGTCCGGAGAACGCCAAGGACGAAGGCTTCAGTCAAAGTAGATGGAGCTGATGGAGTTGGTGCCGGAGCTGGTTGCGCTGGAGCTGTAGCTGATGCAGATGAAGTGACTCTAGTGTCTGGAACAGGCACTGCAGCAGATCTCTGAGCTCGAGGCACTCTGACAAATGGATCAGTGGTTGTCTTGCCCTTCCTCTCTTGCATGTCATCTTGTAGCTGCTCCACAACTGACTGAATCTCAGTTACTTTGACATCTAAATCATAGAATTTTTGTTCCACGATTCTTTCCAAGCTCTCCTGGTTTTGAGTCAGGGTGGCCAGTCCCTTCTCAATCCTCAGAGTTGATGCTATCAAGTAACCAAGCTGGTCCTGCTTGCTTTTCAAAAAGTACTCGGATGCCTCCTCTTGAGTTGGCATCTTGGCAGCCTTCTCTTTCTTTGCTTTCTCCTTCTTCTCTTGAGCTTGTACTGATGATGGTTCATTCCCATTCATCAGAACTTGATTGTCCTCAAAGTCAGGATAGATAGGCAAGTGTTCCTTATCCAACAAGTATGTGCCTGTGCCCATCTTTGAGTTTATCAACTCCTGGATCTGTGGGGCATATCCACAACTTCTTTTCAGCTGCAGTCCTCTTGATAGTCTCAACTATAAGGCTCATGACCTTGAACTTCTGTGGCACATAAAATATATGTAGCAGGTTAATTGCATGGCCTCTGATCATCTATGATCACCAGACTTGGGCAAGAGAGTGTGCCTAAGGATCCAATTGATTGTAGGCAGCCCTGACAGCAAGTATTTTACTGACCCAAACTGATGAGTCTCGAGATCATCTTCAGGAATCTCCTTGTACATGTTTGCCATAGAGTTGTGATCCATCTTCTTCTTGGCATAGACATCCAAGTCGTCATCTTCTTCCTTAGGAGCATTGATCAGATTTGCCCATTCCTCAATAGTTGAGTGGTACCTTGTACCTTCAGACATCCATACTATCCTGCCATCTGGATAGAAGTATTCTGTGGAGTAGAATTGCATTATGAGCTCCTCATTCCACTTTGTGAGCTTCTGCCCAACAAAGTCTGCAACTCCACAAGCACTGAAGCTGTCAAACACACTAGGATAGTGTTCCTCATTTTCCTTGATATACTTCCAGTCGACCCACCTCATTTCACACACTATAGGCTTCTTGTCCAACAACACTGTCTCATAGAAGTCCTGTTGTTCCTTTGTGTGGAACCTGTAATCAACAACAGTCCTTCTCCTTGTAGCATATGGGTCTGTCTCTCTCCATTTCCTTAGTCCTGAGTCTCTCCTGATCTTCATGTTCTCAGCCACAAGATGAGCATCATTGCGGTCTGGAATCTTGGGTTTGAGCTTTCTCAGGACTTGTCCTTCATCATCTTCATCAGCAGCAACTTCAGGCACTGGGGCCTTGTTCTTCTCAGCAGCTGGTATACTCCTAGTATTCCTCTTAGGTGCACTCTTGGGCTTGGAGGCTGCTTTGGGTGCTTCTTTGGGCTTTGATGAAGCAGCCCCTGACTTTATAGCATCACCCATAAGCTTCTGGGCCTTAGGTGCTGGTGCAACAACCTCTTCTTCCTCTTCCTCTTCAGAATCTCTCATGATTGAGGATCTTCCAAGCACTCTAGCAGTGGTCTTTTTGATCCTCTCCTTCCTCTTCTTCCCTTCTGCAGCAACCTCTTTGGGTTGAGATTCCAAAGATGCTTGAGAGGAGGCTCTGGCTTTAGACATTGGCTGTCTCCCTGCTGACCTCTTGGTCTTTAGACCTGGCTTGGTTGAAGCAGCTGGGCCATATTCCTTCTTAAGCACTTTCTTCTTTGATGTGGCATCATCCTCAGTGGCCACATAGTCTTCATCCTCAGACTCTGAAGTTTTCTTCTTCCTTGTTCTGGTGGCAGCTTTGGGCAAGTTGTTGGGAGTGCTCCTGCTTCCATCATCTGAACTGCTAGAGGGACTAGTGCCCTCACTCAGGTGAACCTTCTCCTCTGACCTGTTTTGGCTGTCACTCTGATCAGACATATTGCAAACACTGATAGCAGACCCTGTGAATAGATATAGATGAGATAGAGTGGATGAGCATCACAAAATGCAGAGGTTTTTGCAAAAGAATGAGTCAAAAACTTAGTTTTAGTTTTCCACAGAAAGCATTTCGGATCAACCGATTTGTAAACTCGGTGATACCAAAGCAGCTGTTGGAACCTAAACTAGTGAACTCGGTCAGACCGAGTCACAGTTCGGTGGCACCGAGACTGCTAGGGTTTCACCAAGTCCTGAACTCGGTCACACCGATTTGCAATTCTTGGTCAGACCAAAAATTACATGTGCAATGGCCTGAGCCAAATCAGTGGTACCGAGTTCCACAACTCGGATGGTCTGAGATGGTTTTGGCAGAAACCTAACCCTAAATTTTCAATTCAACTCTAATCTATGGAGTGTTTTGACTGGATAAGATTGTTTCAATCGTGGCAAGATTCATGATGAACACAATGTGCTAGGAATCGGACGGGGATAGCACTATGATCGAGTTCATACCCTAGTTCGGCGATGAACTCGCTACGGCGGCAACGGCGGGGAAGAATTCCGTTGACGGCGGCGGAGACCAGCAATAGGAGGCGGCTGGCGACGAGGAGGACGATCCGGAGACCTAGGAGGCAGAGCGAGCTATGCGCGGGCGAAGGGGTTTCGGAGAAATTTCCAAAATTTTGCCCGTGAGTATATATAGCCCGACCCTGTCGGTGTGACCGAGTGGAACAACTCGGTGGCACCGAGATTCATAACTGCAAGCAGTTACTGAAACTCGGTGTGACCGAAAGGTTCAAATCGGTTGCACCGAGATTGAAAACCTAGATCGACTTAGTGATCTCGGTATGACCGAAATGGAGGAATCGGTCAGACTGAAACGCACAAAGAAGTTTTGGAAGTTTAAGTCTATGACAAATCGGGGACTCCAAGTGCTCCTCACACAGAGTGGTTCGAATCTGACTTGATCAAATTTTGTGATGTAGCATGAATAGAGTTTGATACGAGAAAAACATAGATAGCTAGAGAGGGTTCTTAGGCATTCTTGTCCATCCACTTGGCAAAAGAAAAGAAAACCAATCAATCAAAACAACAAGTGGATGTTCTCGAATGAGTAAATTATGCAATCAACATGCTCACACAATAAAATGGCAATTGAAATATGTGGCAAATCATGCACAACCAATTCTAGCATCTATCAAACAATTGGCGATGACTAGGTCATCTATATATGAGTATATTGACTTAGGAGTCAAATGAGAACATTTGATCATAGGTCATACTCATCGTTTAAGCACAAGTGGGGTTACCACTTTTACATAAAGCATTTTTTGTGTTCACACCATTAGAGTTGCTTTAGCTCAATTCTTAGAGTAAAGCTCCCCCTAGATGTGAGATCCCCCCTAAGAGGGATGAACTAACCTTGGGTTTTGTCGATGATGACTTCATGTAGATGTTGAAGATGTGGATGCTCAATGTTGATGTAGATCATTTGGAGCTATCCATTGGAGTGAGTTGCACTTTCAATACCTACATGGGTTAGTCCCACAAGGAACAAACAAGGATATCCATAGACATAAAGTGATGCACACACAAGATGATGTCTATGAAAGCTTTTAGGTTACCTTGTCCCTTGTCTTACCAACAAGAGGGTTTGTGACTCCTTGAACTAGTGCAAGATGTGGAAGTTGATTGCACTTGTTCTTGCCAAGATGATAAGAGTGAAGTATGTTGGCGGAGTCTCCCTCAAGAACTCTCTAGTTCTTCTTCTTCGGGATCCAAACCATCTTGATGGGAATCCTCGGTGTTGTAGTTGTACTTGATGAAGTGGAACTTGAAGTAGTCTTGGGAACCCACTTGACCAAGGCCTTAGGAGCTTCTTCAAATGCATCAATTTCCTCTTGAAGCTTGTCCTTGCCTTTTTGCTTGTGGTCTTGTGGTGGAAGATCATCTTGAGCTTGTGTCCCTTTGAGAGAAGTAGGATCATACTTCTCTTGTTGAGGAACAAACTTCGTCTTGGGGTATTGATCTTCTTCCCACTCAACTCCATTGTCACTGAACTTTCGTTCAAAACCAACACCTTGATTCTTCCGGTGCCTTCCTTGCATGAAGACAATTTCCTCGAATTGCTTACTTCCGGCAGGGCTCTTGTAAACACCTTTCTCTATAATTCCCTTCAACAAGCTATTTTCTTGCTCAAGTGTAACTTGGCTAAGAGAATCATTAGTGGAATCAAGAGAACTACTAGAAGCAACAATATTGGATTTAGCATGATTATTGTTACTACTAGAGGAAGAATCTTTCTTGTTCTTGTTACTAGACTTGACTTGAGGCATGTAAGTGGATAAGAGTAAACGCTTGGCAATGTAAGAAGAACTTTTCTTACGAAGATCATCATTGATTGCTTTTAAGAACTCATGCTCTTGCTCAAGGTTGAGCTTTTCAAAGCGTAATTTCTCATGAGTCCTTAAAGGTTCTCGATCATCTCGTAAGATAGTTTCATGAGCTAACTTAAGAGTGTTTAGTTCTTTAGTTAGAGACTCAATCTTCTCCTTATCATTGTCATTCGTTTTATCTTGATTAGCATGATTAATTGACGTTTCATCATAGTATTCATCACTAGAGTTGTCAACAAGTAGATCATCATCACCTAAAAAGTCATCTTCATCACTATTTAAATCAACATACTCGGGATGTGATACCTTTGGGCCTTTAGCCATGAAGCATGTTCCAACTCCTTCATTTGGTGAGTCAAATATGTCGTAGGAGTTGGTTGTCACAAGTGCTAGACCGGCAACACCTTCATCTTGAGTATATTCGGAGTCGGAGTGATAGCTTCTCTCGGAGTGGTTGTCGGAGTCAGAGCCGGATACCCATTCACCAACATGAGCTTGATGTCTTCGTTTTGTGTAGCTCCTTGATGACTTGTCCTTTCTTTCCGAATCCTTGCTTCTCTGTGAGGGTCTTCGTTCATAACGATCATCTCTACTCCTTCTTTCTCTAGATGGTGATTCTTCTCTTCTACTTCTTCTCTTGGGAGAATCTTCTCTTCTCTTGTAGGGAGCCGTATACTCATTGGAATAGTGTCCGGGCCTTTCACAATTGTAGCAGTTTCGCTCTCGATTAGAAGATCTTTTGTCATTGTAGGCCCTTGACTTGGAGCTTCTCTCTTTGCTTCTACTCTTGTAGAACTTGTTGAAGTTCTTCACATAAGCTCAATTATTCATTGAAGGTTTGTTTCTCACTCGATGATGTGGGGGCTTCACATGAGGCTTTGTAAGCACCACTTGATTTGTTGTGAAGTTCCTTTTTATCCTTGAGTGACATCTCATGAGCAACAATTCTTCCGATGACTTCCGTTGGCTTGAGATCTTTGTAACTGGGCATCATTTGGATCAATGTGCACATGGTATCATATTTTCCATCCAAGGCTCTTAGGATCTTCTTGATGATGAATCTATCTGTCATCTCTTCACTCCCTAAGCCGGCAATCTCATTTGTGATAAGAGCAAGCCTAGAGTACATTTCAGCGACACCTTCACCATCCTTCATTTTGAACTTGTCAAGTAGACTTTGAAGCACATCCAATTTCGATTCCTTGACGGAGTCGGTACCTTCGTGCATATCAATCAAAGTATCCCAAATTTCCTTTGCATTCTCAAGACGGCTGATTTTGTTGAATTCTTCGAGGCACAATCCGTTGAAGAGGATATCACAAGCTTGAGCATTGTACGGTAGCATCTTCAACTCATCCGCGGTAGCTTCATGATTTGGTTCTCTCCCATCAAAGAATTCACCTTGCAAGCCAACACACACAACAGCCCAAACGACGGGGTTATGTCCAAGAATATGCATTTTCATCTTATGCTTCCAACTAGCAAAATTTGTACCATCAAAGTAAGGACTTCTACAGTGATAATTTCCCTCGCTAGACGCCATACTCTCCTAGGTTGTGAAACCAAGGCTATGACCACCAAAAGCTATGGAAATCAAAGCAAATGGAGACCACAGCTCTGATACCACTTGTAGGATCGAAAGTATGTCTAGAGGGGGTGATTAGACTACTTGACCAAATAAAAATCTAGCCTTTTCCCAATTTTAGTTCTTGGCAGATTTTAGCTATCTTAGCACAAGTCAAGCAATCTCCACACAATTCAAGTAAGCATGCAAAAGAGTATATGAGCAGCAGAAAGTAAAGCATGCAAATTGCAAGAATGTAAAGGGAAGGGTTTGGAGGATTCAAACGCAATTGGAGACACGGATGTTTTTGTCGTGGTTCCGATAGGTGGTGCTATCGTACATCCACGTTGATGGAGACTTCAACCCACGGAGGGTAACGGTTGCGTGAGTCCACGGAGGGCTCCACCCATGAAGGGTCCACGAAGAAGCAACCTTGTCTATTCCATCACAGCCGCCGCCCACGAAGGACTTGCCTCACTAGCGGTAGATCTTCATGAAGTAGGCAATCTCCTTGCCCTTACAAACTCCTTGGTTCAACTCCACAATCTTGTCGGAGGCTCCCAAGTGACACCTAGCCAAACTAGGAGACACCACTCTCCAAGAAGTAACAAATGGTGTGTTGATGATGAACTCCTTGCTCTTGTGCTTCAAATGATAGTCTCCCCAACACTCAACTCTCTCTCACAGGATTTGGATTTGGTGGAAAGAAGATTTGAGTGGAAAGCAACTTGGGGAAGGCTAGAGATCAAGATTCATATGGTTGGAATGGAATATCTTGACCTCAACACAAGTGTAGGTGGTTCTCTCTCAGAAAATATGTATTGGAAGTGTAGGTATGTTCTGATGGCTCTCTCCACGAATGAAGAGTGGGTGGAGGGGTATATATAGCCTCCACACAGAATCTAACCGTTACACACAATTTGCCAAACTCGGTGGGACCGAATGGTTAAACTCGGTCGGACCGATTCAGCAAACCTAGTGACCGTTAGGATTTTTGGTGGGACTGAGATGCAACTCGGTAGGACCGATATGGTTAGGGTTAGGGTATAACGTAATCTCGGTGTGACCGATTACACAAACTAGGTGGGACCGATTTTGGTAATAAGCTAACCAGAGAGTTGGTTAGGTAAACTCGGTGGGACCGATTCGCTCATCTCGGTGAGACCGAAATGTTACAAAAGGGAAACAGAGAGTTTACATTGCAATCTCAATGGGTCCGATAGCTCATCTCGGTAAGACCGAAACGTTACGAAGGGAAACAGAGAGATTACAATCCCATCTCGGTGAGACCGAGATCCCTATCGGTGAGACCAATTTGCCTAGGGTTTGTGGCAGTGGCTATGACATTTGAAACTCGGTGGCGCCAGATAGAAAGAATCAGTGGGGCCGAGTTTGACTTTTGGTTTAGGTCATATGTGGATGTGGGAAGGTAGTTGAGGATTTTGGAGCATATCACTAAGCACTTTGAGCAAGCAAGCCATTAAGCAACACCTCATCCCTCCTTGATAGTATTGGCTTTTCCTATAGACTCAATGTGATCTTGGATCACTAAAATATAAAATGTAGAGTCTTGAGCTTCAAGCTTGAGCCAAACTTTTTATCCTTAGAATTTTGAGGGATCCACTTTCCTCATCCATGCCATGCCATTCATTGAGCTTTTCCTGAAATATTAATCTTGGAATAATGTTAGCTCAATGAGCTATATGTTATTAGGAATTACCAAAACCACCCAGGGATAGTTGCACTTTCAGTGCCCTGGTGGGTTGTGCCCACCTCGGGTGCCCACGGACCGCCTCTTTGCTATATCAATACCCAATATTCCAGAAACCCTAGGAGAGTCGACGAAAATCAATTCCAGCTGCCGCAGAGTCCAGAACCACCAGATCCAATCTAGACACCATCACAGAGGGGTTCACCACTTCCATTGGTGCCTCTCCGATGATGCGTGAGTAGTTCTTTGTAGACCTTCGGGTCCATAGTTAGTAGCTAGATGGCTTCCTCTCTCTTGTTTGATTCTCAATACAATGGTCTCTTGGAGATCCATATGATGTAACTCTTTTGCGATGTGTTTGTTGGGACCCGATGAACTTTGAGTTTATGATTAGATCTATCTCTTTTTATCCATAAAAGTTATTTGAGTTTCTTTGATCTCTTATACGCATGATTGCTTATAGCCTCGTATTTCTTCTCCGATATTTGGGTTTTGTTTGGCCAACTTGATATATTTATCTTGCAATGGGAAGAGGTGCTTTGTAGTGGGTTCGATCTTACGATGCTTGATCCCAGTGACAGAAGGGGAACCGACACGTATATATCGTTGCTACTAAGGATAAAATGATGGGGTCTATTTCTACATAAATAGATCTTGTCTACATCATGTCATTGTTCTCATTGCATTACTCCGTTTCTCCATGAATTAAATACACTAGATGCATGCTGGATAGCGGTCAGCGTGTGGAGTTAGTAGTAGATGCAGACAGGAGTCGGTCTACTAATCTTGGACGTGATGCCAATATAATGATAGTTGCCTGGATATCGTCATGATTATTTGAAGTTCTATCAATTTCCCAACAGTAATTTTTTCACCCATCGTTTGCTATTTTTCTCGAGAGAAGCCACTAGTGAAATCTACGGCCCCCGGGTCTCTTTCTCATATTATTTGCCTTTGCGATCTATTTTATTTTCAGATCTACTAAACCCAAAAATACAAAAATACCTTGCTGCAATTTATTTTATTTGGCGTTCGATCTATCAATATTTACAACTCTCTCACGTCTGTTTGCCAATTTGTGGCACCGTTACCCGAAAGGGATTGACAACCCCTTTTACACGTCGAGCCTCCCACCTTACTCTGCGGAGAGGGTGAGGGCCCCCGAGTCTCTTTCCGTGGTGAAGGAGAAGACTGAGGTCGGCATCTTGGCCACTGCCTTGGTCGAAGTCATGAACGCTGGTGTGAACTGTATGGATCTGCTGGAGACCTTTCTCACTCGGCGGATCCAGCCGTTGCAGGCCATGGCCCACCCCATGTGGCTGTACGAGGGGCCGAATGATCCCATCCGCTGCATCTAGAGGAGCTCACCGAGAAGGACGTGGGGGCCAAGATCAAGGCCATCACCTGTGCCCGAGACAACCCAAGTGGTGCGAGGATGGTGCCTCCATACTCCTAGGAGCAGGCGCAATTTGAGGTACGCGTCTTAAGTTCGGTTCCTGCTCAATCGTTGTGTTGGGGTGTTATTCCTTGTGTGTCTGAATCTGGTTTTGTGATGTGTTTGCCCTTAAGGAATTTTAGAACATGATTCTAACATTTCGGTGGTCGACCGGTCGCCTGAGGACGTGGCGAGTGACACCGAGCGCTAATACCCGGAGGAGTCTGACGATGACAATGATGAAGGACAGAGCGATGAGGGCGGGAGCTCCGAGGATGGGGATGAGGCCGAGTCCTCTCCGTCTACGAGGCCCCCAAGTGACCCCACTCCAAGGCGCTGCACGATCCGAGTGGCAAGGCAGGCGGGCTCCGCAGCCGACTGCTTCGGGGCGGACGACTCGCAGCTCCAAGCATGCTTGCGCCGAGGCTGAGAGCTCAGCTGAGAAGCTACCCAAGCAGATTTCCACTAAGCCCCGGAAGGTCGCGGTGCCTCGGATCAAGGTGGCAGTGCATGTGGTTTCTACGTGAGTGTTCTTATCAACCCTTTTCTTGTTTTCGCGATGACTCGGTTGCTGACCGAGTGCTGATTGATCTTTGCAGCAACGACACCTCTACGACATCAGCGGACCCGCACGCTCACAAGGAGGGTCTGGATGATGCTAACGCGGCGGATGCCGCCACCTCCAAAGGTATTTTGTACCGGCCGGTTAGGACGGCTAGGTTTCTTCCGACTGCTCTTCACTAATTTTTCTGGTTCGCGTATTCGTGTAGCCCCACCAGAGAACATTCAGCTGGATGATGAGGAGAGGATTGACCCACGCAACCCAGAAGCCAGCAAGGAGAAGGTGTTGGGCGTCGACATGCCAATTCGGGATGCCTCCCGTGTCGAGTGGCTCGCGTTTCCCTGACGAAGGCCGTTGCGAGAGCTATGGGGCCGAGCCCTCTGGCCCAGGGCGGCTAGGTGATACGTCCATTTCGCATCATGTTTTCTCACTGTTATTATAATGTTTTTATCCATAATAATGCTTTTTGGAGTAATTCTAATGCCTTTTCTCTCATAATATGCAAGGTATAGACAAAGAGCGAGAATTCCGGCAACTAGAAATCTGGACCTCGAAAAGCTACGTCAGGCCACCTATTCTCAACAACTCCAAATGAGCTGAAACTTCACAGAAATTTTTTATGGAATATATGAGGAATATTGGAGCCAATAAGTACCAGAGGGGGCCCACGAGGTGGGCACAACCCACCGGGGCGCGCCAGGGAGCCCAGGCGCGCCCTTGTGGGTTGTGCTCACCCAGGCCCACCTCCAGTGCCCATCTTTTGGTATATAAGTCCTTTTAACCTAGAAAAAATAAAGATAGGACTTTTGGGATGGAGCGTTGCCGCATCGAGGCGGAACTTGGGCAGGAGCACTTTTGTCGTCCGGCGGAGCGATTCCGCCGGGGGAACTTCCCTCCCGGAGGGGGAAATCATCATCATCATCATCATCACCAACAACTCTCCCATCTTGGGGAGGGCAATCTCCATCAACATCTTCAACAAAACCATCTCCTCTCAAACCCTAGTTCATCTCTTGTGTTCAACCTTATTACCGAAACTATAGATTAATATATGGTTTATTTGGTGGAAGATTATATGTTCAGATCCAATATGCTATTTAATACCCCTCTGATCATGACCATGTTTATTATTTGTGAGTAGTTACTTTTGTTCTTGAGGTCACGGGAGAAATCATGTCGCAAGTAATCATGTGAACTTGATATGTGTTCGATATTTTGATAGTGTGTATGTTGTGATTCCCTTAGTGGTGTCATGTGAACGTCGACTACATGACACTTCACTATATTTGGGCCTAAGGGAATGCATTGTGGAGTAGCAATTATATGATGGGTTGCGAGAGTGACAGAAGCTTAGACCCCAGTTTATGCGCTATTCCGTAAGGGACCGATTGGATCCAAAAATTTAATGCTATGGTTAGAATTTATTCTTAATACTTTTCTCGTAGTTGCGGATGCTTGCGGGAGGGTAATCATAATTAGGAGGTTTGTTCAAGTAAGAACAACACCTAAGCACCGGTCCACCCACATATCAAATTTTCAAAGTACCGAACACGAATTAAGCCAACATGATGAAAGTAACTAGATGAAATTCCCGTGTACCCTCAAGAACGCTTTGCTTATCATAAGAGACCGTTTTGGCCTGTCATTTGCCTAAAAAGGATTGGGATACCTTGCTGCACTTTTGCTGTTGTTATCGTTATGTGCTCGTTACAAATTATCTTGCTATCAAACTACTCTGTTACTTACAATTTCAGCACTTGCAGACATTACCTTGGTGAAAACCACTTGTCATTTCCTTCTGCTACTCGTTGGGTTCGACACTCTTACTTATCTAAAAGAGCTAAAATTGATCCCCTATACTTGTGGGTCATCAAGGCTATTTTCTGGCACCATTGTCGGGGAGTGAAGCGCCATTGGTAAGTGGAATTTGGTAAGGAAACATTTATACAGTGTGCTGAAATTTATTCTCACTTGCTACTATGGAAAACAATACTTTGAGGGGTTTGTTCAGGGTATCTTCACCTCGTCTGAAAGCACAATTAATTACCCCTCAACCTACTGCACCTACTGAAAATATTGAATATGAAATTCCTTCGGGTATGATAGAACAACTGCTAGCTAATCCTTATGCAGGAGATGGAACCGAACATCCTGATATGCACTTGATATATGTAGAAGAAATTTGTGGATTGTTTAAGCTTGCAGGTCTAGCCAGGGATGAAGTTATGAAGAAGGTTTTCCCTTTATCTTAGAAGAAAAAGGCATTGGCATGGTATAGGCTATGCGATGATTGATATTGGATCTAGGATTTGGAATCATTTGAAATTGGAGTTCCACCAAAAAAATTATCCTATGCATCTAGTTCATCGTGATCAGAATTATATATATATATATATATATATATATATATATATATATATATATATATATATATATATATATATATATAATTTTTGGCCTCGTGAAGGAGAAAATATTGCTCTAGCTTGGGGGAGGCTTAGGTCAATGTTATATTCATGCCCCAATCATGAGCTCTCAAGAGAAATTATTATCTAGTATTTTTATGATCGGCTTTCTCGTAATGATGAAACCATACTGGATACTTCTTGTGCTGGTTCTTTTATGAAGAAGACTATTGAATTCCGGTGGGATCTTTTGGAAAGAATTAAATGCAACTCTAAATATTGGGAACTCGACAAATGTAAAGAGTCAGGTATTAAACTTAAGTATGATTGTGTTAAATCTTTTATGGATACTGATGCTTTTCAAAAGTTTAGCACTAAATATGGACTTGACTCTAAGATAGTAGCCTCCTTTTGTGAATCATTTGCTACTCATGTTGAACTCCCTGAAGAGAAGTGGTTTAAATATCACCCACCTATTAAAGAAGAAACTAAAGAACCGGTACCAGTTAAAGAAGAAACTATACTTTATAATGTTGATCCATTTGTTCCTTCTGCTTATATAGAGAAATCACCTTTCCCTTGGAAGAGGATAAAGGAACATGCTAAAGTTTCAACTATGGTTAACAAAATCTATATAAGAAAAACTAAACCTGATGAACAAATTAAAGTGTAACTTAGTATTGCTATGGTTAAATATCTCTTGGAAGAAGATGTAGATGGGCATGTTATTTACTTTTGGGAAGAAGCTGCTAGAATTGCCAAACCTGATAAAAAGGATAAACATAGACATGTTGCTGGCATGCCCATTGTCTCAGTTAAAATAGGAGATCACTGTTATCATGGCTTATGTGACATCGGTGCTAGTCGAGTGCTATTCCTTACACCTTATATCAAGAAATTATGAAAGACGTAACACCCACAGAGATAGAAGACATAGATGTTACTATTAAACTTGCTAATAGAGACACAATATAACCGATTGGGATTGTTAGATATGTTGAAGTCTTGTGTGGGAAAATAAAATACCCTACTGATTTTATTGTTCTTGGTTCCCCACAAGATGACTTTTGTCCCATTATATTTGGTAGACCTTTCTTGAACACCGTTAATGCTATGATAGATTGTAAGAAACAAACTGTTGGTGTTAGTTTTGATGATGAGTCTCATGAATTTAATTTTCCAAGTTTAGTAGAAAGCTTCTATTGCTGTACCACCTACTGATCCTTTAGAACAATATTTGCTAGACCATGAAAATGACTTACATATGCATGAAAGAAATGAAATTTTCTTTGAACAACGTCCGTTGCTTAAACACAATTTGCATATTGAAACTCTAGGAGGTCCTCCTCCACCTAAAGATGATCCTATGTTTGAATTAAAACAATTGCCAGACACTTTGAAATATGCTTATCTTGATGAAAAGAAGATACATCCTGTTATTATCAATGCTAACCTTTCAAAACATGAAGAAGAAAGATTATTGAAAGTTCTAAGGAAGCATCGAGCTGCTATTGTATATACTCTCGATGATTTAAAGGGCATTAGTCCCACTCTATATCTGCACAAAATTAATGTTGAACCTGATGCTAAACTCGTTGTTGATCACCAACATCGGTTAAACCCGAAGATGAAAGAAGTGGTAAGAACGGAAATATTAAAACTTTTGGAAGCAGGTATAATCTATCCCATAGCTGATAGTAGATGGGTAAGTCTTGTTCAGTTTGTCCCTAAGAAAGGAGATATTACTGTTGTTCCTAATGATAAGAATGAACTTATTCCATAAAGAATTGTTACAGGCTATTGAATGGTAATTGATTTTCGAAAATTAAACAAAGCAACTAGAAAAGAACATTACCCATGCCTTTTATTGATCAAATGCTTGAAAGATTATCTAAGCACACACATTTTTGCTGCCTTGATGGATATTCTGGTTTTTTACAAATACCTTTTCTCAACCTGATCAAGAAAAGACCATTTTTACTTGTCCTTTTGGAACCTATGCTGATAGGTGTATGCCTTTCGGCTTATGTAATGCACCTGGTACCTTTGAAAGATGTATGACCGTTATATTCTCTGACTTTTGTGAAAAGTTCATTGAGGTTTTCATGGATGACTTTTATATTTATGGGAAGTATTTTGATGAGTGTTTAAGCAATCTTGATCGAGTTTTGCAGAGATGTGAACAAAAAATCTTGTCTTGAATTGGGAGAAGTGCCACTTTATGGTTAATGAAGGCATTGTCTTGGGTCATAAAATTTCTAAAAGAGGTATTGAAGTGGACAAAGCTAAGGTCGATGCAATTGAGAAAATGCCATGTCCTAAAGATATAAAAGTTATTTGTAGTTTCTTAGGTCATGTTGGTTTGTATAGGAGATTTATCAAATACTTCTCTAAAATTTCTAGGCCTCTTACTAATCTTTTGCAAAAGGATATTCCTTTTATTTTTTATGATGATTGTCTAGAAGCGTTTGAAACACTCAAGAAAGCCTTAATTTCTACACCTATTGTTCAACCACCTGATTGGAACTTGCCTTTTGAAATTATGTGTGATGCTAGTGATTATGCTGTTGGTGCTGTTCTAGGACAAAGAGTTGATAAGAAACTGAATGTTATTCATTATGCTAGTAAAACTCTATACAGTGCCCAAAGAAATTATGCTACTACTGAAAAAGAATTCTTAGCAGTTGTGTTTGCTTGTGATAAATTTAGACCTTATATTGTTGATTCCAAAGTAACTATTCACATAGACCATGCTGCTATTAAATATCTTATGGAAAATAAAAATATGTTAAACCTAGACTTATTCGTTGGGTTCTCTTATTACAAGAATTTGATTTACATATCATTGATAGAAAAGGAGCTGAGAACTCCGTAGCTGATAATTTATCTAGGCTTGAAAATGTGATTGATGACCCACCACCTATTGATTATAGTTTTCCTGATGAGCAGTTAGTTGCAATAAATGTTGCTCGCAATACTCCTTGGTATGCTGATTATGCTAATTACATTGTTGCTAAATATTTACCACCTAGCTTTACATAACAACAAAAGAACAAATTCTTCTATGATTTAATACATTACTTTTGGGATGACCCACATCTTTATAAAGAAGGAGTAGATGGTATTATTAGACGTTGTGTACCTGAGCATGAACAGGGACAAATCCTACGTAAATATCACTCCGAAGCTTATGGAGGGCATCATGTTGGAGATAGAATTGATCACATGGTATTGCAATCTGGAACGGAGCTAAAACCCTAATTCCACCGCCGCAACTTTCTGTATCCACGAGATCCCATCTTGGGGCCTGTTCCGGAGCTCCGCCGGAGGGGGCATCGATTCCGGGGGGCTTCTACATCAACACCATAGCCCCTCCGATGAAGTGTGAGTAGTTCACCTCAGACCTACGGGTCCATAGTTAGTAGCTAGATGGCTTCTTCTCTCTTTTTGGATCTCAATACAATGTTCTCCCCCTCTCTTGTGGAGATCTATTCGATGTAATCTTCTTTTTGCGGTGTGTTTGTTGAGACCGATGAATTGTGGGTTTATGATCAAGTCTATCTATGAATAATATTTGAATCTTCTCTGAATTCTTTTAGGTATGATTGGTTATCTTTGCAAGTCTCTTCGAATTATCAGTTTGGTTTGGCCTACTAGATTGATCTTTCTTGCAATGGGAGAAGTGCTTAGCTTTGGGTTCAATCTTGCGGTGTCCTTTCCCGGTGATAGTAAGGGCAGCAAGGCACGTATTGTATTGTTGCCATCAAGGATAACAAGATGAGGTTTTCTTCATATTGCTTGAGTCTATCCCTCTACATCATGTCATCTTGCTTAAGGCGTTACTCTGTTTTTAACTTAATACTCTAGATGCATGCTGGATAGCAGTCGATGAGTGGAGTAATAGTAGTAGATGCAGGAAGGAGTCGGTCTACTTGTCTCGGACGTGATGCCTATATACATGATCATACCTAGATATTCTCATAACTATGCTCAATTCTGTCAATTGCTCAACAATAATTTGTTCACCCACCGTAGAATACTTATGCTCTTGAGAGAAGCCACTAGTGAAACCTATGGCCCCGGGTCTACCTTTATCATATTGATCTCCTACTACTTAGTTATTTCCTTTGCTATTTACTTTGCCTTTATTTTACTTTGCATAAAAATACCAAAAATATTATCTTATCATATCTATCAGATCTCACTCTCGTAAGTGGCCTTATAGGGATTGACAACCCCTATTTGCATTGGTTGCGAGGATTTATTTGTTTTGTGCAGGTGTGAGGGACTCGCGCATAGCCTCCTACTGGATTGATACCTTGGTTCTCAAAAACTGAGGGAAATACTTATGCTACTTTGCTGCATCATCCCTTCCTCTTCGGGGAAAACCAACGCAGTGCTCAAGAGGTAGCAGTAAGTTCGTCGTATCTTGTGATGAATGTCCAAGGATAGGTAATATCGGTAAGCGTCAAGAAATGCCTATGAATTATTCACTTGTTGTTGAACCATTTGATGTTTGGGGATTTGATTACATGGGACCTTTTCCTTCCTCTAATGGGTATACACATATTTTGTTGTTGTTGATTATGTTACTAAATAGGTAGATGCTATTCCAACCAGTAGTGTTGATCACAACACCTCTATTAAAATGCTTAAGGAAGTTATTTTCCCAAAGTTTGGAGTCCCTATATATTTAATGACTGATGGTGGTTCACACTTTAGTCATGGTGCTTTCCGTAAAATGCTTGCCAAGTATGATGTTAACCATAGAATTGCATCACCTTATCATCCTCAGTCTAGTGGTCAAGTAGAACTGAGCAATAGAGAAATGAAATTAATTTTGCAAAAGACTGTCAATAGGTCCACGAAGAATTGGTCTAAGAAATTAGATGATTCACTTTGGGCTTATAGAACAACATGTAAATATCCTATGGGTATGTCTCCTTATAAAATGGTTTATGGAAAAGCTTGTCATTTGCCTCTTGAGTTAGAACATAAAGCATATTGGGCCATCAAAGAGCTCAACTATGATTTTAAACTTGCTGGTGAAAAGAGGTTATTTGATATCATCTCATTAGATGAATGGAGAACCCAAGCTTATGAAAATGCAAAATATTGAAAGAAAAAGTTAAAAGATGGCATGACAAAAGAATCCAAAAGCGTGAGTTTAAAGTTGGAGAAGATGTTCTTTTGTACAACTCTCGTTTTAGATTCTTTGCACAAAAACTCCTCTCAAAATGGGAAGGCCCATATGTCATCCAGGAGGTTTATCGGTATGGAGCCATCAAATAAATAATTCCGAAGGTACTAACCCGAAGGTTGTCAATGGGCAACGAATAAAACATTATATCTTAGGTATGCCCATTAATGTTGAAACTAATATTATCTGTAGCGACCTGACCTCAGACGGTCAAGTCTCTGTGCTTAAGTGTCATCCCTGGATCGGTATGCTGACACACACAGTACTCGAGGATTTATAATAGAGGTAAATCACATGTATAAAGTAACGTAATTACTATTACCTCAATCCAAATAGCGGAAGTAACAACAAGGTTGTGGGTTCCCATCACCACCAACGACAAACTTGAGTGTAGAAACCGTAACCCTAACGTATCACTTACTCGTCGTAAGATTCCTGCAACATGAGACGTTGCAGCCACAAAGGGTTAGTACATTGAATGTACTGGCAAATTCACACCATAGGATAATGATGAATAAAGTCTATCTCTACATGCATATTTGGATGGTGGAAAAGCTCTATGGTTATAATGTTTTTGCGAACAGCCAATTTTTTCCTACCGCAAAGGAATATAATTTATTTAACTACAAAGTTGGTTGAAAATATTGAGAAGGTTCCTCCAACTCAATCCCAAATTAGCATCAATAACCCAACAAATTATTTAAGTAACGTGATGAGATACATATGATAATCCAAGTACCAGAGACTCAAGATGTCCATAACCGGGGACACGGCTAACCATGATTAGTTTGTACACTCTACAGAGGTTTGCACACTTTTCCCCACAAGACTCGATCTCCTCCGTTGGATTTCTCGCACTACATGGTGTTTGAGAAACGGATGACTGAGACACATTCTTTCAGAAGCATTAACTCCTTACTCCGGGCAGACCATACCAACCTACAACCCTCTACCTGTTGATCCACCTCTTCAAGAGCTTCATGCAACTTACTCAACTATGCTAGAGCCCATAATAGCTTGTGGCTGCACACGGAAGTTTCTATCATGAAATAATCTTATGATCCCTTTGAGCCTGGTGGCATTCCATAGGGTGATCGCACGGGTCCTCCGGGATCCCCTTGGGCAAGCACTGGGTTCTCCAGGTGCCCGGGCAAACCACTGCTGCTCCAGGGTGCCCCAACCAATCCACCCAGTTGTGTATTAAAGTAGCCACCTTAAGTTGAACCTTAGTTAACAATAACCCTCACAACTTTCATGAATTCTCTCAAAAACCAAACCACGTCTACGAGCATGGCATAGCAGTATAAGCATAACATAGAAGTAACTCCCAGGGTTTGATACAGGACAATAGGTTCTACCTCATCAACTACTTCCCAATACCCACATGTTATCAAATCCTAACCATGCAATGTTTGAGGGTGAAACTAATGCATAAAAACTGGGTATAAAAGGGATATGATCAAAGTGTGAACTTGCCTTTACTGTTGATGAAGATGATTAGCACGCAAAACTCTTGACAGTTCTACTCGTTACACTCCGTTCAATCTATCGTAAGCAAGCAATAGTAACCACACATAAGCAATCACTCAATAGATCAGAAAGATCGAAGAAAACAATTCGGAAAACATCAAGACCAAGCAAATAACTCTTGCAACATAAAAAAATTTCTAACAGTACCAAAATTATGTCAATTTGGCCTTATCAGAAAGTTTAGGTCAAGAGCTTCATTTTGCAAAAAGAATCAACTAAAACGGAGCTACGAAACTCAAGTTACGATCAAACGAAGTTTGAATTCAAATCTGGTCTAATTCAAATTTTAAACTTTCAAAAACATGTTTGAGTTGTTTTACTGGATAGAGGGAATCATAACAAAGAAGTGGGCGTTGGTTTCGTTGAATTTGGATAAATGGGTAAAAAGATGTGATCGTTTGAAGAACATGGACTAATTTGTAAAGAAATCATCACAGATAGGTCCCTGGCTAGAATTAAAACAGAAAAAGAAAAAGACTAAATAACGAACGTTCGTTACTGTACGCTAACGAATGAATTCATTCGCTGCGAAGGGGTAAATAGCGAACGTTCATCAAATAAGATTAACTAAAAAAGAAAACCGATCAAAAAGGAAAACCAGGTCGGCTTTTGCGGTTTTTACCGTTCTGGCGGCTCGTCGGTTTTACGAGAAAAACCAGCGCCAGCGGCGGTTGACAGATCGGCAGCTGTGGCGTGCATCCGGCGATGGCGGCTGCGGGGCAGGGTGCGGCAACGACGATGGGCGACGGCGCGTGCGGGCGGAGGCAGTGGTGCGGCGCGGTGGCGAGGTTTGGCAGCAGCAACGATGAGGTCGGCGGTGACGCGGCAAAAGTGCGGCGGCGGCGGCGGTTGGTGGCGGCGATCTCCAGCGGCGGGAAGTGCGGCGTGGGGCGGCGGTTGAGGGGAAGAGGAGGAGAAGAGGGTGGCAGGGCCTGCGCATTTATATAGGGGCCGGGGCAGCTCCTCTCTTGGGGAAGGGGGCGGCCGCCGCCGTGGCTGCGGTGAACTCCGGCAGGAGTCCCGCATGGGCACGCAAGGAGGGAGGCGACGCGGTGAGTGGGCCGACTGACTGGGCTTCGGCCCAGTTGGCCCGGTCCGGAGAAAAGTTCCCCCCTTTAAAAAAAAGATTTTCCACACAAACAAAAATAAGAAAACAAAAGAAATACAAATATTATATCGGCATATAATATATCAAAATTTTCCGAAAAACATTTTCTACAACCTGAACATTTTTCTAACGTCAAATAAAATCCACACAAATTCAAATAATTCAAATAGTGCTACTGCCCTACTAAAATCCAATAAAAATCATTTTAAAAATACCAAAATGATTTCAAATTTATTTATCTCCAATTTTCTGATGCAGGGAATCATGTTACCCTATTTTCCATCTATTTTTATTTTGGAGAAAAATAATTTGAATAAAACCCAAATAACTCCAAATTGAAAATAATTTCAAAAGGACTTTGAATTTAAATATTTTAAAACTTCCAACTCATATTTCATATATTTTGAAGAAGTCATATTATCTTCTCTCGTGAAAATCATTGAGTTGCTTAAAGTTTCTGAATTTGAAATATTTTCAAATGAAATTCAAATGTTTTCAAAAACCGTTGTCATTTAAATAAATGGAAGAAGGCATGTCATCTTCTCTCCAGGGTTTTGTGATGAAAAGAATTTGAATTCATGGAGATCAAAATGAAAATGAAAGTTTGGGAAAGTCATTTTATTCCCTCTCATTTAACTTTCAAAAAGTTTCAAATTCACTCAATTTCAGTCAATCAATCAAACAATCAATCAAATCTATCTATTTACTATAAAATTCCAAATTTAGAATTTTGGGATGTTACATTATCCAAGCTTTGACACCGTAAGAACACATAAAAGAGTCCTTCCGGAACACTCCAGAATCGTCAAAACAAGAAGGTACGTGATACGGTAAGTAAACGGACAACGAAAAATCCGCAAAAATATTTTTTATCAGTTTTGAAATATTTAGAAAATTAGGAAATAAAGAAACTTCTAGGAAGCTGTCACACCCTAGCTAGTTAAAGCATTAGAGTGTGCATCATGTTTAAATTCCTCTTAAATTTGAAATGGGGAAGACAGAACCCCCAACACCCCCTGGAAACAACTAGGGTTTACTAAAATTATTTTCAATGAACCTGAAATGCCCTTCTAAAAAGTTCACTCTCTTTGTCTTGGGTTGGAACCTCTGGCAAAATTGGTGCACAATTTTCTAGGTCAACAGAAGGTCATTGAATTAAAACATAAGTATTTGAATTTGGGCATTTAAATGCTATAAAATAATTTAAATGCTCAAATAATTCTGGAAATAAATGTTTGCTGTTGGAAATATTCTAAACAGAGCCCACAATTATTTTCAGGATTAGTATTTTTTAATAAAGCCCAACAGTTGCAGGAAAAAATAGAAAACAAAAACAAATAAGAAAAAAAGGGAGAGAGGGAAACCCACCTGGGCCTCACCTATGCTGGCCCAGCCCACCTGGCTCGGCCCAGCCGACTGGCCTTGCCAGTCGTCGTCCTCCTCCCGCCAGGAGGACGAGGAGCGCGTGGCCGGCGCCCGCGGCCACACGCCGGCCACCTCCTGCTTCTGCCGATGCCCTGGAGGCGTCTAGGGGTGCCACGCCGACCCCCACGTCCCCCTCTGTCCCTCCCTCACTCTCCCTCCTCTGGCTCTCCTCTCGCACGCACCGAGAGCCATTGTCGCCGCCGTTCGCCGTAGTCGACACCAGAGCCACCCCCTCGCCTCTCTGACAAGCCCATGAGCTAATATTTGAATCTTTGATTCAAATGAGTTCACCCCTTTCTGTTTTAGCTTGCATTAGGCCAAGACACTTTCATCTTGCCATGTCATAGCATGCATCATATTGTTGCATATTGCCATGTGTTGATTATGTTCGGTGTGTCTTTCGTGGTAGGTTCTGCCTCCGAGGATAACCCCGAGTATCCGTCTGAAGGGCAGTACCCTACTACCACTACAACAGGCAAGCAACCCATTGATCATTCCGATACAAACCCATGTTCTCGCTTCTGCTCTTGTTTACTACATTAAGACAACTCGATTCAAACTGTTGTGTGCTACGGTAGCTGAACCCTTATCCTCTGCATGACTTGTCATTGCCACAGTAACTAGATGAAACCCACTAGCATTTGTAGGGGTTGATTGAGCCATGTATGTGATTCCTACCTTGCTATGTCTGCTATGCTTAGAGTTGTATCAGGTCTGGTTCATCTGGGTGATGGGCTAGAGTGATATGATTATGTCGGTAATATGAGGGATGTGTTGAACATGTTTTGGTAAAGGTATCGATGAGAGGCCATGTAGGAGTACATGGTGGGTTGTTTCATTGAGGCCGTCCATAAGAACTAAGATCTGTATGTGTGATTTAAGATGCAGTTACTACCGTACATTGGGCCCAAAACCAATGGACCCTATCGGCTTCTTAATCACCCTAGTACTCTGTCCAGGAGTTGCAAATAGTTTCTGGTGTTTGTAGGTTATGTGTTGGCGGCCGTGCGTAGCGCTGACCCTAGGGGTGGGCTATGTTGCAGTAGATACACCGTGGCATGGTGTACCGAGTCACCCGTTTGGTGTCTCGGGAACCCTGTTCACATCGTTCGGGGCCGTAAGTGGAAACCTCGGCCGGACTCCCTGCGGATGGAACGTGGATAGGCGATAAACCTGGACTAGAGACTTAAGTGTTTAGGTAGGCCGTGGCCGACACCCTCGCTGGGCTTCCGCTTGAAGGTTGCCTAGTACATGTCGTGTAAACGACAGTAAGTGGTGAAAGCGTGTATGAAGAGGTACACCCCTGCAGGGTAATAAAACTATTCGAATAGCCGCGTCCACGATAAAGGACTACTTGGTTGCCTATACAGTTCATAGACAAGTTAATGGATACTACTAAAAGACTCAAGATAAGTGTGAGTACCGAGGAAGGCCCTCTCATAGGATGACGAGAGAGGATCCCCGGTGGAGTATTGTGTTGGTGAGTAGTGGACTCGTGTGCGAAAACTATTTTTGCTGGTGGAGTTCCGTAGGATAGCTTAGCCAAGAGTCAAAGCTGGCTTGCTGCAATAACCCCACCACCTTCTTGAGAATGAGCATGTATATTAGGTTCTGATGTAAGACTTGCTGAGTACCTTTGTACTCATGTTTGCTTAATTACTATTTTCAGACGACAACACCGCCCCCTCCGATGGGTTCTACATAGACCTTGACGTCGACGAGTGACTAGCCACCCAGGTGGTGATCCTGGCCATGGAGGGCCCTATGTAGATAGACAGGCTTCGAGAAGCCTTCTTTCTTTCTAGTGTCTGTACTCAGACTAGTTGCTTCCGCTTGTGCTTGTATGATTGTATGACTTGAGTGTCGGGTCATGTGACCCCATCTGTATGAACATGTTATGTATGGCTCTCTGGAGCCTTTAAATAAAGTACTTGAGTTGTAGAGTTTTGTTGTGATGCCATGTTGTATGTACTCATATCGGGCATATTGTGTGTATGATTAAAATGCTTGGTATGAGTGGGATCCGACAATCTAGTTGTTTATCCTTGGCAGCCTTTCTTATGGGGAAATGTAGTCTAGTGTTCCTCGAGCCATAGTAGTCCGCTACAGCCCGGTTCACCGGAGTCCTGCTAGCCCAGCACTACTGCTCAGGATAGTTGACTGGCCGGCATGTGTTTCACTTCGTTCCTATGTCTGTCCCTTCGGGGAAATGTCACGCGGTGATATCCGGAGTCCTACCTAGCCTGCTACAGCCCGGGTTCCCCGGAGTCCTGTTAGCCCAGTGCTACAGCCCGGAATCACTCGCTGATGACCGACATGCTCGATGTGATTCATGTATGCCTGTCTCCATAGGTCTGTGCCGCTTTGGGTTCATGACTAGCCATGTCGGCCTGGGTTCTCTGTCATATGGATGCTAGCGACACTATCATATACGTGAGCCAAAAGGCGCAAACGGTTCCGGGCCATGGTAAGGCGACACCCGTGGGATACCGTGCGTGAGGCCGCAAAGTGATATGAGGTGTTACTGGCTAGATCGATGTGGCTTGGAATCGAGGTCCTGACAGTGTTGGTATCAGAGCCGGACTGCCTGTAGGTTCGTTGAGCCAAACTGGTCGATGTCGAGGTTAGAAATGCTTTAGTTATATGTAGGGGAATTGATTGTGGGAGGGAACGTAAGGCTCTTTTACTCCTTTACCCTATGCCCTCTGATCTGAGTCATTCTCTTCTCATTCAACATGGGTTAAGAACTAGGCTCTCTTCTTCTATCAGGTTCACGTGTTACTAATCCGTAGTAGCTTATAGGATTGTTGTTACAAGCCTCAGTACAGTTTCTACTACTTTTAGTATGTTGCTAATTGGATCAGAACCTTGATATGATGTTGTTGAGTGGTATTGCAAACTGTTGTGGATGTCTCAAATCTTTTTCTGAGTATTTACAGCTGTTATGCTGTCCAATTTTCCCTAGGAATTCTAATGTCTTTGCATTGTGGTTGTGCTTTCAGAATGGCCAACCGTGCTCAAAACCAAGTGGTTCGCCTGACCCGGTGCCTCGACGTGCCCAGTCATACTGCTATGTTAGTCCGGGAAATGACCGAGACGGGTTACCGTTGGTATCCCGAATACACTGTCGAAGAGCAGTTCCGCGACTTTAATCAAAGCCAATAATTCTGCACTGTCAGGATATTTCCTTCTTATCCTGGATCTACCGAGCCCCTTCATTGTTCCTATGGACTCGGGGTTACTGTTGAGATGGCTGTGCAGGATGTTGCCTATTCCATGATGACCATCATGCGAGTCCGGACTGGCCTGCTTCGGAACACCGACTTCCGTTACATGCCAGCTTCACTTCCGGGAGCGCAAGGGTATCTTCAGGCTATCTATGCTGACTCCACTCAGGAGGACTCATTAACTCGTACCACTGCCGAGATGCTCGAAGATAAGGACCGAGAGAATCGGGCCTTCAGGTTGGAGCTTTTCAATACCCGTGCTGATCATTGGGCCACATTGACTCGGTTTGCACCTGCGGTGCAAGCTGGATGTATGGATACAAGGGATCTGTATCCTGTGAGATCTGCTCTGCCAGACATGGTGGATTGGCGTGATATGGGGGGCATCACCCCACCCCGTGGTCCTCACAGGCCACCGTTTGTTGGTCCAAGACCTCATCCTAGCCCCTATGGCCCACAGGCTCCTCAGGACCGTCTGTTTCCGGATGAACACGTTGAACTTCCAGGCTATGGAGGTGACTTTTATGAGGACTACTATGGAGCTATCTGAGTTAGTAGTAGTATCACTAGTATTGTAATAGTTGTATCTCCACTGTCCTGCGTGACTTGTGGAATATGACTTGGTGTGTAATCAATTCCGGAGGTGTAGACAAATAATGTATAGGAGCTTGGAATGCCTCCGATGAGATGTAACGTCTTTCATCATAGTTGTACTGTAGCCTGGGCTTGTACTAAACTGTGTATGATGTGTATGACCGTTGGTATATATATGGCAGTTTTATATTACCATGACATACGGATGAACATCTCTGCATTACGAGTTATCCATTACACTCTGCACTTCCTTGCTAAGTTTGAGCCATCTTTATCTAAATCGTTGTCTTGTTCTCTCCTAGGATGGTCAACACCCGCAGCAACCCTGCTGCCTCGGAGCAGGGGGAAGCCAGTGCAGCTAGGGGTGAAAATCTGCCTCAACCGCCTTCTCTGGCCGAAGTGATGCTGGAGGCGGAAAGAAACAAGCGTGAGACTAACCGCCTGCTAGAGCGGATTGAGCAGAACACTACACGCCATCAGCGAAATGACTTGGTGTCAATCAATGACTTTATCAAGCTGTACCCACCAAAGTTTAACCATTCCGTCGAGCCCCTCGACGCGGATGACTGGCTTCGCATCATCACCCACAAGCTACGTTCTGCCAACGTAGCCGAAGCCGACAAGGTTACTTACGCTGCCTACCATCTCGAAGGCCCTGCTAGCCTCTGGTGGGAAAATTTTGAAGCTCTGCGCCCGGTCGGCCAAATCACTACTTGGGCTGAATTTAGTGAGGCTTTCCGTGAGCATCACATTCCGGAAGGTCTCATGGATCGCAAGAAGGAAGAGTTCTGCAATTTCACCCAAGGAAGACTGACTGTGGATGCATATAGTCGTGAATTTGGGAATCTGGCACGCTATGCCCCTGAAGAGGTATCTACTGACGCTAAGAAGCAAGCAAGGTTCCGCAAGGGACTTAGCCCTGAGCTTCGCCGTGATCTTCGTCTGCACGAGTGCACCTCCTTTCAGAAGTTGGTCAATAAAGCCATCAGTGCTGAGACAGGCTAGACTGATTATGACGCTTCACGCAAGCACTTCCGTGATTTTGGCTCTTCATCCGGCTCTGGAGCTCAGAAGCGCCGGGTGTGGATCCCAAGCACGGCATTGCCACCCAGGTTCATCCCGAGGCCATCCTTTGAGGCGCCTCGTCCCAACCAGCAATTTGCACCGCCCAAGCCCTATGGTGGCCCCGCTGCTAACGCTGCTCCACGTCCCAATGTGGTGACTTGTTTCAAGTGTGGAGAGCCGGGTCACTATAGCCGAGAGTGTCCCCAGAACAACAACCCCAATCAAACTGGAAAGTCTGTTGGCCGTGGTAAGCCCGCGAGAAAGACATTCTACGCCAAGCCGGTCACTACTGCCCGTGGCCATGTCAACTATGTTTCAGCCGAGGAGGCTCATGAGGATCCCAACGTCGTCCTTGGTACGCTCCTTGTTAACTGCCATCCGGCATCTGTTCTTTTCGATACTGGAGCATCTCATTCATTCATATCCGAGAACTATGCTCGATTGCATAACACGACATTCTGTGACATGCCCACTTCTATGGTAATTCAAACTCCGGGTTCCAAATGGCAAACTTCTAGAGTAAGCCATGGGAACGAAATTCTTGTCGATAGACTTGTCTTCCTTGCATCCTTAATAGCTCTCAAGTCCTCGGACATAAACGTCATCTTGGGTATGGACTGGATGTCAGCTCATTATGCTAAGATTGATTGTGCCACTAGAACCGTTCAACTTACTCACCCATCGGGCAAGACAGTCAATGTCTTAACTCGAGTGGCCAAGCGCCAGCTTTACTCCCTAAATACCAACCCCCTTCCAGACCTTGAGGATGTTCCGGTAGTCCGAGACTTTCCGGATGTCTTTCCAGAAGAACTGTCAGGTGTTCCACCTGACAGGGATGTTGAGTTTGTGATAGACCTTGTTCCAGGAACCGTTCCAATTTCTAGAAGACCCTACAAGATGGCACCCTTAGAACTAGCCGAGCTTAAGAACCAACTCGACGAGTCCTTGAAAAAGGGTTTCATCCGTCCTAGTTCCTCTCCTTGGGCTTGCCCCGTCCTCTTCGTCAAGAAGAAGGATGGAACGGATCGAATGGTTGTAGATTACCGACCTGTCAATTTGGTCACCATCAAGAACAAATACCCGCTTCCTAGGATCAACGATCTGTATGATCAGCTCGCTGGATCCTCAGTCTTTTCCAAGATGGATTTGAGGTTGGTCTACCATCAAATCAAAATCAGAAATGGGGACATTCCCAAAACGGCCTTTGTTACTCGTTATGGCCAATACGAGTACACCGTTATGTCTTTCGGTTTAACCAATGCCCCATCTACCTTCTCTCGGTTAATGAACTCGGTCTTCATGGAGTATTTGGATAAATTCGTCGTAGTATACCTCGATGACATACTCATCTACTCCAAGAATGAAGAGGAACATGCCGAACATCTAAGGCTGGTATTGATGAAACTGCGAGAGCATCGCCTTTATGCCAAATTCTCCAAGTGTAAATTTTGGTTGCCAGAAGTGACCTATCTAGGCCATGTAATCTCTGGCAAGGGTATTGCTGTCAATCCTGAGCGAGTTCAAGCCGTCCTTGATTGGACTCCACCTGAGACGGTCAAGCAAGTTCGGAGCTTCCTGGGCTTAGCAAGCTATTGTCGCCGCTTCGTCAAGAATTTCTCCAAGGTTGCTAAACCTCTAACTAAACTCCTCAAGAAAGATAAAAAGTTCGAGTGGACTCCACAGTGCGAGTTCAGCTTTCAGGAACTGAAAAGACGCCTGACATCTGCTCCCGTACTGGTACCACCAGATTTCTCCAAGGACTTTATTATCTATTGCGACGCCTCGCGACAAGGACTAGGTTGCATACTCATGCAAGATCGTCAGGTAATTGCCTATGCTTCACGGCAGTTACATCCACATGAGGAAAATTATCCCACACATGATCTTGAGCTTGCAGCTGTAGTCCATGCACTTAAAACTTGGCGACATTACCTTCTCGGTAATCGTTGCGAGATCTTCACCAATCACCAAAGTTTGAAATATATCTTCACCCTACCAGATTTGAATCTCAGGCAAAGACGTTGGGTCGAGTTGATCTCGGATTACGACTTAGGAATAACTTACACCCCAGGCAAAGCCAATGTCATGGCTGATGCGCTAAGCCGTAAGTCCTATTGTAACAACCTGATGTTACAACAAAGTCAACCACTTCTCCATGAGGAATTTCGTAAGCTTAATCCTCACATTGTTCCTCGAGGATTCCTATCTACCCTGGTGGCGAAACCTACCCTTACGGATCAGATCATCAAGGCACAGAAGGTAGATCCAGGAATCTCCAGTATTAAGAGAAACATTAAGAAAGGAGTCGCGAATTGTTTCTCCATTGATGATCAAGGTGTCGTATACTTTGGAAATCGCCTAGTGGTTCCAAAGGCACGAAACCTGAGGCGGTTGATCCTTAAAGAAGCTCATGAATCCCCTCTCACCATTCATCCCGGTAGTACTAAAATGTATCAAGATCTACGCCAGAGGTTTTGGTGGACTAGGATGAAGAGAGAAATCGCTCAATACATTGCTAATTGCGACGTTTGTCGTCGTGTTAAAGCAGAGCATCAACGGCCTGCTGGCACCCTTCAACCTTTGGCTATTCCTGAATGGAAATGGGATAAAATCAATATGGATTTCATCACTGGGTTTCCCAGGACCAAGAGAGGGAATAATGCCATCTTCGTCGTGATCGACCGACTTTCCAAGGTAGCCCACTTTCTACCTGTTCGTGAGAGTATCACCGCTAGCCAGCTAGCCGATTTATACATCTCCCGAATAGTGTCTCTTCATGGTGTTCCATTGGAAATTAACTCAGACCGTGGGAGTCTCTTCACCTCTCGATTTTGGGAAAGTTTCCAAAATGCTATGGGAACTCGTCTCTCTTTTAGTACCGCCTTCCATCCTCAATCAAGTGATCAAGTGGAGCGAGTCAATCAAATTCTGGAAGATATGCTCCGAGCTTCTGTCATCTCGTTCGGAATGAGTTGGGAGAAATGCCTTCCATTCGCGGAGTTTGCTTATAACAATATCTATCAAACTAGCTTGGGCAAGGCTCCTTTCGAAGTTCTCTATGGACGAAAATGTCGAACGCCTCTAAACTGGTCATAAACCGGGGAAAGACAACTCTTTGGCCCGGATATGATTCAGGAAGCAGAAGAGCAGGTTCGCGTTATTCGTGAGAAATTGAAAACAGCCCAATCTCGTCAAAAGAGTCAATATGATCGTAAACATAAGTCTATGACTTATGAAGTCAGCGAGAAGGCTTACCTTCGGGTTACTCCGTTAAAGGGAACCCATCGTTTCGGTATCAAAGGCAAATTGGCTCCTCGTTACATTGGACCCTTTCGCATTCTTGCCAAACGAGGAGAAGTTGCCTACCAATTGGAACTACCTTTGCATCTTTCCAGAGTTCACGATGTCTTCCACGTTTCTCAACTCAGGCGTTGCTTCGCAGATCCTATCCGTGGAGTGGACCATGAAACGCTTGATCTACAAGATAACCTCTCAATTGGGAATATCCTGTTCGTATCCTTGATCAAGCCGAGCGTACCACTCGACGCCACAACATCAAGTTTCTCAAGGTTCAATGGTCACACCATTCCGAGAAAGAAGCCACTTGGGAAAGGGAGGATCGTCTTCGACTCGAGTACCCCACCTTCTTCTCGGAGGATCCTAAATCTCGGGACGAGATTCTTTTGAGTGGGGGTGAGTTGTCACACCCTAGCTAGTTCAAGCATTAGAGTGTGCATCATGTTTAAATTCCTCTTAAATTTGAAATGGGGAAGACAGAACCCCCAACACCCCCCTGGAAACAACTAGGGTTTACTAAAATTATTTTCAATGAACCTGAAATGCCCTTCTAAAAATTTCACTCTCTTTGTCTTGGGTTGGAATCTCTCGCAAAATTGGTGCACAATTTTCTAGGTCAACAGAAGGTCATTGAATTAAATCATAAGTATTTGAATTTGGGCATTTAAATGCTATAAAATAATTTAAATGCTCAAATAATTCTGGAAATAAATGTTTGCTGTTGGAAATATTCTAAATAGAGCCCACAATTATTTTCAGGATTTTTGGAAACGTTTTAGTATTTTTTTAAAGCCCAACAGTTGCAGAAAAAAATAGAAAACAGAAAAAAAGGGAGAGAGGGAAACCCACCTGGGCCTCACCTGTGCTGGCCCAGCCCACCTGGCTCAGCCCATCCGACTGGCCTTGCCAGTCGTCGTCCTCCTCCCGCCAGGAAAACGAGGAGCGCGTGGCCGGCGCCCGAGGCCACACGCCGGCCACCTCCTGCTTCTGCCGATGCCCTGGAGGCGTCTAGGGGTGCCACGCCGACCCCCACGTCCCCCTCTGTCCCTCCCTCACTCTCCCCGTGCTCCTCTCCCTCCTCTGGCTCTCCTCTCGCACGCACCGAGAGCCATTGTCACCGCCGTTCACCGTAGTCGACACCAGAGCCACCCCCTCGCCTCTCCGACAAGCCCATTAGCTCTGCGCTGCCGTCCTCGACCTCTTCGTCGACCCACCCAAGATCGGACGACCCCAAGACGACGTGGTGACCTTCTTCCCCGTCTACGGCCACCGGATGCCGTCGTTCGATTCACCAGCCTCAAGTCCTCCCCGAGCTCACTAGCCTGCTCTGCGAGTTCCCTGTGAGCCCATCTTTCCTCCGCCCCTCTCCCCATGCTCGTCCGCGTCCTCCAACCCCCTCTGCCATTGAGGCCAAGAGCTCGGCTCCGCCGGCCATGTCACCGCCGCGGCCATAGGCGCGTAAGCTCAAATCCGAGCACGCCTTCGTCTTCCACGCGCTCCCAGGAGCCTAATGCACCACTCCCCGCGCCTCGTCGTGCCCCGTAGCGCCGGGTTCATCCACGCCCGAACTCCGGCGATCGCCAAGGTCGTCGCCGGCGTCGTTTCCGGCCTCCCCGAGCCCCACTTCCTCCACCAAACGATGCGGCTCGCTCCCCGCGTTACGTAGCTGCTCTCCGCCGTTGTTTTGGTCGCCGGAAATGCAAACCCAAGCCCCTCCGCTGCGTCTGACGTCGCCGGCGTCAAGCCGCCGGCGAGTTTGACTCAGTTTGACCCCTGTGTGGGCCCAGGTAGACCCCCCTGAGTCTATGAAAGGTGGGGCCGGTCTGCTAATTAGTTTAGGATTAGTTTTAACTAAGTTTAATTAGTTCAGTCACTGACATGTGGGCCCAGGCCCCACTGACAGCTAATTAGTGTTAGTCTAATTCTGTTAACTAGTGGTGACGCTGACAGAGAGGGCCCACCAGTCAGGTTTGACCTGGGCTGGCGCCTTTGACCCGCTGACGTCATAGTGACGCAGTGCTGACGCATTAATTCAATTACTGGATTTATTCTTTAATAGAAAATTCCAGAAAATAGTCAAAACTTCTAAAAATCATAGAAAATCAACCATAGCTCCAAATGCAAAGATTTATATATGAAAAATGATCAGAAAAATTCAATCTATCCATCTGTAATGGTTTCATGCATGACAAAACAAGTTAACCTTGCTGTTTAAGCAGAATAAGGTTATGCACTAATAAGGCCATGTTAAATGAGCTAATATTTGAATCTTTGATTCAAATGAGTTCATCCCTTTCTGTTTTAGCTTGCATTAGGCCAAGACACTTTCATCTTGACATGTCATAGCATGCATCATATTGTTGCATATTGCCATGTGTTGATTACATTCGATGTGTCTTTCGTGGTAGGTTCTGCCTCCGAGGATAACCCCGAGTATCCGTCTGAAGGGCAGTACCCTACTACCACTACAACAGGCAAGCAACCCATTGATCATTCCGATACAAACCCATGTTCTCGCTTCTGCTCTTGTTTACTGCATTAAGACAACGCGATTCAAACTGCTGTGTGCTACGGTAGTTGAACCCTTATCCTCTGCATGACCTGTCATTGCCACAGTAACTAGATGAAACCCACTAGCATGTGTAGGGGTTGATTGAGCCATGTATGTGATTCCTACCTTGCTATGCCTGCTATGCTTAGAGTTGTGTCAGGTCTGGTTCATCTGGGTGATGGGCTAGAGTGATATGATTATGTCGGTAATATGAGGGATGTGTTGAACATGTTTTGGTAAAGGTATCGATGAGAGGCCATGTAGGAGTACATGGTGGGTTGTTTCATTGAGGCCGTCCATAAGAACTGAGATCTGTATGTGTGATTTAAGATGCAGTTACTACCGTACATTGGGCCCGAAACCAATGGACCCTCTCGGCTTCTTAATCACCCTAGTACTCTGTCCAGGAGTTGCAAATAGTTTCTGGTGTTTGTAGGTTATGTGTTGGCGGCCGTGCGTAGCGCTGACCCTAGGGGTGGGCTATGTTGCGGTAGATACACCGTGGCACGGTGTACCGAGTCACCCGTTTGGTGTCTCGGGAACCCTGTTCACATCGTTCGGGGCCATAAGTGGAAACCTCAGCCGGACTCCCTGCGGATGGAACCTGGATAGGCGATAAACCTGGACTAGAGACTTAAGTGTTTAGGTAGGCCGTGGCCGACACCCTCGCTGGGCTTCTGCTTGAAGGTTGCCTAGTACATGTCGTGTAAACGACGGTAAGTGGTGAAAGCGTGTATGAAGAGGTACACCCCTGCAGGGTAATAAAACTATTCGAATAGCCGCGTCCACGGTAAAGGACTACTTGGTTGCCTATCCAGTTCATAGACAAGTTAATGGATACTACTAAAAGACTCAAGATAAGTGTGAGTACCGAGGAAGGCCCTCTCGTAGGATGACGAGAGAGGATCCCCGGTGGAGTATTGTGTTGGTGAGTAGTGGACTCGTGTGCAAAAACTATTTTTGCTGCTGGAGTTCCGTAGGATAGCTTAGCCAAGAGTCAAAGCTGGCTTGCTGCAATAACCCCACCACCTTCTTGAGAATGAGCATGTATATTAGGTTCTGATGTAAGACTTGCTGAGTACCTTTGTACTCATGTTTGCTTAATTACTGTTTTCAGACGACAACACCGCCCCCTCCGGTGGGTTCTACGTTGACCTTGACGTCGACGAGTGACTAGCCACCCAGGTGGTGATCCTGGCCATGGAGGGCCCTATGTAGATAGATAGGCTTCGAGAAGCCTTCTTTCTTTCTAGTGTCTGTACTCAGACTAGTTGCTTCCGCTTGTGCTTGTATGATTGTATGACTTGAGTGTCGGGTCATGTGACCCCACATCTGTATGAACATGTTATGTATGGCTCTCTGGAGCCTTTAAATAAAGTACTTGAGTTGTAGAGTTTTGTTGTGATGCCATGTTGTATGTACTCATATCGGGCATATTGTGTGTATGATTGAAATGCTTGGTATGAGTGGGATCCGACAATCTAGTTGTTTATCCTTGGCAGGCTTTCTTATGGGGAAATGTAGTCTAGTGTTCCTCGAGCCATAGTAGTCCGCTACAGCCCGGTTCACTGGAGTCCTGCTAGCCCAGCACTACTGCTCAGGACACTTGACTGGCCGGCATGTGTTTCACTTTGTTCCTATGTCTGTCCCTTCAGGGAAATGTCACGCGGTGATATTCGGAGTCCTGCCTAGCCTGCTACAGCCCGGGTTCCCCGGAGTCCTGTTAGCCCAATGCTACAGCCCGGAATCACTCGCTGATGACCGACATGCTCGATGTGATTCATGTATGCCTGTCTCCATAGGTCTGTGCCGCTTTGGGTTCACGACTAGCCATGTCAGCCCGGGTTCTCTATCATATGGATGCTAGCGACACTATCATATACGTGAGCCAAAAGGCGCAAACGGTTCCGGGCCATGGTAAGGCGACACCCGTGGGATACCGTGCGTGAGGCCGCAAAGTGATATGAGGTGTTACTGGTTAGATCGATGTGGCTTGGAATCGGGGTCCTGACAGAAGCGTCCCCTGGTGGGCACAAGACACCAGGGCGCGCCAGGCGCCCAGGTATGTTGTGCCCACCGGGGACACCTTCTGTACTCCGTTTTTCTACCATATGCTTGTATTCCAAGATAAAACAATCTATATAAACTTCCTGAACCTGTTGATCACCGTATCATGGAGAAATCCTATGTTCTCCTTTCTTGCTGTTTTCTGCTAGATCCCATCTACCATGGCCACCTCAAGCTCTTCCAAGGACAAGTTCTTCAAGAACATCATCAACCCATATCTGCGGGAGGTGGTGCAGCACTCTCAGACCATCCAGATGCATGAGGGGGTGCTTCACCTTCGCGATGTGCCATGTCCCAAGGGGACGGGAACCATGGAGGCCAGACTTGAAGCTATGGAGCAACATGTCTTCCGGTGCAAGGGGATGGTGGAGCGTGGGCTCAATGCCAATCACCTCGTGATCACGGACCTCTCCCATGATCTCAAGGTGGATGGCAAGCCCATGAAGGACATCGTCTTCACCCTCAACGAGCAAATCAACTTCCTCCAAAGCCAGATCTATGACCTCCAAAACCAAGTCTTTGAATATGAGGCGAGGTTTAAAGGTATGAGTTTGGCTACTAGTTGCAAGACCTGTGAGACTCACTCCTCCTCTTATGATGGTGGACCACTGGCATGGAAATCCGAGGACAAGATCTCTTCACCACCATCATCTTCTTCACCACCAAAAGAGAATTGAGTATCGAGTATGGGCACTCCGCTTGGCTTCCTTTGCAACGCCCTCGATGCGGCTATATCTCCCACGTGTCGAAGCACGACTTAGAGGCATAACCGCATTGAAAGCAATGTCGCAAGTGAGGTAATCTTCACACAACCCATGTAATACATAAGGGAAAGATAAGCCACTTCACACAATACATGAATACAACATTACATCAACCAGATACAATCAAGGTCCGACTACGGAACCAAAATAAAAGAAGACTACCCCAAATGCTACACAGATCCTCGATCGACCCCAACTAGGCTCCACTACTGATCAACTAGAACAAAACAACACAAAGGACAAGATCTTCATCGAGCTCCTCCTTGAGCTTGGTTGCGTCACCTGCTCGGTAACATCGGCACCTGCAAACTGGTTTTGGAAGTATCTGTGAGTCACGGGGACTCAGCAATCCCACACCCTCGCGATCAAGACTATTTAAGTTTATGGGAAGGGTAAAAGGTATGAGGTGGAGCTGCAGCAAGTGACTAGCATATTTGGTGGCTAACATACGCAAATGAGAGCGAGAAGAGAAGGCAAAGCACGTTCGAGAAATCTATGATCAAGAAGTGATCCTAGAACAACCTACGTCAAGCATAACTTCAACACCGTGTTCACTTCCCGAACTCCGCCGAGAAGTGACCATCACGGTTACACACGCGGTTGATGCATTTTAAATAAGTTAAGTTTCAGCTTTCTACAGCCGGACATTAACAAATTCCCATCTGCCCATAACCGCGGGCACGGCTTTTGAATGTTCAAATCCCTGCAGGGGTGTCCCAACTTAGCCCATCACAAGCTCTCACGGTCAACGAAGGATATTCCTTCTCCTAAGACAATCCGATCAGACTCGGCATCCCGGTTACAAGACATCCTCGACAATGGTAAAACAAGTCCAGCAAAGCCGCCCGAAGCGCCGACATCTTGATGGGAGCTTGTGACGCCCCAAGGCCGGAGCTGCAGATGCCTTCCAGGGTTTCCGGGTTTCGTTTTGTGTTTTGTTTCGTCTGTTGCATTCGTCTTTGCATCGTGTGCATTCCATCATGTCATCATGCAACCCGTTCTAAAGCTCAACTAAATAAGTTGCATGTATCTTCGGTCCATTTAAACCGAGGGAATTCACGTGGTGATTCTCTTTACAACATAAACCCCAATATTAGGGAGCTATAAAATTATATTCCAATAATTTGGAATCATCCATAAACGCACTTGCAAATATTACCCATGTCTTTTCTACTTCAAGTTTGACATCGAAACCCTGCCCGCATCTCTCTTCCCTCTTGCCATGTTTAACAACATTTAATATTGTTGGCTACATAAACGAGAGAGAACTAAATAAGTCATGTGGTGTTTTCTTCAATATGCAACTCCGTTGCATATTGAGCTCCACTTAATTTGTAGTGTTGTTTGTTGCACTTTGCCATGTCATGCTTCATTAAACCGGACATGCATCATACTTGATTGTGCATCATGCCATGATTATGTGATGGTTGTTTACTATGTTGTTTGCTTTCTTTCCGGTGTACTTCTTCTCGGTAATCCGGTAACGTCGTGTTGTGAGGATTCGTTCGACTACGTCTGTTTGTCTTCTTCATGGACTCGTTCTTCTTCCTTGCGGGATTTCAGGCAAGATGACCATACCCTCGAAATCACTTCTATCTTTGCTTGCTAGTTGCTCGGTCTTTTGCTATGCCTATGCTGCGATACCTACCACTTGCTTATCATGCCTCCCATATTGTTGAGCCAAGCCTCTAACCCACCTTGTCCTAGCAAACCGTTGTTTAGCTATGTTATCGCTTTGCTCAGCCCCTCTTATAGCGTTGTTAGTTGCAGGTGAAGATTGGAGTTTGTTCCACGTTGGAACATGGATATTTTGTTGGGATATCACAATGTTCTCTTATTTAATTAATGCATCTATATACTTGGTAAAGGGTGGAAGGCTCGGCCTTATGCCTGGTGTTTTGTTCCACTCTTGCTGCCCTAGTTTCCGTCATATTGGTGTTATGTTCCCGGATTTTGCGTTCCTTACGCGGTTGGGTTATAATGGGAACCCCTTGACAGTTCGCCTTGAATAAAACTCCTCCAGCAATGCCCAACCTTGGTTTTACCATTTTCCACCTAGCCTTTTATTTCCCTTGGGTTCTGCAGACTCAAGGGTCATCATTATTTTAACCCCCCCGGGCCAGTGCTCCTCTGAGTGTTGGTCCAACCTGTCAGCCGCCGGTGGCCACCAGGGGCAACTCTGGGCTGGCCTACCAGAAGTTTGGACAATCTGAGTGTGCCCTGAGAAGGAGATATGTGCAGCTCCTATCGGGATTTGCGGCACATTCGGGCGGTGTTGCTGGACTTGTTTTACCATTGTCGAGGATGTCTTGTAACCGGGATTCCGAGCCTGATCGGGTCTTCCCGCTAGAAGGAATATCCTTCGTTGACCGTGAGAGCTTGTGATGGGCTAAGTTGGGAAACCCCTGCAGGGATTTGAACTTTTGAAAGTCGTGCCCGCAGTTATGGGCAGATGGGAATTTGTTAATTTCCGGTTGTAGAAAACCTGAAGTTGACCTTAATTAAAATACATCAACCGCGTGTGTAACCGTGATGGTCTCTTCTCGGCAGGGTCCAGGAAGTGAACACGGTGTTGGAGTAATGCTTGACGTAGGTTGTTCTAGGATCACTTCTTGATCATAGTTGTTCGACCGTGCTTTTGCCTTCTCTTCTCGCTCTCATTTGCGTATGTTAGCCACCATATTTGCTAGTCGCTTGCTGCAGCTCCACCTCATACCTTTTGCCCTTCCTATAAGCTTATATAGTCTTGATGGCGAGGGTGTGAGATTGCTGAGTCCCTGTGACTCCCAGATACTTCCAAAACCAGCTTGCAGGTGCCGAGGATACCGTGCAGATGACGCAACCAAGCTCAAGGAGGAGCTCGATGAAGATCTTGTCCTTTGTCTTGTTTCGATCTACTTGATCAGTAGTGCAGCCCAGTTAGGACGATCGGGGATCTGTGTAGCATTTGGGGTAGTCTTCTTTTATTTTGGTTCCGTAGTCGGACCTTGATTGTATCTGGATGATGTAATGCTTTATTCATGTAATTGTGTGAAGTCGCGATTGTAAGCCAACTATGTATCTCTTTCCCTTATGTATTACATGGGTTGTGTGAAGATTACCTCACTTGCGACATTGCTTTCAATGCGGTTATGCCTCTAAGTTGTGCTTCGACACGTGGGAGATATAGCCGCATCGAGGGCGTTATAGAGCTGCACATATCTCGTTCTCAGGGCAACACCAGATAGGTCAAGCTACAAGTAAAACCAGCCCTCAAGTTTCCCCGAGGTGGCCCCGCAGGCTGCCCGTTTCGGACCAACACTTAGAGAAGCACTGGCCCGGGGGGGTAAAATAAAGATGACCATTGAGTCCGCAAAACCCAAGGGAAAAGGCTAGGTTGTTAGTGCAAATGGTAAAACCAAGGTTGGGCCTTGCTGGAGGAGCTTTATTCAAATCGAACTGTCAAGGGGTTCCCATTATAACCCAACCGTGTAAGGAACGCAAAATCCAAGAACATAACACCGATATGACAGAAACTAGGGCAGCAAGAGTGGAACAAAACACCAGGCATAAGGCCGAGCCTTCCACCCTTTACCAAGTATATATATGCATTCATTAAATAAGAGATATTGTGATATCCCAACAAAATATCCATGTTCCAACAAGGAACAAGCTCCAATCTTCACCTGCAACTAGCAATGCTATAAGAGGGGCTGAGCAAAGCGGTAACATAGCCAAACAACGGTTTGCTAGGACAAGGTGGGTTAGAGGCTTTGCTTAACAATATGGGAGGCATGATAAGCAAGTGGTAGGTATCGCAGCATAGGCATAGCAAAAGAGCGAGCAACTAGCAAGCAAAGATAGAAGTGATTTCGAGGGTATGGTCATCTTGCCTGAGATCCCGCAAGGAAGAAGAACGAGTCCATGAAGAAGACAAATAGACATAGTCGAACAAATCCTCACAAACGCGACGTTACCGGGTTACCGAGAAGAAGTACACCGAAAAGAAAGCAACCAACATAGTAAACAACCAACACATGAACATGGCATGATGCACAATCAAGTATGATGCATGTCCGGTTCAAAGAAGCATGGCATGGCAAAGAGCACAAACAATACTACAAGTTAAATGGAGCCCAATATGCATCGGGATGCATATTGAAGGAACACCACATCAATTATTTAGTTCTCTCTCGGTTAGGTACTCAACAATATTAACTGTTGTTAAACATGGCAAGAGGTGAAACATGAGTAGAAAACATAGTTAGGCATTTTGAGGCCGGAACAACAACAACAATTCCGGTAACTCCCCATATGCATTAGCAATTTAATGCAACAACAATTTTAAACATTTTAATTGTTGTTATCATGATGCGGATGACATGAACAAGCTTATGCAATTTTTATGAAAATGTTGATATGAGCATATTATGAAGCATTTGTCATTGCGGCAGAAAACGAAAGGGGTGCCACGACAATGACAACAGAAATGGTGCCACGGCAACATTCCGGTTCCGATAGCTCACTGAGATACCAGTGCAAAAAGGAAGTAGGTCTGAGTGTGTCATGCAAGATGATGGGGTGATCCCGGTTGCCAGGTTCCCACAGGTGGACGTCATGGCAATGAGGAACTCGCAAACAACAACTCGGACACGAAGCAACACATGGTTCCACTCATACATCGCAAGCATTCGGTCCACGAGCGGTCGTCTCGGGGTTATACCTTCGAAGCATGCGTTTCGGGCAGAACGAGTTCGTAGTGGAAGTAGTCGTTCATGGGTCTTCGAGGGAAGTAGTGGTTCACGTTCGTTTTCGGAGAGGTACTTGACGAATCCAAGGTTTCCGAGGGCGACGATAGTAGAACGTGGTGAATCCAAGTTCTTTGGAGGTCGTCATCGAACTTGGTCAAATACACGATGTGGGTAGACGTTCACTCGACGGCCTTCGGCGACGGTAGTTGTACACGGGTCTTCGGCCACGGAAGTAGTCATACACGTTTCGTAGAGGTTCGGGGTCAACGACACGGAACTTGACGTCCACGGGGTTTTGCGGGTTGACGGTAGTAGAACTCGGTCGTTTCGAAGAGGTACTTCGCGACAGTAGTGGTACGCGTTTCGTAGCAGTTCGGGTCATCGTTAGAGGAACTTGGCGGATTTGAATCCCTTCGAGGTTGTCGTGGTACTTGGGGTCTTCGGACTTGCCGGTCTCGACGAAACGAAGGGGTACTTGGCGATCGACGGATGTTGTGGTACTTGGGGGTAGTGGTACTTGACGCGTCCCGGATATGTAGTCGTACACGGTGTTTCATGTAGCCGAACTTGAGGTGGTCTTGGCGTCGTACTTGCGGCGTTGGACAGAAACAAGGCCAGGTTCAACTGCTACCCCACGTTCATGACGGAAACGAAAACTCGGGCAGGAAGTCAAAGCAAAAAAAATCAATGGCGTGGCGGCTGATTGTACAGGGGGAAGGGCACGGCCCATGCGCCGGGTGAGCGATCCATGGAGGCGCTGCAGGTGCGCCAGGCTTGGTCGCTCGTTCCCGAGCAGAACGACAATAGCGGGCGACGCTGGGACTCCGCTGACATGGAGAGACGACGGGGAAGGGCGGAACCGGTCCGTGGGCATCGGGTCTGGCCAGAGATGGGTGAGAACGGTGAGGGGCGGCACGAATCCGAGCGCAGGATCGACGGGGTGGCGCTGGGAGTTGTTGGTGGAGGAGGTTAACGGAGAGCGCCGAGGTGGAGGAGGAGTTGCAGGGGAGCGGTCGGAGACGCGGCGCTCCGGGTCACCGGCACGAGGGGAGAGGGGCGACGGGCGTGCGGCTCCAGGGACTTGGCGCGGCGGCCATCACGGGAGACGGGGAGGAGGCGAGATGGCGTGGCGGCGGCCTCACTAGAGTGGGGAAGGCAGCAGCACTGGTGGGAGAAGGAGGCGGGGGCGCGGGCTCGCGCATGCTGGTGAGCGCCTCTCCCTAGCGATGCGTGTGGGAGCGAGAGGGAGAGGGGTCGAGCGGTTCCTGGGACGTGCGTGGGGGTGTTGGTGGCGGTGGATGAGGACGAGAGGGAGAGGTGAGTGGGATCGGGCAGGGAGAGGTTAGGTTTAGGAGGGATTTGGTGGGCTGGGGAATGGATGTGCCGGCCTGGGCTGCAAGAGGCCGGCTAGGCTGGCGCGGAAGTTGGCCTAGGGAGGCCCAAGTGGGTTGCGGCTGGCCTAGGCCCTGCACACACACTCTCTCTCTCACCTAGACTAAACTCTCTGTTTAACAAATCAACAGTGAGTAAGGAAAAGTAGAGAGAGATAGGCGAAGAATTTGAGCAGGATGTCAATTTTATTGGACTCGTAAAAAGGAGCTTGATCCAAGAAAAATAGGAGTGGGCATGATTGTAAGAATTTAATACAACATCATTTGAATTTAATTCAAATGGTTTGAAAAAAATGTTGGAAATATACCCTAGAGGCAATAATAAATTGATTATTATTATATTTCCTTGTTCATGATAATCGTTTATTATCCATGCTAGAATTGTATTGATAGGAAACTCAGATACATGTGTGGATACATAGACAACACCATGTCCCTAGTAAGCCTCTAGTTGACTAGCTCGTTAATCAATAGATGGTTACGGTTTCCTGACCATGGACATTGGATGTAGTTGATAACGGGATCACATCATTAGGAGAATGATGTGATGGACAAGACCCAATCCTAAGCCTAGCACAAGATCATGTAGTTCGTATGCTAAAGCTTTTCTAATGTCAAGTATCATTTCCTTAGACCATGAGATTGTGCAACTCCCGGATACCGTAGGAGTGCTTTGGGTGTGCCAAACGTCACAACGTAACTGGGTGGCTATAAAGGTACACTACGGGTATCTCTGAAAGTGTCTGTTGGGTTGGCACGAATCGAGATTGGGATTTTGTCATTCCGTGTAAATGGAGAGGTATCTCTGGGCCCACTCGGTAGGACATCATCATAATGTGCACAATGTGACCAAGGGGTTGATCACGGGATGATGTGTTACGGAACGAGTAAAGAGACTTGCCGGTAACGAGATTGAACAAGGTATCGGTATACCGACGATCGAATCTCGGGCAAGTACCATACCGCTAGACAAAGGGAATTGTATACGGGATCGATTGAGTCCTTGACATCGTGGTTCATCCGATGAGATCATCGTGGAACATGTGGGAGCCAACATGGGTATCCAGATCCCGCTGTTGGTTATTGACCGGAGAACGTCTCGGTCATGACTACATGTCTCCCGAACCCGCAGGGTCTACACACTTAAGGTTCGATGACGCTAGGGTTATAAAGGAAGCTTGTATGTGGTTACCGAATGTTGTTCGGAGTCCCGGATGAGATCCCGGACGTCACGAGGAGTTCCGGAATGGTCCGGAGGTAAAGATTTATATATAGGAAGTCCTGTTTCGGCCATCGGGACAAGTTTCGGGGTCATCGGTATTGTACCGGGACCACCGGAAGGGTCCCGGGGGCCCACCGGGTGGGGCCACCTGCCCCGGGGGGCCACATGGGCTGTAGGGGGTGCGCCTTGGCCTACATGGGCCAAGGGCACCAGCCCCTAGAGGCCCATGCGCCAAGATAAAGGAAAAAGGGGAGAGTCCTAAAGGGGGAAGGCACCTCCGAGGTGCCTTGGGGAGGATGGACTCCTCCCCCCTCCTTAGCCGCACCCCTTTCTTGGAGTAGGGGGCAAGGCTTCGCCTCCCCCTTCTCCCCTGCCCCTATATATAGTGGAGGGGAGGGAGGGCATCCATACCTGAGCCCTTGGCGCCTCCCTCCCTCCCGTGACACCTCCTCCTCTCCCGTAGGTGCTTGGCGAAGCCCTGCAGGATTGCCACGCTCCTCCATCACCACCACGCCGTTGTGCTGCTGCTGGATGGAGTCTTCCTCAACCTCTCCCTCTCTCCTTGCTGGATCAAGGCATGGGAGACATCGTCGAGCTGTACGTGTGTTGAACGCGGAGGTGCCGTCCGTTCGGCACTAGGATCATCGGTGATCTGAATCACGACGAGTACGACTCCATCAACCCCGTTCACTTGAACGCTTCCGCTTAGCGATCTACAAGGGTATGTAGATGCACTCTCCTTTCTACTCGTTGCTGGTTTCTCCATAGATAGATCTTGGTGACGCGTAGGGAAAAATTTTGAATTTCTGCTACGTTCCCCAACAGTGGCATCATGAGCTAGGTCTATTGCGTAGATTCTTTGCACGAGTAGAACACAAAGTAGTTGTGGGCGTCGATATTGTTCAATATGCTTGCCGTTACTAGTCTTATCTTGATTCGGCGGCATCGTGGGATGAAGCGGCCCGGACCAACCTTACACGTACGCTTACGTGAGACCGGTTCCACCGACAAACATGCACTAGTTGCATAAGGTGGCTGGCGGGTGTCTGTCTCTCCCACTTTAGTCGGATCGGATTCGATGAAAAGGGTCCTTATGAAGGGTAAATAGCAATTGGCATATCACGTTGTGGTTCATGCGTAGGTAAGAAACGTTCTTGCTAGAAACCCATAGCAGCCACGTAAAACATGCAAACAACAATTAGAGGACGTCTAACTTGTTTTTGCAGGGTATGCTATGTGATGTGATATGACCAAAAAGGATGTGATGAATGATATATGTGATGTATGAGATTGATCATGTTCTTGTAATAGGAATCACGACTTGCATGTCGATGAGTATGACAACCGGCAGGAGCCATAGGAGTTGTCTTTATTTATTTGTGACCTGCGTGTCAACTTAAACGTCATGTAATTACTTTACTTTATTGCTAACCGTTAGCCATAGTAGTAGAAGTAATAGTTGGCGTGACAACTTCATGAAGACACGATGATGGAGATCATGATGATGGAGATCATGGTGTCATGCCGGTGACGATGATGATCATGGAGCCCCGAAGATGAAGATCAAAAGGAGCAAAATGATATTGGCCATATCATGTCACTATTTGATTGCATGTGATGTTTATCATGTTTATGCATCTTATTTGCTTAGAACGACGGTAGTAAATAAGATGATCCCTTACAACAATTTCAAGAAGTGTTCTCCCCTAACTGTGCACCGTTGCGACAGTTCGCTGTTTCAAAACATCACGTGATGATCGGGTGTTTTATTCAGACGTTCCAATACAACGGGTGTTGACGAGCCTAGCATGTACAGACATGGCCTCGGAACACATGCAAAACACTTAGGGTTAACTTGACGAGCCTAGCATGTACAGACATGGCCTCGGAACACGGAGACCGAAAGGTCGAGCGTGAGTCGTATAGAAGATACGATCAACATGAAGATGTTCACCGATGATGACTAGTCCGTCTCACGTGATGATCGGACACGGCCTAGTTTGACTCGGATCATGTAATCACTTAGATGACTAGAGGGATGTCTATCTGAGTGGGAGTTCATAAGATGAACTTAATTATCCTGAACATAGTCAAAAGGTTTTTGCAAATTATGTCGTAGCTCACGCTATAGTTCCACTGTTTAGATATGTTCCTAGAGAAAAATATAGTTGAAAGTTGACAGTAGCGATTATGCGGACACTAGAAAGCTTATGTCCTTAATGCACTGCTCAGTGTGCTGAACCCCAAACGTCGTTTGTGGATGTTTCGAACATCGAACATACATGTTTTGATAACTACGTGATAGTTCAGTTAAATGGCTTAAGTAGAGGCACCAAAGACGGTTTTGAAACATCGCGAAACATATGAGATGTTTTGAGGGCTGAAATTGGGATTTCAGGCTCGTGCCCACATCAAGAGGTATAAGACCTCCGACAATTTTCTTAGCCTGCAAACTAAGGAGAAAAGCTCAATCGTTGAGCTTGTGCTCAGATTGTCTGAGTACAACAATCATTTGAATCGAGTGGGAGTTGATCTTCCAGATAAGACAGTGATGGTTCTCCAAAGTCATTGCCACCAAGCTGTTAGAGCTTCGTGATGAACTATAACATATCAGGGATAGATATGATGATCCTTGAGGTATTCGCGATGTTTGACACCGCGAAAGTAGAAATCAAGAAGGAGCATCAATTGTTGATGGTTGGTGAAACCACTAGTTTCAAGAAGGGCAAGGGAACAAAGGGATACTTCATGAAACGGCAAATCAGCTGCTGCTCTAGTGAAGAAACCCAAGGTAAAACCCAAACCCGAGACTAAGTGCTTCTGTAATAAGGGGAACAACCACTAGAGCAGAATTACCCTAGATACTTGGTAGATAAGAAGGCTGGCAAGGTCGATAGAAGTATATTGGATATACATTGTGTTAATGTGTACTTTGCTAGTACTCCTAGTAGCACCAGGGTATTAGATACCGGTTCGGTTGCTCAGTGTTAGTAACTCGAAAATAAAAGCTACGGAATAAAACGGAGACTAGCTAAAGGTGAGCTGACGATATGTGTTGGAAGTTTTTCCAAGCTTGATATGATCAAGCATCGCACGCTCCCTCTACCAAAGAGATTGGTGTTAAACCTAAATAATTGTTATTTGGTGTTTGCGTTGAGCATAGACATGATTGGATTACGTCTATCGCAATACGGTTATTCATTTAAGGAGAATAATGGTTACTCTGTTTATTTGAATAATACCTTCAATGGTCTTACACCTAAAATGAATGGTTTATTGAATCTCGATCGTATTGATACATATGTTCATGCCAAAAGATATAAGATAGTAATGATAGTACCACTTACTTGTGGCACTGCCATGTAAGTCATAATGGTATAAAACGCATGAAGAAGCTCCATGTTGATGGATCTTTGGACTCACTCGTTTTTGAAAAGTTTGAGACATGCGAACCATGTCTATTGGTGTATATGCATGAAGAAACTCCATGCAAATGGACCGTTTTAACTCACTAGATTTTGAATCACTTGGGACATGCAAATCATACCACATGGGCAAGATGACTGAAAAGCCTCGTTTTCAGTAAGATGGAACAAGATAGCAACTTGTTGGAAGTAACACATTTTGATGTGTGCAGTCCAATAAGTGCTGAGGCATGCAGTGAATATCGTTATGTTCTTACTTCACAGATGATTCGAGTAGATGTTGAGTATATTTACTTGATGAATCACGAGTCTGAATTATTGAAAGGTTCAAGTAATTTCAGTGTGAAGTTGAAAGATCGTCATGACAAGAGGATAAAAGATCTATGATATGATCATAGAGATGAATATCTGAATCACGAGTTTGGCACAGAATTAAGACATTGTGGAAATTGTTTCACAACTGATACAGCCTGGAACACCATAGTGTGATGGTGTGTCCGAACATCATAACTGCACCCTATTGGATATGATGCATACCATGATGTCTCTTATCAAATTACCACTATCGTTCATGGGTTAGGCATTAGAGACAACCACATTCACTTTAAATAGGGCACCACATAATTCCGTTGAGATGACACCGTATGAATTATGGTTTAGAGAAACCTAAGTTGTCGTTTCTTGAAAGTTTGGGGCTGCGACGCTTATATGAAAAAGTTTCAGGTTGATAAGCTCGAACCCAAAGCGGATAAAATGCATCTTCATAGGAAACCCAAAACAGTTGGGTATACCTCCTAATTCAGATCCAAAAGCAATATGGATTGTTTCTAGAATTGGGTCCTTTCTCGAGGAAAAGTTTCTCTCGAAAGAATTGAGTGGGAGGATGGTGGAGACTTGATGAGGTTATTGAACCGTCTCTTCAACTAGTGTGTGACAGGGCACAGGGAGTTGTTCCTGTGGCACCTACACCAATTGAAGTGGAAGCTTATGATATTGATCATGAAACTTCGGATCAAGTCACTCCCAAACCTCGTAGGATGACAAGGATGCGTACTACTTCAGAGTGGTACGTAATCCTGTCTTGAAGGTCATGTTGCTAGACAACAATGAACCTACGAGCTATGGAGAAGCGATGGTGGGCCTGGATTCCGATAAATGGCTTGAGGCCATAAAATCCGAGAGAGGATCCATATATGAAAACAAAGTGTAGACTTTGGAAGAACTACTTGATGGTCGTAAGGCTGTTAGGTACATATGGATTTTGAAAGGAAGACAGCCAATGATGGTAAGTGTCACCATTGAGAAAGCTCGACTTGTCGTTAAGATGTTTTTCGACAAGTTCAAGGAGTTGACTACGATGAGACTTTCTCACTCGTAGCAATGCTAAGAAGTCTGTTGGAATTATATTAGCAATTACTGCATTATTTATGAAATCTTGCAGATAGGATGTCAAAAACATTGTTTCCTCGACGATTTTTGAGGAAAGGTTGTATGTGATACAACCGGAAGGTTTTGTCCATCCTGAAATATGCTAATAAGTATGCAAAGCTCCAGCAATCCTTCTGAGGACTGGAGTGAGCATCTCGGAGTTGGAATGTATGCTTTGATGATGATCAAAGATTTTGGGTGTATACAAAGTTTATGAGAAACTTGTATTTCCAAAGAAGTGAGTGGGAGCACTATAGAATTTCTGATGAGTATATGTTGTTGACATATTAATGATCAGAAATGACGTAGAATTTCTGGAAAGCATATAGGGTTATTTGGAAAGTGTTTTCAATGGAAAACCTGGATTAAGCTACTTGAACATTGAGCATCAAGATCTATAAGGATAGATCAAAACGCTTAATAGTACTTTCAAATGAGCACATGCCTTGACGTGATCTTGAAGGTGTTCAAGATGGATCAGTCAAAGAAGGAGTTCTTGCCTGAGTTGTAAGGTATGAAGTTAAGACTTAAAGCTCGACCATGGCAGAATAGAGAGAAAGGAACGAAGGTCGTCCCCTATGCTTAAGACATAGGCTCTACAGTATGCTATGCTGTGTACCGCACCTGAAGTGTGCTTTACCATGAGTCAGTCAAGGGGTACAAGAGTGATCCAAGAATGAATCACAGGACAGCGGTCAAAGTTATCCTTAGTAACTAGTGGACTAAGGAATTTTCTCAATTATGGAGGTGGTAAAAGAGTTCGTCGTAAAGGGTTACGTCGATGCAAGCTTAACACCTATCCGGATAGCTCTGAGTAGAGATACTGGATACGTATAATGGAGCAACAATTTAGAATAGCTCCAAGTAGAAAAGTTATTTGGAATAGCTCCAAATAGAACGTGGTAGCTGCATCTAGGAGATGACATAGAGATTTGTAAAGCACACACGGATCTGAAAGGTTCAGACCCGTTGACTATAACCTCTCTCACAAGCATAACATGATCAAACCCAGAACTCATCGAGTGTTAATCACATGGTAAATGTGAACTAGATTATTGACTCTAGTAAACTCTTTGGGTGTTAGTCACATGGGGATGTGACCTTGAGTGTTAATCACATATCGATGTGAACTAGATTATTGACTCTAGTGCAAGTGGGAGACTGTTGGAAATATGCCCTAGAGGCAATAATAAATTGATTATTATTATATTTCCTTGTTCATGATAATCGTTTATTATCCATGCTAGAATTGTATTGATAGGAAACTCAGATACATGTGTGGATACATAGACAACACCATGTCCCTAGTAAGCCTCTAGTTGACTAGCTCGTTAATCAATATATGGTTACGGTTTCCTGACCATGGACATTGGATGTCGTTGATAACGGGATCACATCACTAGGAGAATGATGTGATGGACAAGACCCAATCCTAAGCCTAGCACAAGATCATGTAGTTCGTATGCTAAAGCTTTTCTAATGTCAAGTATCATTTCCTTAGACCATGAGATTGTGCAACTCCCGGATACCGTAGGAGTGCTTTGGGTGTGCCAAACGTCACAACGTAACTGGGTGGCTATAAAGGTACACTACGGGTATCTCTGAAAGTGTCTGTTGGGTTGGCACGAATCGAGATTGGGATTTTGTCACTCCGTGTAAACGGAGAGGTATCTCTGGGCCCACTCGGTAGGACATCATCATAATGTGCACAATGTGACCAAGGGGTTGATCACGGGATGATGTGTTACGGAACGAGTAAAGAGACTTGCCGGTAACGAGATTGAACAAGGTATCGGTATACCGACGATCGAATCTCGGGCAAGTACCATACCGCTAGACAAAGGGAATTGTATACGGGATCGATTGAGTCCTTGACATCGTGGTTCATCCGATGAGATCATCGTGGAACATGTGGGAGCCAACATGGGTATCCAGATCCCGCTATTGGTTATTGACCGGAGAACGTCTCGGTCATGACTACATGTCTCCCGAACCCGTAGGGTCTACACACTTAAGGTTCGATGACGCTAGGGTTATAAAGGAAGCTTGTATGTGGTTACCGAATGTTGTTCGGAGTCCCGGATGAGATCCCGGACGTCACGAGGAGTTCCGGAATGGTCCGGAGGTAAAGATTTATATATAGGAAGTCCTGTTTCGGCCATCGGGACAAGTTTCGGGGTCATCGGTATTGTACCGGGACCACCGGAAGGGTCCCGGGGGCCCACCGGGTGGGGCCACCTGCCCCGGGGGGCCACATGGGCTGTAGGGGGTGCGCCTTGGCCTACATGGGCCAAGGGCACCAGCCCCTAGAGGCCCATGCGCCAAGATAAAGGAAAAAGGGGAGAGTCCTAAAGGGGGAAGGCACCTCCGAGGTGCCTTGGGGAGGATGGACTCCTCCCCCCTCCTTAGCCGCACCCCTTCCTTGGAGGAGGGGGCAAGGCTGCGCCTCCCCCCTCTCCCCTGCCCCTATATATAGTGGAGGGGAGGGAGGGCATCCATACCTGAGCCCTTGGCACCTCCCTCCCTCCCGTGACACCTCCTCCTCTCCCGTAGGTGCTTGGCGAAGCCCTGCAGGATTGCCACGCTCCTCCATCACCATCACGCCGTTGTGCTGCTGTTGGATGGAGTCTTCCTCAACCTCTCCCTCTCTCCTTGCTGGATCAAGGCGTGGGAGACATCGTCGAGCTGTACGTGTGTTGAACGCGGAGGTGCCGTCCGTTCGGCACTAGGATCATCGGTGATCTGAATCACGACGAGTACGACTCCATCAACCCCGTTCACTTGAACGCTTCCGCTTAGCGATCTACAAGGGTATGTAGATGCACTCTCCTTTCTACTCGTTGCTGGTCTCTCCATAGATAGATCTTGGTGATTCGTAGGAAAATTTTTGAATTTCTGCTACGTTCCCCAACAAAAAAGACTAGGAATTAGAAGTGTCCAAAAATGTTGAGGTTTTTGGTGGAACTCCGGAAAATGATGAAAGAATATATGGCAAGGTTTGAGGAGCAACTCGAAGCAGAAAAGACTTGAGAGTTGCATTGCAAGTGTGTCATGGTAATTCCACAAGAATGGAAATATTTATAATAGCGCCCTAATATCGGGAGGATATGTTATAAAGAGAAGTCACTCTTCCCTCGATTTAAATGGGTCGAAGATCCACACAAATTATTTAGTTGAGATGCAAAAAGACTTATGACATGATGACATGATGCAATGCACATCATGCAACGAACCAAAATGAATCACCCGACAACACCCGGAAACATGGAAGGCATCTGAAGCTCCGGTCTTGGGGCGTTAAAACACTCCACCACTACGAGAGGATCTCGTCCCGAGATCTAGAATGGCACCGGAGGGTAAAACAGGGGAGAAAGAGAAGATGTAAAACTAAGTTGCTTCTTTGACCAATGAGTGAAACCAAAGAGCCTTGAAAAGGTTAAGCCATTTCGAGAAATCAATACAACAGAGATGAAAAAGTTGAAACACTCCGTTAGAAAATAGGAACAAGGAAGAACAACTTTGGGCAGCACTCCGATAGAACGAGATGCACAAGGAATGATAAGGATCAATTACGACAACACTGCGGTTGGAAATAGAAGGAATTGAACATGATCTTGACAAACAAGATGATGGGTTGAAGAGAGCAACATCATAATGCCTCTGGAATGAAAGAATAGAAGTTGGATCGTCGGAACAAAAGAACGGAGAAGAAAACAACATCTTCTACCTCCGATGAGCTTGAAAAGCATCTTTAGGAGTAGGGTCGAATGGAATTGTTGGAAAAACCACCAACGAAAAGAACAAGGTTGTAGAGGACTTATGGAAAACATCTCGAAATTATGAGGTGAAATTCTGCCACTAATGGAAACAATAGATTGGATTGATATCAAGAAGGAGACGATAAACTTATTCACCGGAAGGATAAAAGAAGAACTTGGGTCCTTTATAAACACCATAAATAGCAACAATCCTCAGGGAAAGCTTTAGGTGAAATGTAACCCAAGAAAACTCCAACGAAGAGGTTGATGGATTTAAAATACCTCATTCTTAACAGCATGTGAATCATGAAGCATGAACTCAAATTATCAAGAATGACATACTACCACCTCCAATGATACGATAGAAAGAATTGTGCTCCGGATTGCAAGATGAAGAATGCTTGAGTTCCTCTGAAAAGAATCTCGATGAACACTTTAAAAGGAATTAAATCCTTTATGAACCATCATGTAGAACCTTCATGAAGAACTCCGGTAACCAAAAGAATGATCAAACGAAAAGAAAGAGAAGTTGAAAGCACAAGGTGAATCCTTGTAATGATTTAGATGGATCTTCGTGATGATAATATTGAGGGAGCTTGGAATTGCGGGAAGAAAAGATGAAACAATTGAAAACGAGAATTTTGATGAGGCTCCGGAATAAGGAATTGAATTTAGTCGATGAAACAAAAATAAGAATTACATTATGCTTATCCTTCACCAATTTAAATTGATGACAAACAATGGATTTGGCATACTACTTATTCTCGTAGAAAGGATTAAGATAGATATAGCGCAAACTTGAGGAAAAAAAACTTCAACGAACCACCGTTAGGATTGAAACAACGAATGAATTGATACGATAACGAAGGAAGAGAATTCTTGAACCAAACCACCGTAAGAATCGAAATGAACGAAGAAAAGATAAAGGAACACCCGGAAGAATTATGAAAAGAACGAAGATTCTTGAGGGAATGAGAACGAAGAGATCACGAGCTGATTAGGGAAAACTTGAATGATGCACCGGTAAGATTTAGAGAAAGAGAGCTGAAAGCTAGAATGAATAATTCTTCTGAAATGATGGGCTCTGGAGGAAAGAAATTAAAACAACTCATGAAATGCTCCAGATAGATGAAAAGAATTATCACAATCAAAACAATTATGAGAGGATGGCATAAGGCTAGAACCATGAATCTTAAAGAGAATGGAGCAAGATATGGAGGAAACACTTCTTCTATCTTCAAATGTTGAGAATGACGATGAGAAACACCGCCATGAATATAGATGAGACACCCCGAGAGAATCAAAAGCGAAGAGATTGAGCCAACGATGAAAAGAATTTGAAAGATCTTGGAGAAATACATATGACTGATGATGAATCATTCTTACGTCAAACTTCAAAAAGAAATTTGAGGATAGCTCCGGGAAAATTAGAAGAGTGAGGTAAGATCCTGGGAAAAGACCTGTGGGTTAGGGCCCACTCAAAAGAAACACCGTTGAAAAGATTACTTGAAAAAGGAGATATCACCGGTTGAAATAAACGGCTTGAATGAGATAACAACCTCGAAATAGGTTGAACGGATTAGGAATGAAAACACGAATCTTCTGGGCATCTTCAGCACTCCGAAATAATTGAATAGCAAGAAAAGAATGAATAAGATATGTACTGGCATGAGAAGGTATTTGAAATGAGGAAAAAGGGATATGAGATAAACACCGAAAGCTTGAGTTGAGTCCACCGGAGAAGCAAAAGAACGAAGAATGATGAGCTTGAAGCTCCGTTAGGATCTCCATGAGAATCACCCGATAAGAACATTGACGGAAAAGGATGGAGAGACTTCACAAGAATAAAAGGATACTTGATTAAGACATCAGATTCCTTGAAGAAGAGGGGTGGGTGGGCGGGAAAAAAACTAAGGCAACTTGGAGACGGATGAAACAAACACCGTTGAGAAGAACTGATACTTGATCTTGCGAATGTTGACGTGATCGGATCCACTTGAAGAGAGACACACCGGTTGAACAAGATTGGCATAACAATCTCGATTATCAAGAAGGATTAGTATTCGCATAGGAGTATGAGAACACCGCTTAGGAAAGGTATGGAATCAACTCTTGACTTCGAAGCAACTCGAATACCACAGCTCAAAAACAAGACAAAGGATTGCCTTGCAGAAAAGCCAGAACAAACATATGATAGAGATTTCGTCCGAAGTTTTCATGGTGGGGCCTACACAGGCTCGATCGTACAACACCATCATGTACAAGGCAGTGCACATGACATAAGAAGCGTCCCCGAGTCGGCATAGCCAAGGACTCTTTAAGACACAATGAGACCACTGTAAAACCAACTGTGGATAGGCGGACCACTAGACATCGAACCCTAATTTCATATCATACATCTGTCGGAAAGATATCCTAAGAGCTACTTGAATTCCCACTTATAAACTCCCGAAACTTTCCGGTTATGCAATCAGGTGTTGGGGATACAGGGGAAGCATAATATCTCACCCAAACTAGCAAATCCTACATCCAGCTGTATCCATCCTTCAACACATAACCAAGAAATCTTCAGAAATCATTTACCTCAACCTTCGAAAAGCATCCGTTATACGAGTTATGGCGATACTCCCAAACTCCCGCCCTAGTACTGGGTGGCGTCGAGGTTATCTCACCAACAACTGCATAAAAGAGATTTTCGATGTCGGCGAAACTCAGGTATTCCAGAACTGCAACGATAAAATTGTGACAACAACACCTCGAAGCTCAACTCCCCGGGACACTGCCACAACCCCTAAATGTCAGGAGGCACCAAGAACAATGTTCTCGTCACAAAACCATCGGAACGATTCCAAGATACCCGTGTGATCCTAAATTTTTTTAGTGAAATTTGAGAAGAGAAGAGTCAAAACTCTACGTCAGGATGCCTCACAGAGCGACGAAGGGACCGAGGAGTAAAAAGAAGTCCAACTCTCCGATATATATAATCCTAAATGACTCAAAACATTTTTCTAGACTCAACAACGCCAACGATTTGATCAAGCACGGGGCTCCTAAGGCCGGGGAAGGCTCTAATTACCAACATGTAACGGCCTCGATGCTGTTATATCTCCCACGTGTCGAAGCACGACTTAGAGGCATAACCGCATTGAAAGCAATGTCGCAAGTGAGGTAATCTTCACACAACCCATGTAATACATAAGGGAAAGAGAAACATAGTTGGCTTACAATCGCCACTTCACACAATACATGAATAAAACATTACATCAACCAGATACAATCAAGGTCCGACTACGGAACCAAAATAAAAGAAGACTACCCCAAATGCTACACAGATCCCCGATCGACCCCAACTGGGCTCCACTACTGATCAACTAGAATGAAACAACACAAAGGACAAGATCTTCATCGAGCTCCTCCTTGAGCTTGGTTGCGTCACCTGCTCGGTAACATCGGCACCTGCAAACTGGTTTTGTTAGTATATGTGAGTCACGGGGACTCAGCAATCTCACACCCTTGCGATCAAGACTATTTAAGCTTATAGGAAGGGTAAAAGGTATGAGGTGGAGCTGCAGCAAGCGACTAGCATCTTTGGTGGCTAACATACGCAAATGAGAGCGAGAAGAGAAGGCAAAGCACGTTCGAGAAATCTATGATCAAAGTGATCCTAGAACAACCTACGTCAAGCATAACTCCAACACCATGTTCACTTCCCGGACTCCGCCGAGAAGAGACCATCACGGTTACACACGCGGTTGATGCATTTTAAATAAGTTAAGTTTCAGGTTTTCTACAACCGGACATTAACAAATTCCCATCTGCCAATAACCACGGGCACGGCTTTCGAAAGTTCAAATCCCTGCAGGGGTGTCCCAACTTAGCCCATCACAAGCTCTCACGGTCAACGAAGGATATTCCTTCTCTGAAGACAATCCGATCAGACTCGGCATCCCGATTACAAGACATCCTCGACAATGGTAAAACAAGTCCAGCAAAGCCGCCCGATGCGCCGACATCTTGATGGGAGCTGCACATATCTCGTTCTCAGGGCAACACCGGATAGGTCAAGCTACGAGTAAAACCAGCCCTCAAGTTTCCCCGAGGTGGCCCCGCAGGCTGCCCATTTCGGACCAACATTTAGAGAAGCATTGGCCCTGGGGGGGTTAAAATAAATATGACCCTTGAGTCCGCGAAACCCAAGGGAAAAGGCTAGGTTGTTAGTGCAAATGGTAAAACCAAGGTTGGGCCTTGCTGGAGGAGTTTCATTCCAAGTGAACTGTCAAGGGGTTCCCATTATAACCCAACCATGTAAGGAACGCAAAATTCGGGAACATAACATCGATATGACGGAAACTAGGGCGGCAAGAGTGGAACAAAACACCAGGCATAAGGCCGAGCCTTCCACCCTTTACCAAGTATATAGATGCATTAATTAAATAAGAGATATTGTGATATCCCAACAAAATATCCATGTTCCAACAAGGAACAAACTCCAATCTTCACCTGCAACTAGCAACGCTATAAGAGGGGCTGAGCAAAGCGGTAACATAGCCAAACAACGGTTTGCTAGGACAAGGTGGGTTAGAGGCTTGGCTTAACAATATGGGAAGCATGATAAGCAAGTGGTAGGTATCGCAGCATAGGCATAGCAAAAGAGCGAGCAACTAGCAAGCAAAGATAGAAGTGATTTCGAGGGTATGGTCATCTTGCCTGAGATCCCGAAGGAAGAAGAATGAGTCCATGAAGAAGACAAACGGACGTAGTCGAACGAATCCTCACAAACACGACGTTACCGGGTTACCGAGAAGAAGTACACCGGAAAGAAATCAAACAACATAGTAAACAACCAACACATGAACATGGCATGATGCACAATCAAGTATGATGCATGTTCGGTTTAAAGAAGCATGGCATGGCAAAGAGCACAAACAAATCTACAAGTTAAATGGAGCCCAATATGCATCGGGATTCATATTGACGGAACACCACATCAATTATTTAGTTATCTCTCGGTTAGGTACTCAACAATATTAACTGGTGTTAAACATGGCAAGAGGTGAAACATGAGTAGAAAACATAGTTAGGCATTTTAAATGAGGCCGGAACAACAACAACAATTCCGGTAACTCCACATATGCATTAGCAATTTAATGCAACAACAATTTTAAACATTTTAATTGTTGTTATCATGATGCGGGTGACATGAACAAGCTTATGCAATTTTTATGAAAATGTTGATATGAGCATATTATGAAGCATTTGTCATCGCGGCAGAAAACGAAAGGGATGCCACGACAATGACAACGGAAATGGTGCCACGGCAACATTCCGATTCCGATAGCTCACTGAGATACCGGTGCAAAAGGAAGTGGGTGTGAGTGTGTCATGCAAGATGATGGGGTGATCCCGGTTGCCGGGTTCCCACGGGTGGACGGCATGGCAATGAGGAACTCGCAAAGAACAACTCGGACACGGAGCAACACACGGTTCAACTCATACATCGCAAACATTCAGTCCACGGGCAGTTGTCTCGGGGTTATACCTTCGAAGCATGCGTTTCGGGCGGAACGAGTTTGTAGTGGAAGTAGTCGTTCATGGGTCTTCGAGGGAAGTAGTGGTTCACGTTCGTTTTTGGAGAGGTACTTGACGAATCCAAGGTTTTCGAGGGCGACAGTAGTAGAACTTGGTGAATCCGAGTTCTTCGGAGGTCGTCATCAAACTTGGTCAAATACATGATGTGGGTAGACGTTCACTCGACGGCCTTCGGCGACGGTAGTTGTACACGGGTCTTCGACCACGGAAGTAGTCGTACACGTTTCATAGAGGTTCGGGGTCAACGACACGGAACTTGACGTCCACGGGGTTTTGCGGGTCGATGGTAGTAGAACTCGGTCGTTTCGAAGAGGTACTTCGTGACAGTAGTGGTACGCGTTTCGTAGCCGTTCGGGTCATCGTTAGAGAAGCTTGGCGGATTTGAATCCCTTCGAGGTTGTCGTGGTACTTGGGGTCTTCAGACTTGCCGGTCTCGACGAAACGAAGGGGTACTTGGCGATCAACGGACGTCGTGGTACTTGGGGGTAGTGGTACTTGACGCGTCCCGGATATGTAGTCGTACACGGTGTTTCATGTAGTCGAACTTGAGGTGGTGTTGGCGTCGTACTTGCGGCGTTGGACAGAAACAAGGCGAGGTTCAACTGCTACCCCACGTTCACGACGGAAACGAAAACTTGAGTAGGAAGTCAAAGCAAAAAAAACAAGGGCGCGGCGGCTGATTGTACAGGGGGAAGGGCACGGCCCACGCGCCGGGTGAGCGATCCATGGAGGCGTTGCAGGTGCGCCAGGCTCGGTCGCTCATTCCTGAGCAGAACGACAATAGCGGGCGGCGCTGGGACTCCGGTGACATGGAGAGACGACGGGGAAGGGCGGAACCGGTCCGTGGGCGTCGGGTCTGGCCGGAGATGGGTGAGGACGGTGAGGGGCGGCACGAATCCGAGCGCAGGATCGACGGGGTGGCGCTGGGAGTTGTCGGTGGAGGAGGTTGACCGAGAGCGCCGAGGTGGAGGAGGAGCTGCAGGGGAGCGGCCGGAGACGCGGCGCTCCGGGTCACCGGCGCGAGGGGAGAGGGGCAACGAGCGTGCGGCTCCAGGGACTTGGCGCGGCGGCCATCGCGGGAGACAGGGAGGAGGCGAGATGGCGCGGCGGCGGCCTCAACGGAGTGGGGAAGGCGGCGGCACTGGTGGGAGAAGGAGGCGGGGGCGCGGGCTCGCGCATGCTGGGGAGCGCCTCTCCCTAGCGATGCGTGTGGGAGCGAGAGGGAGAGGGGGTCGAGCGGTTCCTAGTACGTGCGTGGGGGTGTTGGCGGCGGTGGATGAGGACGAGAGGGAGAGGTGAGTGGGATCGGGCAGGGAGAGGTTAGGTTTAGGAGGGATTTGGTGGGCTGGGGAATGGATGTGCCAGCCTGGACTGCAGGAGGCCGGCTAGGCTGGCGCGGAAGTTGGCCTAGGGAGGCCCAAGTGGGCTGCGGCTGGCCTGAGGCCCTGCACACACACACACACTCTCTCTCTCGCCTAGACTAAACTCTCTGTTTAACAAATAAACAGTAAGGAAAAGTAGAGAGAGATAGGCGAAGAATTTGAGCAAGATGTCAATTTTATTGGACTCATAAAAAGGAGCTTGATCCAAGAAAAATAGGAGTGGGCATGATTGCAAGAATTTAATACAACGTCATTTGAATTTAATTCAAATGGTTTGAAAAAAAGACTAGGAATTAGAAGTGTCCAAAAATGTTGAGGTTTTTGGTGGAACTCCGGAAAATGATGAAAGAATATATGGCAAGGTTTGAGGAGCAACTCGAAGTAGAAAAGACTTGAGAGTTACATTGCAAGTGTGTCACGGTAATTCCACAAGAATGGAAATATTTATAATAGCTCCCTAATATCGGGAGGATATGTTATAAAGAGAAGTCACTCTTCCCTCGATATAAATGGATCGAAGATCCACACAAATTATTTAGTTGAGATGCAAAAAGACTTATGACATGATGACATGATGACATGATGCAATGCACATGATGCAACGAACCAAAACGAATCACCCGACAACACCCGGAAACATGGAAGGCATCTGAAGCTCCGGTCTTGGGGCGTTACATCCTCCAAGCTTGGGGGAGGTGCCCCGGTATCGTATCATCCCACTATCTTTTTGCCTTTACTTATTTTAGTTTGATATTTTTGCTTTAGATGAATAAAAGTTAGTCATATCCTTTCTTCTTTTCGAGAGTTTGCTTAGTGATCTATCCTTGTAATCATGTGCAAGTTATATAAAAAAGTTTAGTGTGACCTTTTGCTCTATTTACTTTCGTGTTGCGATTAAAGAAAAGAAACAAAAAACAAAAATAAAAGAAAGGAAAGAAATAATGAAAAGATCATATACTAATCCTATGGTAGGTGATGACACCACATAAGGAAAAGTATAAGTGGAAAATTTTATTAGAGATTGACAAACATAACATTAGTCAATGATGCAACTCATGAAAGAATTAATAAGGGAAGAGAAGATTCACATATAAATATACTATCCTAGAAATCTTTTGTGATTGTGAGCCCTCATCAAAATATTATATGTCAAAATTGTTGACGTTGGACAAGGAAGACAACTTAATGGTTTATGTTTGTTTATATTCACATAGAAGTCATATTTTCATGGATCCTTTAACATGTGGTGCTTGCCCCCTATATTTGCTAGCCAAAAATTCCGCACTAAGTAGAGATGCTACTTGTGCATCCAAAAACCCTTAAACCCAAATCTTATTTTCAAGTGTCCATCATACCTACCTAGGGATTGAGCAAGATCCCTCAAGTAAGTTGTCATGGGTGCAAAAAGGCAATAAAATTGCTTCTAAATGTGTGAGATCATTTAGTGTAAGAGGAAATTGAGCGTTGCCCAAACTTGTGATAGTGAAGAATAAAAGCGAGAGACTGCATAATAATGGTCGCTATCACAAGGGGCAATGTAACGTGACGTTCTTTTGGCACTAAGGGGTTGAGCATACAAACAAATAAGCGCATGGGAACCTCTGCTTCCCTCTGCGAAGGGCCTATCTTTTATATTTATGTGTTTACTTTTATGCAAAGAGTCAAAATTTTCCTTCTATTCCTTTTTATTTTTTCCCTTTGGCAAGCATCATGTGGTGAGGAAAGATCTAGGCACATATGTCCAGCTGAATATAGATAGCATGAGTTATTATTGTTGACATCACCCTTGAGGTGAGTACATTGGGAGGCGAAACTATAAGCCCCTATCTTCCTATGTGTCCGATCGAAGTATTTTGATCATGTGTATGAGGTGAGTATTAGCAATGATAGAAGACTATATGATGGTTGAGTATGTGGACTTGCCTAAAGGCTCCGATACGTGACCCTTCCTGAAAAGATGATGAATTGTAGTTGCAAAGTTGACTGAGAACATAGTGTGTTGGTTTCTAATAGAGCTTTTGCTTCATACTTCGATTGTGTGATGAATTGTTACTTATTCATGAGAAGTATATGATAGAAGTTCTATGATAAAAAAATTTATGTTTAAGATTGTTGCTGTTATAATAATCGACATGATCATTCTATGTCCATATTTTATTTTTATCGACACCGCTCTCGCAAAGCATGTGGACATGTTTTTTTATTTCAGTTTTCGCTTGAGAACAAGCGAGTTCTAAGCTTGGGGAAGTTGATACGTCCATTTTACATCATGTTTTCTTACTGTTATTTATAATGTTTTTATCCTTAATAATGCTTTTTGGAGTAATTCTAATGCCTTTTCTATCATAATATGCAAGGTATACACAAAGAGGGAGAATTCTGGCAGCTGGAAATCTGGACCTGGAAAAGCTACGTCAGGCCACCTATTTTGCATAACTCCAAATGATCTGAAACTTGATGGAGATTTTTTATGGATTATTTAAGAATTATTGGAGCAAATAACTACCAGAGGGGCCCACTAGGTGGGCACAACCCACCTGGGAGCGCCAGGCAGCCAAGCGCACCCTTGTGGGTTGTGCCCTCCTCGGCCCACCTCCGGTGCCCATCTTTTGGTATATAAGTCATTTTGACCTTGAAAAAAATAAGGGGAGGACTTTCGGGATGAAGCGCCGCCGCCTCGAGGCGGAACTTGGGCAGGAGCACTTTTGCCCTCTCGCGGAGCGATTCCGCCGTGGGAACTTCCCTCCCAGAGGGGGAAATCATTGTCATCATCATCACCAACAACTCTCCCATCTTGGGGAGGGCAATCTCCATCAACATCTTCAACAACACCATCTCCTCTCAAACCCTAGTTCATCTCTCGTGTTCAATCTTGTTACTGGAACTATAGGTTGATACTTGTGGGTGAGTAGTAGTGTTGATTACATCTTGTAGTTGATTACTATATGGTTTATTTGGTGGAAGATTATATGTTCATATCCAATATACTATTTAATACCCCTCTCTTCATGAGCATGTTTAGCATTTGTGAGTAGTTACCTTTGTTCTTGAGGTCACTTGAGAAATCATGTTGCAAGTAATCATGTGAATTTGATATGTGTTCGATATTTTGATAGTATGTATGTTGTGATTCCCTTAGTGGTGTCATGTGAACGTCGACTACATGACACTTCACCATGTTTGGGCCTAAGGGAATGCATTGTGGAGTAGCAATTAGATGATGGGTTGTGGAGTAGCAATTAGAAGCATGGTGCGATTGTTACCAGAAAGCCGAGCATAAAAACTTTGAATAATCATTTCTCTTGAGAGCTCATGATTGGGGCATGAATATAACATTGATTTAAGCCTCCCCCAAGCTTTAGCGATGCTTTCTCCTTCACGGGGCCAAAAATTATATATATAATTGCGATCACGATGAACAAGATGCATAGGATAAAACTTCTGATGAAATTCCAATTTCAATCGTTTGTAATTCCAAGACCTCATATCATCACATAGCCTATACCATGTCGATGCATCTCCCCTCAAACATAAGGGGAAGACCTTCTTCTTAACAGCATCTCCGGGTACACCTGCAAGCTTAAATAATCCACAAACTTGATCCACATATATCAGATGTTCATCAGGATGTTTTCTTCCATATCCTAGAAAAGGATTAGCTAGTAGTTTTTCTATCATACCCGAAGGAACTTCAAAGCAGGCATTTTCATTTACATTTTCATTTTTAGTAGGTTAAGTTGGTTGAGGAGCAACTTTTGCTGTACTGGTCGGGGTGAAGATACCCCGAACAAGCCCCTCAGAGGATTAATTTCCATGGTAATAAGTGACAGTAAATTTCAGCACACTATATACATTTTTCCGTACCAAATTCCACCTACCAAAGGCGCTTCACTCCCCGGCAACAACGCCAGAAAAGAGTCTTGATGACCCACAAGTATAGGGGATCTATCGTAGTCCTTTCGATAAGTAGGAGTGTCGAACCCAACGAGGAGCAGAAGGAAATGATAAGCGGTTTACAGCAAGGTATTCTCTGCAAGTACTGAAATAAGTAGTAACAGATAGTTTTGTGATAAGATAATTTGTAACGAGCAACAAGTAACAAAAGTAAATAAGGTGCAGCAAGGTGGCCCAATCCTTTTTGTAGCAAAGGACAAGTCTGGACAAACTCTTATATGATGTAAAGCACTCCCGAGGACACATGGGAATATCGTCAAGCTAGTTTTCATCACGTTCATATGATTCGCGTTCGGTACTTTGATAATTTGGTATGTGGGTGGACCGGTGCTTGGGTACTGCCCTTACTTGGAAAAGCATCCCACTTATGATTAACCTCTATTGCAAGCATCCGCAAATACAACAAAAGTATTAAGGTAAACCTAACCATAGCATGAAACATATGGATCCAAATCATCCCCTTACGAAGCAACGCATAAACTAGGGTTTAAGCTTCTATCACTCTAGCAACCCATCATCTACTTATTACTTCCCAATGCCTTCCTCTAGGCCCAAATAATGGTGAAGTGTCATGTAGTCGACGTTCACATAACACCACTAGAGGTGAGACAACATACATCTCATCAAAATATCGAACGAATACCAAATTCACATGACTACTAATAGCAAGACTTCTCCCATGTCCTCAGGAACAAAAGTAACTACTCACAAAGCATAAACATGTTCATAATCAGAGGGGTATTAATATGCATATAGGATCTGAACATATGATATTCCACCAAGCAAACCAACTAGCATCAACTACAAGGAGTAATTAACACTACTAGCAACCTACTAGCACCAATCCCGGACTTGAAGACAAGAATTGGATACAAGAGATGAACTAGGGTTTTGAGATGAGATGGTGCTGATGAAGATGTTGATGGAGATTGCCCTCTCCCGATGAGAGGAGCATTGGTGATGACGATGGCGATGATTTCCCCCTCCGGGAGGGAAGTTTCCTCGGCAGAACAACTCCGCCAGAGCCCTAGATTGGTTCTGCCAAGGTTCCGCCTCGTGGCGGCGGAGTTTCGTCCGAGAAGATGGCTTATGATTTTTTTCCCATCGAAAGACTCCATATAGTAGAAGATGGCCACCGGAGGGCCACCAGGGGGCACGCCCAGGGGGGTAGGGCGCACCCCCCACCCTCGTGGGCAGGGTGTGGCCCCCTGGTGAAGTTCTTGCTCTCAGTATTTTTTATATATGTGGAAAACATCTTCCATGAAGTTTCAGGACTTTTGGAGTTGTGCAGAATAGGTCTCTAATATTTGCTCCTTTTCCAGCCGAGAATCCCAGCTGCTGGCATTCTCCCTCTTTATGTAAACCTTGTAAAATAAGAGAGAATAGGCATAAGTATTGTAACATAATGTGTAATAAAAACCCATAATGCAATAAATATCGATATAAAAGCATGATGCAAAATGGACGTATCAACTCCCCCAAGTTTAGACCTCGCTTGTCCTCAAGCGAAAAGCCGAAATCGAAAAATATGTCCACATGTTTAGAGATAGAGGTATCGATAAAAATAAAATACGGACATGAGGGCATCATGATCATTCTTAGAACAACAACTTATATAATTCTTGTCATATAATCTCTAATGCTAGAGGAATGATTCAATCACAATATCAAGTATGAATCATAAACTTCATTGAAAACTAACAACTACAATCTCAGTCATTGAAACAATTGCAATTTATCATAACATAGGAAAGAGTCAATGTATAAGAGTTTTTCAGCAAGTCCACATACTTAACTATCATATAATCTTTCACAATTGCTGACACTCATGCAATACTTATGGGTATGGAGTTTTAATCGGACACATAGAAAGATAGGGGCTTATAGTTATTCCTCCCAACGTTTTACCTCAAGGGTAATGTCAACAGTAATAGTTCATGAAAACTCACATCCAATTAGCCATACATACCAGGATCTTTCCAACATATTGTGCTTGCCAAAGGATAAAGTGTAAAAAGGAAGGGTGAAAATCACCATGACTCTTATGCAATGTAGGAGATAAAAGTAAAAGATAGACCCTTCGCAGAGGGAAGCAGAGGTTGCCATGCGCTTTTATGGTTGGATGCACAAAATCTTAAAGCGAAAGAACGTCACTTTATATTTCCACTTGTGATATGGACCTTTATTATGCAGTCTGTCTCTTTTATTACTTCCATATCACACACTCGTATAAAGATTATTTCCTCCACACCAATCAATAATACATATTTAGAGAGCAATTTTTATTGCTTGCACCAATGAAACTTACTTGATGGATCTTACTCAATCCATAGATAGATATGGTGGACTCTTATGGCAAGACTGGTTTAAGGGTATTTGGAGGCACAAGTAGTATCTCTACTTGGTGCAATGAATTTGGCTAGCATGAGGGGGAAAGGCAAGCTCACCATGTTGGAAGATCCAAGACAATATAATTTATCTCAGATGTAAGAAAACATAACCCATTACATTGTCTTCCTTGTCCAACGTCAACTCTTTAGCATGTCATATTTTAATGAGTGCTCACAATCATAAAATATGTCCAAGATAGTATATTTATATGTGAAGACCTCTCTTTCTCTATTACTTCCTATTAATTGCAACGATGGCCAAAACTATGTTTGTCAACTCTCAACAACTTTTATTCATCAAACTCTTTCTATGTGAGCTCATTACTCTCCATAAGACTCATATGATCTCTTTGTTTCTTTTTATTTCTTTCTCTTATCTTTTGTTCACTTAGGATCATGGCAAAATAATCAAGCCCTTGACTTGACACTAATCTTTATTATATAGCTCACGAACTCGATTACATAAAAGCAAAACTCACAGCTAGATCATACTAAGAACTTTTATTCTACTAGATCAAGATATTATCAAAAGTATCAAACTAAGAAAAACGGTAAAGATAAAAGTGATGGTGATACGATACCGGGGCACTCCCCCAAGCTTGGCAGTTGCCAAGTGGAGTGCCCATACCCATGTGATTATGTCTCTCTTTTCAGGGATGGTGATGTGATGTTCTTGGCGATGATGCCCCTCAAGATATGATTCTCCTCCTCAAGCTTGTTGACTTGCTGCTTGAGGTCCATTATTTCCTTTCAGAGTTTTCCTGTAACAGCCAAAGCTCCCTGCACCCAAGGGTGCTGCATAGCTGCGGGGAGAACCAGTGACACTATTTTTCATATTCTCATAAGAAAGAAATCTAACATTGGAAGGGATAACCGAGTTTGGAATAGCTGAGCTCTGCAGTTCTCCCATTGTGAATCCAGCTTGGAGGCGGGAAGTGACTTCTTGATCTTCTTCCATGGCATCTATCCTCTTCAAATCAGCCTCCATCTCTTCCTCCGTTGCTGGCCCAAAGGGGTCAACATGATTGTTTGTCGTTGATCTCGATGCCGGCTGAGACACCCAGCTCTCCCCGACTGACTCTTGCGAAGACATCCTGCTCTAATCTGCAGCAGCACAGCTCGAAACAAAGATAGGAGAATTTTGCGTGATACGGGAGTCAAAACCCCCGGGAGATTATATAATGAATTTTTACCAACCAAAATACATATTGTGTACGAAAACGGAGTCCGGAGAGCACACGAGGTGCCCATGAGGTAGGGGGCGCACCCTCCACCCTCGTGGAGCCCTCGTGTCCTTCCCGGACTGCTGCTTATTTTTCTATTTTTCTAAATATTCCAAAACGGAGAAATATTGCCTTAAAAACTGTTTTGGAGTCGGTTTACTTACCGTACCACATACCTATTCCTTTTCGGAGTCTGAAACGTTCCGGAAAGTGTCCCTTATGTATTCCTCCGGGGTTACGGTTTCAATAACATTGGTTTCAACATTTATGGGATTACCAGAGATGTAGTGTTTAATTCTTTGACCGTTCACCACCTTCGGATTTGTGCCTTCGAAGTAGTTGATTTTTATGGCACCGGAACGGTAGACCTCCTCGATAACGTAAGGACCTTCCCATTTAGAGAGAAGTTTTCCTGCAAAAAATCTTAAACGAGAGTTGTATAGCAATACATAATCACCTACATTAAACTCACGCTTTTGTATCCTTTTATCATGCCATCTTTTAACTTTTTCTTTAAACAACTTGGCATTTTCGTAGGCTTGGGTTCTCCATTCATCAAGTGAGCTAATATCAAACAACCTCTTCTCACCAGCAAGTTTAAAATCATAATTAAGTTCTTTAATAGCCCAATAAGCCTTGTGTTCTAGTTCGAGGGGTAAGTGACATGCTTTTCCATAGACCATTTTATACGGAGACATACCCATAGGATTTTTATATGCAGTTCTATAGGCCCATAATGCATCATCAAGTTTCTTGGACCAATTCTTTCTAGACCTACTAACAGTCTTTTGCAAATTTAATTTGAGTTCTCTATTACTCAATTCTACTTGACCACTAGACTGAGGGTGATAAGGAGATGCAATTCTATGATTAACATCATATTGAGCAAGCATTTTACGGAAAGCACCATGAATAAAATGCGAACCACCATCAGTCATTAAATATCTAGGGACTCCAAATCTTGGAAAAATAACTTCTTTAAGCATTTTAATAGAAGTGTTATGATCAACACTACTAGTTGGAATAGCTTCTGCCCACTTAGTAACGTAATCAACAACAACTAAAATATGTGTATAACCATTAAAGGAAGGAAAAGGTCCCATATAGTCAAAGCCCCAAACATCAAACGGTTCAATAACAAGTGAATAATTCATAGGCATTTCTTGACGTCTACTAATATTACCAATTCTTTGACATTCATCACAAGATAAGACAAACTTACAGACATCCTTGAAGAGAGTAGGCCAATAAAAACCAGATTGCAGTACCTTATGTGCAGTTCTATCTCCAGCATGGTGTCCTCCATAAGCTTCGGAGTGACACTTGCGTAGGATCTGTTCATGTTCATGCTCAGGTACACAACGTCTAATAACACCATCTACTCCTTCTTTATAAAGATGTGGGCCATCCCAAAAGTAATGCCTCAAATCATAGAAGAACTTTTTCTTTTGCTGGTATGTGAAACCAGGTGGTATAAACTTAGCAACAATGTAATATGCATAATCAGCATACCATGGAGCAGTATGAGAGGCATTTATGACATTTAATTGCTCATCAGGGAAGCTATCATCAATAGGTAGTGGGTCATCAAGCACATTTTCTAACCTAGACAAGTTGTCTGCAACGGGGTTCTCAGCTCCTTTTCTATCAACAATATGCAAATCAAATTCTTGTAGTAAGAGAACCCATCTAATAAGTCTAGGTTTAGCATCTTTCTTTTCCATAAGATATTTTATAGCAGCATGATCAGTGTGAATAGTTACTTTAGAATCAACAATATAAGGTCTAAACTTATCACAAGCAAATACAACTGCTAAGAATTCTTTTTCAGTGGTAGCATAATTTCTTTGAGCATTGTCTAGAGTTTTACTGGCATATTGAATAACATTTAGTTTCTTATCAACTCTTTGTCCTAGAACAACACCTACATCATAATCACTAGCATCACACATAATTTCAAAGGGTAAATTCCAATCAGGTGGCTGAACAATAGGTGTAGAAATCAATGCTTTCTTAAGTATTTCAAATGCTTCTACACAATCATCATCAAAGACAAATGGTATATCTTTTTGTAATAAATTAGTCAGAGGCCGAGAAATTTTTGAGAAGTCCTTAATGAACCTCTTATAAAAACTGGCATGACCAAGGAAACTTCTTATACCTTTGATGTCCTTGGGACATGGCATCTTTTCAATAGCATCAACCTTGGCTTTATCAACTTCAATACCTCTTTCAGAAACTTTATGCCCCAAGACAATACCTTCATTAACCATAAAGTGGCACTTTTCCCAATTCAAGACAAGATTAGTTTCTTCACATCTCTGCAAAACTCGATCAAGGTTGCTCAAGCAATCATCAAAAGAAGATCCATAGACGGAAAAGTTGTCCATGAAAACCTCACAAATCTTTTCACAAAAGTCAGAGAGTATAGCCATCATGCATCTTTGAAAGGTAGCAGGTGCATTACATAAACCAAAAGGCATACGTCTATAAGCAAAAGTACCAAAAGGGCATGTAAAAGTAGTCTTAGATTGATCTTTGGCTGACACAGGTATTTGAGAGAAACCAGAATAACCATCTAGAAAGCAAAAATGTGTATGTTTGGACAATCTTTCTAGCATTTGATCGATAAAAGGTAAGGGGTAATGATCCTTTTTAGTAGCCTTATTTAATTTGCGGAAATCAGTTACCATCCTATAACCTGTAATAATTCTTTGAGGAATCAATTCATCTTTATCATTAGAAACAACAGCAATACCTCCCTTCTTAGGGACACAATGGACAGGGCTTACCCACTGACTATCAGCAACGGGATAAATTATACCTGCCTCAAGGATCTTTAGTATCTCCTTTCTTACCACTTCTTTCATTTTAGGATTCAGCCGACGTTGATGATCACGAACTAGTTTAGCATCTTCTTCCAAATTAATTTTATGTTGACATAGAGTGGGACTAATGCCCTTAAGATCATCAAGAGTATACCCAATAGCAGCATGGTGCTTCTTCAGAGTTTTCAATAATCTCTCTTCTTCATGCTCTGAAAGGTTAGCACTAATAATAACAGGATGTATCTTTTTATCATCAAGATAAGCATATTTAAGAGTATCAGGTAATGGTTTAAGCTCAAACACGGGATCACCCTTGGGTGGAGGAGGATCCCCTAGGATTTCAACATGTAAATTGTTTTTCAGAATAGGTTCCTGTTTAAAGAATACTTCATCTAATTCCCTTCTTTCATTCATAAACATGTCATTTTCATGGTCTAGCAAATATTGTTCTAAAGGATCACTATGAGGTACGGAAATAGAAGCAAGACCAATAATTTCATCCTTACTAGGTAATTCTTCTTCACGGTGTTGTCTACTAAATTTATAAAAATTAAATTCATGAGTCATATCATCTAAACCGATAGTACCAACATCTCTTTTGCAATCTATGGTAGCATTAACAATATTTAAGAAGGGTCTACCAAATATAATGGGACAAAAGCTATCTTGTGGGGAACCAAGATCAAGAAAATCAGCAGGATATTTAGTTTTCCCACACAAGACTTCAACATCTCTAACAATTCCCATTGGTGAAATAGTATCTGTATTGGCAAGTCTAAATGTGACATCAATATCTTCCATCTCAGCAGGTGCAATATCATGCATAACTTCTTGGTATAAGGAATAAGGTATTGCACTAGCACTAGCACCCATATCACATAAGCCATGATAACAATGATCTCTTATTTTAACAGAAATAACAGGCATGCCTACCACAAGTCTAGGTTTATCTTTATCACGGGGTTTAGCAATTCTAGCAGTTTCATTACAGAAATAAATAACATGCCCATCTATATTATCGGACAAGAGATCTTTAACAATAGCAATATTAGGTTCAACTTTAACTTGCTTAGGAGTTGTATATGTTTTAATGTTGCTTTTACGAACTACAGTTGAAGCTTTAGCATGATCCTTTATCCTAACAGGGAAAGGTGGTTTCTCAACATAAGAAGTAGGAACAATAGGATCATTATAAGTGATAGTCTTTTCTTCAACTTTAATAGGTGCAGCTACTTTTACTTATATGGGAGGATGATATTTAAACCACTTCTCCTTGGGGAGATCAACATAAGCAGCAAAAGATTCACAGAAAGAAGCTACTATCTCAGAGTCAAGTCCATATTTAGTGCTAAATTTATGAAAAATATTTGTATCCATAAAAGATTTAACACAATCAAAACTAGGTGTCATACCTGACTCCTTACCATTGTCGAGGTCCCAATCTTCAGAGTTGCGTTTAATTCTTTCCAATAAATCCCATTTGAATTCAATAGTATTCATCATAAAAGAGCCAGCACAAGAAGTATCAAGCATGGTGCGATTGTTACCAGAAAGCTGAGCATAAAAATTTTGAATAATCATTTCTCTTGAGAGCTCATGATTGGGGCATGAATATAACATTGACTTAAGCCTCCCCCAAGCTTGAGCAATGCTTTCTCCTTCGCGAGGCCAAAAATTATATATATAATTGTGATCATGATGAACAATATGCATAGGATAAAACTTTTGATGAAATTCCAATTTCAATCGTTTGTAATTCCAAGACCTCATATCATCACATAGCCTATACCATGTCGATGCATCTCCCCTCAAAGATAAGGGGAAGACCTTCTTCTTAACAGCATCTCCGGGTACACCTACAAGCTTAAATAATCCACAAACTTGATCCACATATATCAGATGTTCATCAAGATGTTTTGTTCCATCTCCTAGAAAAGGATTAGTTGACAGTTTTTCTATCATACCCGAAGGAACTTCAAAGCAAGTATTTTCATTTTCATTTTCATTTTCAGTAGGTTCAGTAGGTTGAGGAGCAACTCTTTGCTCTACTGGTCGGGGTGAATATACCTCGAACAAGCCCCTCAGAGGATTACTTTCCATGGTAATAAGTGACAGTAAATTTCAGCACACTATATACATTTTTCCTTACCAAATTCCACCTACCAAAGGCGCTTCACTCCCCGGCAACGGCGCCAGCAAAGAGTCTTGATGACCCACAAGTATAGGGGATCTATCGTAGTCCTTTCGATAAGTAAGAGTGTCGAACCCAACGAGGAGCAGAAGGAAATGATAAGCGGTTTCCAGCAAGGTATTCTCTGCAAGTACTGAAATAAGTAGTAACAGATAGTTTTGTGATAAGATAATTTGTAATGAGCAACAAGTAACAAAAGTAAATAAGGTGCAGCAAGGTGGCCCAATCCTTTTTGTAGCAAAGGACAAGCCTGGACAAACTCTTATAAGATGTAAAGCGCTCCCGAGGACACATGGGAATATCGTCAAGCTAGTTTTCATCATGTTCATATGATTCGCGTTCGGTACTTTGATAATTTGGTATGTGGGTGGACCGGTGCTTGGGTACTGCCCTTACTTAGGCAAGCATCCCACTTATGATTAACCTCTATTGCAAGCATCCGCAAATACAACAAAAGTATTAAGGTAAACCTAACCATAGCATGAAACATATGGATCCAAATCAGGCCCTTACGAAGCAACGCATAAACTAGGGTTTCAGCTTCTGTCACTCTAGCAACCCATCATCCACTTATTACTTCCCAATGCCTTCCTCTAGGCCCAAATAACGGTGAAGTGTCATGTAGTCGACATTCACATAACACCACTAGAGGAGAGACAACATACATCTCATCAAAATATCGAACGAATACCAAATTCACATGACTACTAATAGAAAGACTTCTCCCATGTCCTCAGGAACAAAAGTAACTACTCAAAAAGCATAAACATGTTCATAATCAGAGGGGTATTAATATGCATATAGGATCTGAACATATGATCTTCCACCAATTAAACCAACTAGCATCAACTACAAGGAGTAATTAACACTACTAGCAACCTACTAGCACCAATCCCGGACTTGAAGACAAGAATTGGATACAAGAGATGAACTAGGGTTTTGAGATGAGATGGTGCTGATGAAGATGTTGATGGAGATTGCCCTCTCCCGATGAGAGGAGCGTTGGTGATGACGATGGCGATGATTTCCCCCTCCGGGAGGGAAGTTTCCCCGGCAGAATAGCTCCGCCAGAGTCCTAAATTGGTTCCGCCAAGGTTCTGCCTCGTGGCGGCGGAGTTTCGTCCGAGAAGATGGCTTATGATTTTTTTCCCATCGAAAGACTCCATATAGCAGAAGATGGCCACATGAGGGCCACCAGGGGGCCCACGAGGTAGGGGGCACACCCAGGGGGTAGGGCACGCCCCCACCCTCGTGGGCAGGGTGTGGCCCCCCTGGTGAAGTTCTTGCTCTCAGTATTTTTTATATATTTAGAAAACATCTTCCGTGAAGTTTCAGGACTTTTGGAGTTGTGCAGAATAGGTCTCTAATATTTGCTCCTTTTCCAGCCCAGAATCCCAGCTGTCGGCATTCTCCCTCTTTATGTAAACCTTGTAAAATAAGAGAGAATAGGCATAAGTATTGTAACATAATGTGTAATAACATCCCATAATGCAATAAATATCGATATAAAAGCATGATGCAAAATGGACGTATCAGTTACTATGGAAAACAATCGTTTGAGGGGTTTGTTCGGGGTATCTTCACCTCGTCCAGAACCACAATTAGCTACCCCTCAACCTACTGCACCGACTGAAAATATTGAATATGAAATTCCTTCGGGTATGATAGAATAATTGCTAGCTAATCCTTATGCAGGAGATGGAACCGAACATCATGATATGCACTTAATATATGTAGAACCAATTTGTCGATTGTTTAAGCTTGTTGGTTTACCCGGAGATAAAGTTATGAAGAAGGTTTTCCCTATATCTTTGAAGAGAAAAGCATTGGCATGGTATAGGCTATGCGATGATATTGGATCATGGAATTGGAATCGTTTGAAATTAGACTTCCACCAAAAAATTATCCTATGCATCTAGTTCATCGTGATCAGAATTATATACATAATTTTTGGCCTCGTGAAGGAGAAAGTATCGCTCTAGCTTGGGGGAGGGTTAAGTCAATGTTATATTCGTGCCCCAATCATGAGCTCTCAAGAGAAATTATTATTCAGAATTTTTATGCTCGCCTTTCTCGTAATGATCAAACCATGCTTCATACTTATTGTGTTGGTTCTTTTAGGAAGAAGACTATTGAATTCCTGTGGGTTCTTTCGGAAAGAATTAAACGCAGCTCTGAAGATTGGGAACTCGACAAAGGTAAAGAGTTAGGTATTAAACTTGAGTATGATTCTGTTAAATCTTTTATGGACACCGATGTTTTTCAAAAGTTTAGCACTAAATATGGACTTGACTCTGAGATAGTAGGCTCCTTTTGTGAATCATTTGCTACTCATGTTGAACTCCCTAAAGAGAAGTGGTTTAAATATCACCCACCTATTAAAGAAGAAATGAAAGAACCAGTACCAGTTAAAGAAGAAACTATACTTTATAATGTTGATCCAGTTGTTCCTTCTGCTTATATTAGAAACCACCTTTCCCTGTTAGGATAAAGGAACATGCTAAAGTTTCAACTATGGTTAACAAAAGCTATATTAGAACACCTAAACCTGATGAACAAATTAAAGTTGAACATAGTATTGCTATGGTTAAAGATCTCTTGGAAAAGATATGAATGGGCATGTTATTTACTTCTGTGAAGAAGCTGCTAGAATTGCCAAACCTGATAAGAAAGATAAACCTAGACCTCTTGTTGGCATGCATGTCATCTCAGTTAAAATAGGACATCACTGTTATCATGGTTTATGTGACATAGGTGCTAGTGTGAGTGCTATTCCTTATACCTTATATCAAGAAATTATGAAAGAAATAGCACCCGCGGAGATAGAAGAAATAGATGTTACTATTAAACTTGCTAATAGAGACACTATATCACCAATTGGGGTTGTTAGAGATGTTAAAGTCTTGTGTGGGAAAATAAAATACCCTACTGATTTTCTTGTTCTTGGTTCTCCACAAGATGACTTTTGTCCCATTATTTTTGGTAAACCTTTCTTGAACACCGTTAATGCTAAGATAGATTGTGAGAAACAAACTATCGGTGTTAGTTTTGGTAATGAGTCTCATGAGTTTAAATTTTCCAAGTTTAGTAGAAACCTTCATGAAAAAGAATTGCCTAGTAAAGATGAATTAATTGGTATTGCTTCTATTGATGTACCACCTACTGATCGTTTAGAACAATATTGGCTAGACCATGAGAATGATTTTCATATGCATGAAAGAAATGAAATAGATAAATTTTTCTTTGAACAACGTCCTCTACTTAAACACAATTTGCCTATTGAAACTCTAGGAGGTCCTCCTCCACCTAAAGGTGATCCTATGTTTGAATTAAAACAATTGTCAGACACTTTGAAATATGCTTATCTTGATGAAAAGAAGATATATCCTGTTATTATAAGTGCTAACCTTTCAGAACATGAAGAAGAAAGATTATTGAAAGTTCTAAGGAAGCATCGAGCTGCTATTGGATATACTCTTGATGATTTAAATTGCATTAGTACCACTCTATGTCAGCACAAAATCAATATGGAACCTGATGCTAAACCCATTGTTGATCACCAACGTCGGTTAAATCCGAAGATGGAAGAAGTGGTAAGAACGGAAATATTAAAACTTCTGGAAGCAGGTATAATATATCCCATAGCTGATAGTAGATGGGTAAGCCCTATTCATTGTGTTCCTAAGAAAGGAGGTATAACTGTTGTTCCTAATGATAAGAATGAGCTTATTCCCCAAAGAATTGTTACAGGTTATAGAATGGTAATTGATTTTAGAAAGTTAAAGAAAGCAACTAGAAAAGATCATTACCCTTTGCCTTTTATTGATAAAATGCTTGAAAGATTATCTAAGCACACGCAGTTTTGCTTCCTTGATAGATATTCTAGCTTTTCACAAATACATGTTTCTCAACCTGATCAAGAAAAGACCACTTTTACTTGCCCCTTCGGAACCTATGCTTATAGACGCATGCCTTTTGGTTTATGTAATGCACATGCTGCCTTTCAAAGATGTATGACTGCTATATTCTCTAACTTTTGTGAAAAGATTGTTGAGGGTTTCATGGATGATTTTTCTGTTTATGGGAAGTCTTTTGATGATTGTTTAAGCAATCTTGATCGAGTTTTGCAGAGATGTGAACAAACAAATCTTGTCTTGAATTGGGAGAAGTGCCACTTTATGGTTAATGAAGGCATTGTCTTGGGTCATAAAATTTCTGTAAGAGGTATTGAAGTGCACAAAGCTAAGGTTGATGCAATCGAGAAAATGCCATGTCCTAAAGATATAAAAGGTATTCGTAGTTTCTTAGGTCATGCTGGTTTCTATAGGATATTTATCAAAGACTTTCCTAAAATTTCTAGGCCTCTTACTAGTCTCTTGCAGAAGGAGATTCCTTTTTTATGATGATTGTTTAGAAGCCTTTGAAACACTTAAGAAAGCCTTAATTTCTGCACCTATTGTTCAACCACCTGATTGGAACTTGCCTTTTGAAATTATTTGTGATGCTAGTGATTATGTTGTTGATGCTGTTCTAGGACAACGAGTTGATAAGAAACTTAATGTTATTCATTATGCTAGTAAAACTCTAGACAGTGCTCAAACAAATTATGCTACTACTGAAAAAGAATTCTTAGCAGTTGTGTTTGCTTGTGATAAATTTAGACCTTATATTGTTGATTCCAAAGTAACTGTTCACACAGACCATGATGTTATTAAATATCTTATGAAAAAGAAAGATGCTAAACCTAGACTTATTCGATGGGTTCTCTTATTACAAGAATTTGATTTACATAACATTGATAGAAAAGGAGCTGAGAACCAGTTGCTGATAATTTGTCTAGGCTTGAAAATGTGCTTGATGACCCACTACCTATTGATGACAGTTTTCCTGATGAGCAGTTAACTGCAATAAAAGTTTCTCATAGTACTCCTTGGTATGCTGATTATGCTAATTACATTGTTGCTAAATATTTACCACCTAGCTTTACATCCCAACAAAAGAAAAAATTCTTCTATGATTTAAGACATTACTTTTGGGATGACCCACATCTTTATAAAGAAGGAGTAGATGGTATTATTAGACATTGTGTACCTGAGCATGAACAGGGCAAATCCTACGGAAATGTCACTCTGAGGCTTATGAAGGGCATCATGCTGGAGATAGAATTGCTCACAAGGTATTGCAATCTAGATTTTATTGGCCTAGTCTCTTCAAGGATGCCCGTAAGTTCGTCTTATCATGCGATGGATGTCAAAGAATAGGTAATATTGGTAAGCGTCAAGAAATGCCTATGAATTATTCACTTGCCGTTGAACCATTTGATGTTTGGGGATTTGATTACATGGGACCTTTTCCTTCCTCCAATGGGTATACACATATTTTGGTTGATGTTGATTATGTTACTAAATGGGTAGAAGCTATTCCAACTACTAGTGGTGATCACAACACCTCTATTAAAATGCTTAAGGAAGTTATTTTCCCAAGGTTTGGAGTCCCTAGATATTTAATGACTGATGGTGGTTCACACTTTATTCATGGTGCTTTCCGTAAAATGCTTGCCAAGTATGATGTTAACCATAGAATTGCATCACCCTATCATCCTCAGTCTAGTGGTCAAGTTGAACTTAGCAACAGAGAAATAAAATTAATTTTGCAAAAGACTGTCAATAGGTCTAGGAAGAATTGGTCTAAGAAATTCGATGATGCACTTTGGGCTTATAGAACAACATATAAAAATCATATGGGTATGTCTCCTTATAAAATGGTTTATGGAAAAGCTTGTCATTTGCCTCTTGAGTTAGAACATAAAGCATATTGGGCAATCAAAGAACTTAATTATGATTTCAAACTTGCTGGTGAAAAGAGGTTATTTGATATTAGCTCATTAGATGAATGGAGAACCCAAGCTTATGAAAATGCAAAATTATTTAAAGAAAAAGTTAAAAGATGGCATGACAAAAGAATTCAAAAGCGCGAGTTTAAAGTCGGAGAATATGTTCTTTTGAACAACTCTTGTTTCAGATTCTTTGCAGGAAAACTCCTCTCAAAATGGGAAGGCCCATACGTTATCGAGGAGGTTTACCGGTCTGGAGCCATCAAAATAAATAATTCCGAAGGTACTAACACGAAGGTTGTCAATGGGCAACGAATAAAGCATTATATCTCAGGTACGCCTATTAATGTTGAAAGTAATATTATCCAAACTATGACACCAGAAGAACATATAAAAGAGTCCTTCTGGAACACTCCAGAATCGTGAAAATAAGGAGGTACGTGATTCGGTAAGAAACAGACTCCGAAAAATCTGCAAATTTTTTTTATCAGTTTTGGAATATTTTAGAATTTTGGGAATAAAGAAACTTCCAGGAAGCGTCCCCTGGTGGGCACAAGACACCAGGGCGCGCTAGGTTTGCCTGGCGCACCCAGGTGGGTTGTGCCCACCCGGGACACCTTCCGTACTCCATTTTTCTACCATATACTTGTCCTCCAAGATAAAAAATCTATATATACTCCCCAAACCTGTTGATCACCATATCGCAGAGAAATCCCTGTTCTCTTTTCTTGTTGTTTTCTGTCATATCTGTTGGGCCAGACATCATGTCTTCTTCTAAAGGAAATATGCCCTAGAGGCAATAATAAAGTTGTTATTTATATTTCATTGTATCATGATAAATGTTTATTATTAATGCTAGAATTATATTAACCGGAAACTTGATACATTTGTGAATACATAGACAAACAGAGTGTCCCTAGTATGCCTCTACTTGACTAGCTCATTAACCAAAGATGGTTAAGTTTCCTAGCCATAGACATGTGTTGTCATTTGATGAACGGGATCACATCATTAGAGAGAATGATGTGATGGAGAAGACCCATCTGTTAGCTTAGCACTATGATCGTTTAGTTTGTTGCTATTGCTTTCTTCATGACTTATACATGTTCCTATGACTATGAGATTATGCAACTCCCGAATACCGGAGGAACACTTAGTGTGCTATCAAATGTCACAACGTAACTGGGTGATTATAAAGATGCTCTACAGGTGTCTCCGATGGTGTTTGTTGAGTTGGCATAGATCGAGATTAGGATTTGTCACTCCGATTGTCGGAGAGGTATCTCAGGGCTCTCTCGGTAATGCTCATCACTATAAGCCTTGCAGGCAATGTTACTAAAGAGTTAGTTACGGGATGATGCATTACAGAATTAGTAAAGAGACTTGCCGGTAACGAGATTGAACTAGGTATGAGGATACCAACGATCGAATCTCGGGCAAGTAACATACCGATGACAAAGGGAACAACATATGTTGTTATGCGGTTTGACCGATAAAGATCTTCGTAGAATATTTAGGAACCAATATGAGCATCCAGGTTCAGCTATTGGTTATTGATCGAAAGTGAGTCTCAGTCATGTCTACATAGTTCTCAAACCCGTAGGGTCCGCACGCTTAACGTTCGATGACGATCGGTATTATGAGTTTATGTGTTTTGATGTATCGAAGGTAGTTCGGAGTCCCGGATGTGATCACGGACATGACGAGGAGTCTCGAAATGGTCGAGACATAAATATTGATATATTGGAAGGCTATGTTTGGACACTGGAATGGTTCTGGATGAGTTCGGGCATTTTCTGGAGTACTGGGAGGTTACGGAACCCCCCCGGGTGTCAATAGACCTTAATGGGTCCTAGTGGAGAAAGAGGGCAGCAGGAAAGTGGTGGGGCGCGCCCCCCCTAGGCCCAAACCGAATTGGTTTATGGTTTGGGGGCCGGCCCCCCTTTCCTTCTCCTCTCCTCCTCCTTCCTCCTTCTCCTAGTAGGAATAGGAAGGGGGGCAAACCTACTTGGAGTAGGATTGCCCCCCCCCCCCTTGGGCGCGCCTCCTCCTAGGCCGACCCTCTCCTCCTCCCCCTTTATATACGGGGAGGGGGGCACCCCATAGACACACAAGTTGATTGTTTAGCTGTGTGTGGTGCCCCCTCCACAGAATTCCACCTCGGTCATATCATTGTAGTGCTTAGGCGAAGCCCTGCGTCAGTAACTTCATCATCACCGTCATCACGTCGTCGTGCTAACGAAACTCTCCCTCGGCCTCAGCTGGATCAAGAGTACGAGGGATGTCACCGAGCTGAACGTGTGCAGATCACGGAGGTGTCATGCATTCGGTACTTGATCGGTTGGATCGTAAGACGTTCGACTACATCAACCACGTTTCATAACGCTCTGCTTTAGGTCTACGAGGGTACGTAGACGTACTCTCCCCCTCTCGTTGCTATGCATCTCCTAGATAGATCTTGCGTGATCGTAGGAATTTTTTTGAAATACTGCATTCTCCAACATCTTCTTCCTACAACAACGTGGAAGAGGATGCTTGGTTGATGAAGATCGAGTTGAAGAGAGAAGAGCCCACGGGAGCTATCGGAGGAGATGAGAGCAATGAGGTTACCGTAGACCAGCCTCCGGTCTTCGAACAAGCACTGCCAACTGACGAGGAGGAGGAAGACATCCTTAAACCTTACCTTACTCATGTTACTCCTGCTGGGATTGAAGCCTTTTGCATCATTGAAATAGTTTGCATACAAAATAAGTATCTCACTCATGAGAATATTTTGCATCAAGAACACATCACCCACCTCCGGAGCATCATCCGTCGATTGGAGAATCTTTTGATCCTTAAAGATAGGATCTCTTCACCACCATCACCTTTTTCCCACCAAAGGAGAATTGAGTATCGGGTATGGGCACTCCCCTTGGCTTCCGCCAAGCTTGGGGGAGGTGCCTCGATATCGTATCATCCCACTATCTTTTGCTTTTACTTATTTTAGTTTGATCTTTTGCTTTAGTTGAATAAAAGTTTAGTTCGATCCTTTCTTCGTCGAGAGTTTGCTTAGTGATGTAATCGTGTGCAAGTTATATAATAAAGTTAGTATGAGTTTACTTTCATGTTGCAAATAAGAGAAAGAAATAAGCAAGGAAGCAAATAAAAGAATGGAAATAAATAAATAAAATATTATATACTAATCCTATGGTAGGTGATGGCACCACATAAGGAAAAGTATAAGTAGAAAATTTTATTAGAGATTGACAAACATAGCATTAGTCAATGATGCAACTCATGAAAGAATTAATAAGGGAAGAGAAGATTCCAATATAAATATACTACTATCCTAGAAATCTTTTGTGATTGTGAGCCCTCATCAAAATATTATATGCCAATTGACGTTGGACAAGGAAGACAACTTAATGATTTATGTTTGTTCATATTCACATAGAAGTCATATTGTCATAGATCTTTAACATGTGGTGCTTGCCCCCTATATTTGCTAGCCAAAAACTTCACACAAAGTAGAGATACTACTTTTGCATCCAAAAATCCTTAAACCCAAATCTTATCAAGTGTCCACCATACCTACTGTTGGGGATATTACTACTGGACGTAAACCAGCCAGGGGTAGCCGGATTAACCCTATGAAGATTAGAAGCCCATGAAGACATAAGAATGATGGCGCTTTATGAAGGCCCAAGGCCCAGAGGCGAGTTAAGGCCTGTAGATGTAAACCGACCTTGTTATGTAACTTGCATTGTAAGATAGGAAGGATAGAGACCGAACCGGACACGTTTATGATCCGGCTTCGGGACTCTGTAAACCGGCGGGCATCAACATATGTATATAAAGGGACGACCCGACAGTGGTTGAGGGGCAACAGACAACAACTCGAGAGCCAGAAAAAGCGGATTCACTCCCTGGCCTTCGAAACCCCAGCAATACCAATCAAAACTAGACGTAGGCCTTTACCTTCAACGAAGGGGCCGAACTAGTATAAACTCCCCGTGTCCCCTTGTCCGGTTTAACCCCTTTAAGCTAACCCGTTGCGATGGCTCCACGACTAAGTCCTTTCACAAGGACACTGTTGTGACAAACCCACGACAGTTGGCGCCCACCGTGGGGCCATCGCACGATGGTTTCGAGTTCTTGAAGGGCAGCTTTGATGGACTCAAGGGATACACTATGGGCCGAATGACGAAGAGTCGTCGTGGCAAGCTCTACATCGACAACACAGGATGGGGTCCCGAGGCCGATTCACTCGAATACGGATACCTGATCCCCTTTGGTGGGATTCACGTCTTCATCGGCAAGATTGGCGAACTGGCCCCTGAGCCGGACATCTGCACCGACGTCATCGAGACGGCTCAGCGTGCAAGCCCTTCGCCGGTTCAGCCCGTGGCGAAGCATGTTTTCGTAGGCATCATACATGGAGTAGAATACAAGGACGGACCGGCGTCCGATGGAGAAACTATTGTCTGTTCCAACGACGAGTCTTCTGGAAAGACTGAATCGCTCTATCAGTTGCAGGATGGCTGGATTAGCGAAGGATCCGAGGGCAACAGTATTCCGGACTTCCCTGATCTGCCAAACCGGGCCGCTATCTTCATGGCCGGTACACAGTCGGCGCCTCATTCATCAGCTGCCGCGGCAATACTCTCCGGTTCAACAACGGCCACGCCGGCAGGGGCAGGAAGCTCTACGCTGCCTCCGGCTCAAGTCATGTCTGACTTGTTCGACGCTTTGGCAACATTGATGGCCGCAAAGGTGGATGCAGCAGCCCGGGATCAGCACAACGTGGAGATTGCAAAGGTAAAGGATTAGATAGTTCAGGCTAAGGCGGACCTAGCGGCAGAGAATGCTAGGATGGCTACAGAATGGGCTGAGTTGGAAGCTCAGGCCTACCGGATTAGGCTTGACCAGAACGCTTCTGAAGAAGTCATGAGAAGAAGGTACCGATCGCATCTCCCGTCGGGCTATGAGCCACGAAATCTCTTCAACATGCCAGGAGCAGGAACTAGTAACCAACCAATATTAAACCGGACAGAGGCGCCAGGAATAGGAGCGTCGGTTCAGCCGCGCATGATGGATCCGCCTCGTCAGAATAACATTGTACCGCAATATGTTCCAACACCTCCCGGGCATTACTCCAACCCGTTGGACAACATAGTGGTCACCGCTTCATGATTGGCAGCTCTCCCAACCGACGGCGAGTCATCAGTTGCGGTTGAAGCACGACAAGCCAGAGATCTCCTTCAAATAGCCCTAAATCAGCAGCAGGCATATTCGCATAGTCGTGAGAGGATTCATTCCACCCCATGTCCAAGCCGGAGCTACAACAGGCATGTAGAGGATGAACCAGCCGTGTCAAGCAGTGCGCGTCGCCGTAACTCGCCGCGAGGACACAACCCGGCAGGGGGCGGTGCCAATGCACAGGACGTAGTGGATCATGGTCGTGCACGTCGGGAGGCCGAGTTAGCGGCCCTACACGGGGCCCGTCAACCTACTCCGGTTTGTCCCACCGCTTCAGTCGAACCAGGGGTAGTGTTCAGTTCCTTGGAAGTGTCGTGCCTTACCCCCGCTTTGCATAATGTGAGATTACCCAAAGACTTCAAGGGACCTCGTAAGGTACCCAATTATACCGCCGATCTACAGCCAGAAGCATGGGTTGAAAGCTATGAGATGGCGATGGAGATGCTAGATGTGGATGAAGCGGTATGTGCTAAATACTTCACCATGATGTTGGAAGGAACAGCTTGTACTTGGTTGAAGAGCTTACCAACTAACTCTATTGGATCATGGGCCGAATTGAAGCACCGGTTTATCCAGAACTTCAAGGATACTTGTAAGCAGCCCATGTCAATCGTGGATCTGGCCGCTTGTGTCCAAGAGGAGGGGGAGTCCACGACCCATTGGGTCAAGCGGGTCTCAGCGATTTTGCATTCATCGGATCGTATCAATGCCATGAAACATAGCTCTTCTTCGGCCTTACTATACTTGAGCCATAGGCTCTTCATATGTACATATTTATGACGATGTATATATTATATAATGAACTGGAGCCTCTATTAAAGCGGGGTATTTGTTCTTTTTACATCATGTGTGTGCTTACAAGAGTTTCTACTGACAAAGTGGAGCTTTTTGTTAAACCAGTCTCTGCAGCTGCATGAATATAAAGAAAATCACTAGGGGGCTTGGTCCTATCTGAACCATAGCTACACCTCTTGATCGGTTTGAAACCACAAAGGGATATCACTAGGGGGCTTGGTTGTTATCACACCATAGCTACACCTCTTGATAGGCGTTTAGCCACAAAGGAAATTATGTGGGGCCAAAGAGAGTGTTGCACAAAGCACAAACTCAAACATGGGCACCCACTAAGCACAGCTCACAAAGTTACTTGGGGGCTTTTTGTGCAAAGCAACAAAGAGTTTGAAAGGACCCTTGTAATTGGCTATCAAGCCACGGCTTGGAAGCCTGGTGTATTCACCTAAAACCCCGGGTTAACCTGTCTTCATCAAGTAAGCCACTCCTGTCCAGGTAATCCTGGTATGACCCGTCGAACGTTTGACAAGTCAATCTTATATAGACCCTGAACTTGTCAAAGTTAAAACGACGATTGGTTAATTGGAGGCCCATCTTAAAAGGCTTTGTTAAATGGTTTAACTCAGAGGCCTGGCAGCCCATGAAAAGCCTCGATTTGGAGCCCGGCAGCTCGTAAAAAGCCTTGTATATTTCTTTTTTGACTCTTATTTGTTAAGTTTTTTGACTTTATAGAGGTTCATAATGTCTTCTGACAAACCGGTGTCCTTGACCCAGCTTGGCTCTCAACTACAAGTTGTCAGTACATGATCAGTTATAAACCGGTGTTCGTTACCCCGATCTGGTTTTGACTAACAAGTCGCCAGTGTTATATGGAAAACCCGATGTTCATTATATACCGGTGCGGTTTATTATCATAATCCGGCGAATTAAGGACGGAGTTATCACTACTCCGGATTGGTGTTTACACCTTTACTATACAAGCAGTTGGTCAGCCAATGAGATATGTTACACATGTTATTTTTATATACAAACTTTGATTATCCATCCAAGTATTGTCTATTCTTGGGCATCATGACCCGTCCAGTGGTAAACCACTAGGACACATTTCACGTTCTTGTATCCAGGAACACAATTCATATGAGTTAAGCATAAATAGATCCCAAAAGGTGGAGCAAGTTTTCACATTGTCAAAGCGTCACAAAACATGCTCGATGGCATGATAGATAAAGGAGTTTTTGCTATCCTATTACATGAAGCTTTCAAACGGCTCCAATTGAATAGTTGTTTTTAAGCATTGGCACACAGTAGCTGGTAAACCGGCGGCCGGTTTAAGATGCTTCGTTTGGACGGTTTGATGGTTGAGGGTCAGTTGGTGCGATCACTTCTTCTTCATCCCTCCCCAGACGCTGGAAATCAACCATCGACCAATCGATTCTAGTTAACGCTTGAAACACAGCCTCTTCATGGATAAGGCTGGAAGGGTTAATATCAGGAGCGTAGGTATGCTTACGAATTGGAGGTACAAGTTATTCGACTTCATGGATTTCGGCAGGTTGTCTCTTCCCTTCAGCGTCATAAGCCGGTTGGAAATGAGACAAGTCTGTGTCCTCTGCCAGCTTGCTAGCTATTTGTCGCATTTCTTTGGTCAGCCTTCGGAGGTCATAATTGTCGAAGTTTGAACCGTCCTCTTTCACACATGGATATCCTTTGATGATGTCCTCCGCTTCAAGATCTGGAATCCATGCCTTGGCTCGGATTAGTGCGGTTAATGCTCCTGCTCTTGTAGCTGCCTTCTTCGGTTCGGTAATCCGGGATGGTAACATGGCCAGCTTCTCAAGAGTTTCCTTTATCAGTGATGGCGCCAGTTTATTGTAAGCCACAGTACAAACCGCATGCTGGGACCCAGAGTACAGCTGTTCAATAAGGGTATAAGCCGCTTTAAGCTTCATCCGCATATCTGTGCCTAGATGAGCAATACGAGTGCCTGTTACGGTTCAAAATCAGCGTTCTGGTCAATGATAAGGTTTCATGAATTGGACAAACTACATAAAGAGATACTTACCAAAGATAGCGGAAGTCATGGCGTTTATTTGCCGTTTCAACCCAGTTAGTTCATCCACAACTGGTTTCAGGGCCGCTTCAGTGTCTTCAGCTCTTTTGGTTAAACTGGTTTTCTCGGTTTCCCAATCAACACGATCTTTATTAAAAGACTCTTTCAACTTTTCCATCGCTGCCAAGGCTTTGGTCAGCTCCTCTTTAGCTTTCGCGGCTTCTGCTTGTTGGGACTTCACATTCTCTTGCAAATCAGCAGTCTGGGCATCTCTATTGCTTAGTTTGGCCTACAACAAGGAAGAAATGTCAAACAACAGGATATATATTTTCTAAAGTACAAAGCGTATAACAAGTTATGCACTTCGTACTTGGGGGCTAATGACTATTTGCGCTGATTCACTACATCTTTTACAAAGTCTCCAGAACAATGCAAGCATTATCCTTGACACTTGGGGGCTAATGTACATCTGTTCAAAATGGATGTATGGATTAAAACCCGGATTACCTTGTAAAGCTAAACCGGCCTTTGGGGGCTACGTGGAGGAAAGCTATATCATTACATTGGTAAAGTATCGGCCTTGGTTTTCACTAAGGGCCTAACATTTTGAGGGTCAGTGGGAAAGACTTAAAGTATTACAAAGACTGGGTTCATGATTAATATCATAAAATGGCCCTTGGGGGCTACTTGGGCTGGTATTTCAACTTTGGAATTAAGAAGTAAAGGGAGATCAAAATACCTCATAGTGTTCCTTCATCAAATTCACCAAACCGGCTTCATAGTCACGGTTTGAGTGCAGACGGTTTAAGAAGCCGGAGTGAAGCTCTTCAGCGTTGAGATGGGCTAAGTCAGTACTCCATTTGCCCTTCTCCCTAGCAGCACGCTCTTCTTTGGCACTATGTTGGGCCAAAATTACGGGATGGCCGGGAGAGCTGTGGCCCATACCAGTAACAATAACATCATCTCCTTGGCCTTCAGTGGTTTTTGCGGGTGATGACGGAGTTTCAGTATCTCTCATTGGACTAGCCCGGTTTGGAGCTGCCGGTTCAGTGTCAGGCACGGCAGGGTCAGCTTCTGGTGGTTCATCAGTATTCCGATCTTGAAGGGGCGGTTCATCAGCGGTGGTTTCAGGATGAGGACCCTCCGGTTCACGAGTTTGGTCCGGTTCACCTCTCTGCTCTTCTTCAAAAACTGCCTGGTCTTCTGACGGATTGTTGACCCGAGCTTTCTTGTTGGGTCTGGCTTTGGCTCTGCAAATAAATTAAAAGAGGGTTAGCATCTTATTCAAGATTTGTAATGCATTGGAAGAAAGAGTTTGAAAACTTACCCAGCAACAGTTTTTAGAGGAGGGAGCTGGGTTGCTGTCGACTCACCAGAGGATGAGGGAGGTGTCACCTGATAATTTGAATCGGACGGATTAAGAGGTTGTCTGAAATAACCTGCCTTGGGATAAGAATGGTCAGAAGTGGAAGAGACCTCAGACCGGTGCTTCCGAGCCGGGGTATCAGGTAAACCGGCCGAAGTGACCTGTTGGCCACTGTGCCGGGTTGTCCGACGAGCTTCATGCTGCTGTGTCTTCAAAATAAATGTTGGGTCCAAGTAAGCAAGAGGATGAGAAAAGCTTACTTTCCGGACTGCTTGACGGGTTTTTTGTGTTGGCATAGAGTCTGAACCAGAGGAAAGGGTAATTACCTCTACATCATCAGCTTGGCTGCCTTCTACGTCCTCCTGATAAACATCATTGTTAATGAGGTGCATGAAAAGGGAGCCAAGTGAGTCAAGTTCTACCTCAACTTTCGGATCATCAGCATCGTCATCAAGTTCCAAGTTGATCCGGTCAGCCGTTTTCCGCTTTGAGGTTCGCTTGACGGCTATGGTTTTGGGACGAGATGGCTTGGCCGCTTTATCCCCGGTTGTCTTCACTACTTTATCTACGGATTTCCATTTCCAGAAGGGATCATCACCCTATTCATACATAAACAGAAGAAGGATTACAAGTTGAAACAAGTTAAAGACATCAAAGATGAAAAGGAAGTATAGTGCTTACAGCAGGCGGGTTGTTCTTGGTATAGAAGGGGTTTAAGCCGGTTTGACTACAGACTGATTTCGATTCATTCAAAATTTTCTTTACGCTTTTAGTGACCTCTTCATCGGTCACCTGAATGTTGATATGGCGTTGAGGGTCTTCAACATCACCGGTGTACTCACACATTAAACCGGGGCGCCGGCTTAGCGGCAAGATGCTCCAAGATATCCAACAGCGCACGAAATCGACGCTTGTTAAACCATTGGCCATAAAAGCCCGGAGCTTGGCAAGTTGAGGGGCATACTTGGCCCGTTCTGCATAACTTAAGCGTTGCGGCATTGGATGGGTGTTGGAAAGCCGGTGATCACGATAGCCTGGAAGGGGATTTTCATCTTCAGGAGAAGTATCTCTGCAGTAAAACCAAGTCTGGTTCCATTCCTTAGGATGGTTGTGCAGTTTGGCATGAGGGAATTCAACTTCCTTCCGTTTTTGAATAGAAACACCACCAAGTTCAGTGTTGGGACCATTTATAAATTCTGTGCGCCGGTTCAGATGAAAGAAGTCCCGGAACAGTTCACCAGTCGGTTCTTCTTGTAAATACACTTCACAGAAGACCTGGAAGTTGCATAGATTGGACACCGAGTTGGGTCCGATATCCTGAGGATGGAGTTGGAAACTGGCAAGCACATCTCGGTAGAACTTTGCCCCTGACGGTTTGAAACCACGGCCTATGTGGTCGACAAAGACCACAACCTTGCCCTGCCTTGGGGTTGGAGGATTTTCTGTTCCTGGAACTCGCCATCGGATTTCAGTTTTCTTAGGCAAAGTGCCAATGCTGACCATCCCGTTCAACTGTTCCTCGGTGACCCGGGAACGAGCCCAATTGCAAGCGGCAAACTGTTTGGCCATTGTGAAACAAAAAGCTGGAAAAGAAATGCCGGTTTACAAATCATTCACGGTGGTATACAAGATGCAGTGGAATAAAGATATATAGGTATGTGAAATTGCATAAACCGGAGACAAATACAATAGTGAATGGCAAGGTCATATCAAGGGCATAAATGTGTTGTTAAACCGGACTATTGTAATCAACATAAAGAAGGTTTGCCGGTTTACTAGGGGACTAATGGTATGAGATAGATTGTTTTTGCAAAGGTAAACCGCCTATAGAGGATACAGATCTAAGGCGAAAAGGGCTAAGTAAGGAAAAACAAGTTTCACAGGATCACATGGGAATTTTGGATCTACCGAAGACAGAAAGGCAAAAATATTCTGACCTAATAAGAGTAGGACCCGAAACAGTTTATGAAGGACTAGATCAGTTTTTTGGCGCATAAGGGTTTATGGTGGTAACAAAAGATTAGCCACGGCAAGAGATACGTCAAGCATGAAGTGTCCATCTATAGACTAAGGAGGAACAAGGAAGAACAGCACCGAAACACTGATGAACTTTAGAGAACCGCGAAGAACAAGGAAACCCTAGATAGATCTACAAGGGGGGAAAGAAAAAGACTTACAGTGATTGTTGAAGTAACTAAGGAACGCCGCAGTTTTCTGATAACGGTCAGGTTGATGCAGCGACCTTTGTCGAGGCAGAGGAGAAGCTCGGTCACGGCGGCGGCGCTCAGGGGCAGAGAGGTCGCGAGGAGGAAGAAGCGAAGGAGACAAAGGGGGAAATAATAAAGACCCATGGCCCTATTTATAAGGCGAAGCAATAAAGCGACAAGTGCGGGAATTGAGGAGCTCAAAAATGGATAGTTAATAATGATGTCGCCTCGATGACTGGATATGTATTAATGAAGAGAATCTTCAGCCTCAACGGATAGATGACGTCAGGACAGTTTATCATAATCCTGGAGTATGACGTCACGACGGTTTACAAAATCAAGGTGAAGATGCAAAGGAGGAATTTTTCTAAGTATTGAAGATTGACATGAACAAGTTCAAGCCAATCTAGGGCCTAATGTTGGGGATATTACTACTGGACGTAAACCGGCCAGGGGTAGCCGGATTAACCTTATGAAGATTAGAAGCCCATGAAGGCATAAGAATGATGGTGCTTTATGAAGGCCCAAGGCCCAGAGGCGAGTTAAGGCATGTAGATGTAAACCGACCTTGTTATGTAACTTGCATTGTAAGATAGGAAGGATAGAGACCGAACCGGACACATTTATGTTCCGGCTTCGGGACTCTGTAAACCGGCGGGCGTCAACCTATGTATATAAAGGGACGACCCGACAGCGGTTGAGGGACAACATACAACAACTCGAGAACCAGAAAAAGCGGATTCGCTCCCTGGCCTTCGAAACCCCAGCAATACCAATCACAACTAGATGTAGGCCTTTACCTTTAACGAAGGGGCCGAACTAGTATAAACTCCCCGTGTCCCCTTGTCCGGTTTAACCCCTTTAAGCTAACCCGTTGTGATGGCTCCATGACTAAGTCCTTTCACAAGGACATCTGCCGTGACAAACCCACGACACCTACCTAGGGATTGACCAAGATCCCTCAAGTAAGTTATCATCGGTGCAAAAAGGCAATAAAATTGCTTCTAAAAGTGTGAGATCATTTAGTGTAAGAGAAAATTGAGTGTTGCACGAACTTGTGATGGTGAAGAATAAAAGTGACAGACTGCATAATAAAGGTCGCCATCACAATGGGCAATGTAACGTGATGTTCTTTTGCACTAAGGGATTGAGCATACAAACAAATAAGCGCATGGCAACCTCCGCTTCCCTCTACGAAGGGCCTATATTTGACTTTTATGTATTTACTTTTATGCAAGAGTCAAAGTTTTTCTCTCTATTCCTTTTATTTTTCTCATTTGGCAAGCATCATATGGTGAGGAAAGATCTAGGCACATATGTCCAGTTGAATATGGGCCGCATGAGTTATTATTGTTGACATCACCCTTGAGGTGAGTATGTTGGGAGGCGAAACCATAAGCCCCTATCTTTCTATGTGTCCGGTTGAAATGTTTTGCTCATGGGTACGAGGTGAGTGTTAGCAATCATAGAAGACTATATGATGGTTGAGTATGTGGACTTTCCTAAAGGCTCTGACACGTGACTCTTCCTGAAAAGATGATGAATTGTAGTTGCAAAGTTGAGTGAGAACATAGTTTGTTGGTTTCTAATAGAGTTTTTGCGTTATACTTCGATTGTGTGATGAACTATTACTTATTCATGAGAAGTATATGATAAAAGTTCTATGATAAAAGTCCTATGTTTAATTTGTTGTTATAATAATTAACATGATGTTTCTATGTTCTTATTTTGTTTTTATCGACACCTCTCTCTCAAAGCATGTGGACATGTTTTTGATTTCGGTTTTCGCTTGAGGACAAGCGAAGTATAAGCTTGGGTGAGTTGATACGTCCATTTTGCATCATGTTTTTTTACTGTTATTTATAATATATTTTATCCATAATAATGCTTTTTGGAGTAATTCTAATGCCTTTTCTCTCATAATTTGCAAGGCACACACCAAGAGGGAGAATTCTGGCAGCTGGAAATCTGGACCTGGAAAAGCTACGTCAGGCCATCTATTCTGCACAACTCCAAACAAGCTGAAACTTCATGGGGTTTTTTATGGATTATTTAAGAATTATTGGAGCAAATAACTACCAGAGGGGGCCCACCAAGTGGGCACAACCCACCTGGGTGCCCAGGCAGCCCAGGCGCGCCCTTGTGGGTTGTGCCCTCCCCGGCCCACCTCCGGTGCCCATCTTTTGGTATATAAGTCATTTGACCTAGAAAAAATAAGGGGAGAACTTTCAGGATGAAGCGCCGCCGCCTCGAGGCGAAACTTGGGCAGGAGCACTTTTGCCCTCCGGCAGAGCGATTTCGCCGGGGAAACTTCCCTACCAGAGGGGGAAATCATCGTCATCATCATCACCAACAACTCTCCCATCTTGGGGAGGGCAATCTCCATCAACATCTTCAACAACACCATCTCCTCTCAAACCCTAGTTCATCTCTTGTGTTCAATCTTGTTACCGGAACTATAGGTTGATACTTGTGGGTGGCTAGTAGTGTTGATTACATCTTGTAGTTGATTACTATATGGTTTATTTGGTGGAAGATTATATGTTCAGATCCAATATGCTATTTAATACCCCTCTCTTCATGAGCATGTTTAGCATTTGTGAGTAGTTACCTTTGTTCTCGAGGTCACTGGAGAAATCATGTTGCAAGTAATCATGTGAATTTGATATGTGTTCGATATTTTGATAGTATGTATGTTGTGATTCCCTTAGTGGTGTCATGTGAATGTCGACTACATGACACTTCACCATATTTGGGCCTAAGGGAATGCATTATGGAGTAGCAATTAGATGATGGGTTGCGAGAGTGACAGAAACTTAAACCCTAGTTTATGCGCTATTCCGTAAGGGACCGATTGGATCCAAAAGTTTAATGCTATGGTTAGAATTTATTCTTAATACTTTTCTTGTAGTTGTGGATGCTTGCGGGAGGGTTAATCATAAGTAGGAGGTTTGTTGAAGTAAGAACAACACCTAAGCATTGGTCCACCCACATATCAAATTATCAAAGTAGCAAACACAAATCGAACCAACATGATGAAAGTGACTAGATGAAATTTCCATGTACCCTCAAGAACGCTTTGCTTATCATAAGAGACCGTTTTGGCCTGTCCTTTGCCTCAAAAGGATTGGGCTACCTTGCTGCACTTTTGTTATTACTATCGTTACTTGCTTGTTACAAATTATCTTGCTATCAAACTGCTCTGCTACTTACAATTTCAGCACTTGCAGACATTACCTTACTGAAAACTACTTCTCATTTCCTTCTGCTCCTCGTTGGGTTCGACACTCTTACTTATCGAAAAGAGCTACAATTGATCCCCTATACTTGTGGGTCATTAATAGGGCACACCCACTGGGTGTTCATATTCCAGTGGGGGCACGCTGAGTGCATCCACTGGGTGTAGTCCCTGAGGCTCCTGTTGACTGGAATCAGTCGACATGAGTCTTTGGACTTATTCTTCTTTTGTCGCTTTCATTCGGGATCTTGCCAGAGCGTTTCCGAGTGATCACGATCCAGTGGGGCACGCTGATTGCACCCACTGGGTGTAGTCCCCGAGGCTACTGCTGACTGGATGCAGTCGGTGGTAGTCTTAGAACTGTAGCAGTTTTGCCCTGTGGTTGTTTGCCATTTTTTAGCTTGACACGAGTCACTTTTCGGTGGGGGCACGCTGAGTGCACCCACTGGGTGTAGTCCCCGAGACGGTTATCAATTGCGGGCAATTGATAGCGGTCTTTAGAACTGTCCCTTGGCACTCGGGGCGCTCGGCAACACTCACGTATTGTTCAGACAGTAGGTAGGATTCTTCATTACTGACTTGGAAGTTAGCCAAATGAAAGTAGATCAGTGTGTTGTTGCCCTCTATCTTGTTCATTGCTGACTCGATGGTCAGAGGGTACTTGAGGATCTGGTACTGGTCAAGCTTGTTCCTCCCGTGGGCATGGTCGACTCGGTAGTAAGAGGGTACTTGAGGATCTGGTACTGGTCCGGCTTGTTTCTCTCGATGGTGTACGACCGAGTGGTAGTGAGAGGGTACTTAAATATCTGGTACTGGTCCAGCTTGTTCCTCTCGGTGGAACACGGCCGAGTGCTAATGGATCAGAACTTTGGTTTTTTCCTTTAAGGCCCTGTTTGTTTGGGCTTTTGCTTCTGTTTTTTGCAGATTTTCCACTTTGGCTAAAAAACCATAAAAACTCCTAAATAGGTGTTTTTGGAGCTTTTATGGCTTTTGGAGCTCAAATAGATTATATTGATTCATCAAAAGCCAAAAAAGCTTCAAAAGCACCTACTTAGAAGCTTTTATGACTTTTAGGCCAAAGTGAAAAAGCTGTAAAAGCTGAAGCAAAAGCTTAAACAAACAGGGCCTTAAAGGTACAACTGGCAAATATTCCTCACGATCTTTTCCATTGGTGATATTTTACAACATGTAGAGACGGAGATCATCACTCAAATATACCATGCATGAAGTTACTCATGGTTAGGTGTCGTAGTACAATTGTAGTCTTCGCAGGTAACGATTGGAGATTGTGAAAATATCACCATTGTAGTACTCACAATTCGAGGCAGCGAGGTGATCCGCCAAGTCATGACACTGAAGCACAATGTCTTACGTGCAAGCCCAGAGTGTGAGGGCGTCACCGGTTCACTCACAAGTTCACGACGGTCATCCTCTAGTGCCTTGGGTCAAAAAGGTTGCACAAAATGTATATTCCAATAAGTGATCATTGTCGCTATGTAAATGAGCAATTTGACGACGAAAATCTTAGCGTCTTTGCGTCAAAAAGTTTCACAAAATGTATAATCCAATAAATGATCATTGTCGCTTATGTAAATGAACAATTTGACGACAAAAATGTTAGCATCTTTGGGTCAAAAGGTTGCATAAAAAGGTATGTATTCAATAAATGATCGCCGTCGCTTACGTCAATGAGCAATTCGACGACATAAATGTTTATGATGTGAATACAAATAGCGTAAATACCCACCATCTCTCATATTTAAAATGAAGATGGGTCGAGCCTTCGAGTTTGCCAAGAAAATAATTTCTTTTTATTTTGACATCATACTTTGCCCCTGATGCGGCGGGTGCCTTGCATTAGTTTTTCTCAAAGTTTTTCCTCTTCGTTTTCGCCACTGTGAAAAAATCATGATGTACAGGACGATATTTTTCTTAAGAAAAAGTAAGCAGAACTTGATGAGAAACTAGCACTGCAGCAAGTCTGTTCATGACGTACTATTTTTCTTATTGCAGGAGGATGTATTAGTTGACGTGTAATTCTCTGCTGCCATCACTCCCCCGGACTCTCGCTCTCTCTCTCCCTCTCTCTCAGCACAGCACAGCACAGCACAGCGAGCACATCACTCTCCTCGCTTTTCCCCACTCGCCACTTTCTTCCCTCTCCGCCTCCTCCTCCCCCTCCCCTGCCATCGCCCCCGCTTTTTAGCCCACCTACCGGCAGCAGCGGCACCCCAT